>NC_139513.1:136456641-136897013 GCF_947247035.1 Vipera ursinii | reverse complement strand
TTGTAGGAATTCTGGTCCATTCCTCCATGGAAAACTACTACAAGTTACAATTTAGTAATATTCGGTTGTATCTGGCATGAATTACTTGTTTTTTGTTCTGACACCACACTTCTATGGGACTTAAGTATGGACTTGACTTTGCAATCCCTAATCAAATTTGGATTCCCTCCCCCATTCATTTCTAGACTTCCTAGAATTATATATCTTGTTGATTGACCTATCTGAGTTTCAGTTCAGTTGGCAATCAAAAGACTCTCCCGACACAAAATATTCCCTAATCATGGCACTACCATCTCCATTCTTGACAATGTGATATTCTTTTGTGGAAATCATTGCTTGGCTTGGGCAAGACTACTATTTAATGTGGAGGAGACACAATGGCTATGGGGTTAAAGATGCTGAGCTTGTCAGCTGCTGACAGCCCAGGTTTGAGACCCGAGCACTGTGCAATGGGGTGAAATCCCATTCCTTGCCCCAGCTCCTGCCCACCTAGCAATTAGAAAGCATGCAAAGGCAAGTAGGTAAATAGGTACCACTTTGGTTGGAAGGTAACAGGGTTCCATGCCCTTTGGCATATAACCATCTTGGCCGCATGACCACGGAAGATGTCTTTGGACAACGCTGGGTCTCTCGGTCAAAAACCAGAGATGAGCACCGGGCTCTACAGTCAGACTCGACTGAACAAGGAAACCTTTACGTTTTTTTACCACTGGTATCTAACGCAAAAAGTTCCATGTCTACTCATCTACTTAGAACATCCTTCAGAAGCCTGGAAGGTCATCCTGTGACCTGTTGGCAAATTTAAAATGAACACTGATGTTGTTAAAGAGGCATAACTTCTTCCATGCTATTTGCTCATCAGTCCCATTTTTATCCATTGTTGTGTTCTCGGGTTCTTTGCAATTTCCTAGAGTGATATTGTGCTGCATAAATTACTTGCTCTCACACACTGGCACTTCATATATTAAGTTAGTTTATTTATGAAATAAATGACAAGCAAACGTTGGCATCATTTGTTTGCTCAGATTTGCATTATATATCATTAAGGTCCACACAAATAGTTTTACTGAAGTACACAAGCCAAGAAAATGCAGAATATATATATATATATGTTCAGAGGAAATGACTTTATGTTTATTTTTGAAATGTTTAATTAAGAGTGCCTCAAGGAAAAGAAACATGATGAGCTGATATCAGCAGAGAGTTTGGCTGTAGGAAATGGCACTGGCAAGAGAGTTGCTTTTATGCAGATGTCCATTATCTGCTCCCACTCACTTATGTGCCAGCATTCCTCTGCTGCACCTGGTTTGCTACAGCTGACTTAATATGGTTGAAGTATCACGGCAACCATCAGATTCAGGATGCCTCGTCTGATTCGAGCAGGAACCTCCTCATAGCCATAAATGACTGTCCTGCTTTAAATATATAGCTGAAATACATAGTATATCTTGGGGTAAACAGAAATAAATTATTCAGCAAACCAGATTCTTTGGAAGGTCTGTCGATAAAAAGATGATAGGTGGTCTCTCAGACATAAAAGGGATGACTGCTCCTTGCAAGGAGACCATAGGCAGTGGTTTTCCACAAGTTTGAGCACCAGGAGATGGTGGGATTAGCCATCTTGTTCACAACTGCAGTAGAGACTTCTATAGTAGAGTTCTCCAATCTTTCTGACTTTGTGAACTGGCGAGAGGGGATGGTTCCGCACAAGTGGTAGGCAAGCGCACGCATTTGCGCACTCCATTTGCATGAGTGGTGGGCATGCGCAAATGGAGCGCATAATCATATACTCGCCCACCACTTCCATGGCCTGGTTCCGAATGGCTCAAGACCTGGTAGTGGGCCACGACCCGGGGGTTGGGGACCCCTGTTCTAAAGGACACTAAGTTCATAAACCTCACTTTCTAATCACTTTTGGAAATTGCTCATTGACTATGTCTAATCTATTAGAGACCTTCAGAATGACAACTTTTGAATGATATGTGATCCTGAAGATTCTCCAATCCGGTACAAAAGAAGGAAATCATAAACTTTAGAATTTAAAGAATCTGAAATAAATAGAAAAAACTAAATAAGAGATGGATCTTAGAAAGTTATAAAAGGACTAAAGACCCAGGTAAAATATTGGAATATTGCAATTTTTACAATAAGACTTTGGATTAATTACAAAGATTAAATTACAAAGTTTTGGAATTAATTACAAAGATTAAGCTTCTTGTAGGAAATGGATCCTGTTTTTATTTATTTATTTGTTAGATTTATATGCCACCCATCTCACTCTGAAAAGCAGCTTTGGGAAAAACTATGAAATAAATTTTTGCATTGAAATATTACAATGTCTGACACAAACAGGCATTCTACAACACGAATGACTGCAAAAAAGCTTATGAAAACGTTAAGAAACAATTCTTCCAAATTTTTAAGGCTTTTTCTTCCACTCATATATGCTATGTGAATGGAAGCCACTATTTTTTGCACAGACTGGATGGTTTTCATCTGTCTCTTGATTTAATACAGGTAGTCCTCGACTTACAACAGTTTGTTTAGTTATGGTTTGAAGTTACAATGGCATTGAAAAAATGACTTATGAACATTTTTCACACTTATGACTGTTGCATGGTCGTGTGATCAAAATTCAAATGCTCAGGAACTGACTCATATTTATGATGGTCGCAGTGTCCTGGGGCCCTGTGATCAACTTTTCTGAATGGGGAACCAGATTCATTTAACAACTGTGTTATTAACAACTGCAGTGGTTCACTGAACAACTGTGGCAAGAAAGGTCATTAAATGATGCAAAATTCACTTAACAAATGCCTTATTTAGCAACAGAAATGTTGGGTTCAATTGTGGTCATAAGTCGAGGACTACCTGTAAGAGACTGGCTGATTTCTGTACTCTTTGCTTCAGATCTTGTGGGAGCTGGTTCTCACATATAAATTATATTCAGTTGAAAATGAATCCGGTATTGTTGCATTATTGGTATTAGGGGCCATTTGATAAGATTGTGGTTGATTAAAATTAATTAAAATTGATTAGAATTTTAGAATTCTAAATTAGAATTAATAAAAAATAACAGTAGTAGTAATAGTGAGTCCTGGAAAATCTAAACTCTGCCTACTATCTTCCCACAACACGGCAAATCTTCTCCTCATGGATCCCACATAATTAGCTAAGAGTTCAAGAAAATGGGAGAATTATAAAGCAAATCCACAACTGGGCTGGGTTGCCTATTTCACTGACTTTGTAGATTCTTTGAAATTAGTCCTTACTCGTGCCCTATGCTGCTGATACAACACAGTGCAGTCTTGGGGGTGAGGGCTCATGCCTCCAAGATTCAGCTGCCATATGGCTGATATACGGTCAATATTTACGTTTTATTCCGTCCCAATAGCTTGGAACTAATTTTCCATTAGACTGATTTTTTTGAAAGTTTATGTTTTGCTCAGAGAATGCTGGCAAGAACTCTAAAGCCAACGTAGCCTTCTAAGGATAGCCAGCATCTCTTGCCAGAGGGAGAAAACATAAACCTCTAGAGAGCATTGGCCTTCTGATTACAACTAGTGATCTCCAAATAGGTCAAGACTACAACTCCCAGAATTCCCTGACAATATGAAACCCCTTGCTAGTTCCAATACTACTGGAGAGCACTGGTTTAAGCAAAACTGAAATTAACAGGAGACAAGAATAGAATATTATATCTGTAAAATCAGCTTTCTATAAAAACAGTTTTCAATTCTAGCTTATGACCAGCCTTCTGGTTTTGAGATAAAAGAAATGTTTCTGCCTTCGTAACTCGTGATTAATACCGTTGCTGTTGCCAGTGGACGAAGCTAAGCCAAAGCAATAGAAGAGCAGTTATTAGCAAATTTCTTGTGAATAATTTTATTTATATATTATTAAATATATTTGCCATCCATCTTGCTTCAAAATGATTCTGGGCAGTTTACAGCATTAAGATCACAAAAGATAAATAATAAGGTAGAATTCAGAAGAATTTTGGCTTAGTACAGCGTCAAAGAGATTTCAAAAGCGATACCAGTTAGAAACTTAACAGAAATTACAAATTTATGAATCATTGTGTAAGGTTTTACACTTAGCCTCACAATTGCCCCAGCGTTACTCAGGAATTTAAAAGAGCCAAAAGAAATTCCTGAGCCGAGGTTTCAGCAAGCAAACAACTTTTATTTTGATCAAAATAGAGTTGGGTGGCCACATCTCTCTTTGTGGCTGGTAGAGAGATGAAGGCAGCAACCAGGAAAGATGTCTTCCACCTTTTATACCCCTTCAGAACAAAGAGATCTGGTCTTGGTATACTAGGAACCAAAAGGTACAGAAAAATAATTCCTAGATGATGACTCATACACAACAACCCAGGCTCCACCATAACACCTTTTTCCCCTCCCCTCCCCATGCTCTTTTCACGTAAGCAATCCCCTGTACCTAAAGCATGAAACATTTGCTTTTATATAACTAATCTCCCAATATAAAGCACCTACAAAGCTGCTTGCACATAAACAAAGATGATTACAAAGTATCACTACTACTAATATCAATATTACTAACATCAACCTTAAGCATAATAAAATCCCTTCAAGGGAAAAAAAAAGTCAGGGCTCTGCATTTTTTTTTTGAATCACTACATGAGAAGTTATTGCTTAATACTTTCCAAAGGTCTTGGATTGGTCACTTTCCAATTCCCCTTGAAAACAGATTGCCCATACCAGGCCTAAAAGATAAATCTTAAGGAAAACAGTCTTGAATGTATACAAAATGTTCTCGGGTAAAAAAACAGCAAAAGATCGTAAGAGTTAACCAGCACACACTGATAAAAGAAGCTAAAACTCAAAGCAAAGTTTAACTGTAACAATTACTTATTATTGAAAGATAATTTGAATGCTGGAACAAAGTGGTCTGCTTCTTTGCCCCTAGATTTTCCCTCACTTCTGGGGTAACTCCAACCATTCAGCAGAACTGCCGGAGACATGATTCTTGCTCTTCTTTTCTCAGTTCATGTAGATAGAACAGTATCTTTTGCGCCATGCCTCTGGAGCTCTACCCTTTAGTGCAGAGATGGGAAACGATGGCCCCTTTATGACTTGTGGACTTCAACTCCCAGAATTCCTGAGCCAGCATGGCTGGCTTAGAAATTCTGGAAATAGAAGTCCACAAGTCATAAAAGGGCCATTGTTCCCCACCCCTGCTTTAGTGTTAAAGAAGACATCTCATCTACAAGGAGAGAGAACTGTTACAGAGTTCAACTGCTATACATGAGGGGGGAAAAAACCATGTCTTCCTGTGAAGATATCAACTCAGTTTGTAAACACCTCATCCTGCCTGCTAAGAAAGACCAGCAAAAAGGCTCCAGTATTGTGAATGCAAGCTGGCAATTCATAACAGCTAGATTTACAAATCACAATGTCTGAGTTCATAATATAATAAACAAATGCTAAGTAAATGACACAATAGCATGATGTGTTGTATGAAGTAGGCCACTGGTTCTTTCTTGCTCGTGTACCATCATCAGCCTGTGGTTTGATCCAGAAAAAAGAAATAGTCTAAAAAAATAGTCCTTTTTGCTTTCTGAAATAGCTGCATTTTTCCATCATGAAGAAAACATTTTTTCAAATATGGCCATTTCCAGACAAACTGTTCCTAGAAGCATAAAAATGTCTCAAAATTAGCTTACTCTCTAGAATGTTATTTATTTATTAAACCATTTTTATGGCTACCCAACTCACACATAGGTTAACAACATTGAAAATTACAATATAAAAACCCCATCCCCGCCCACCACCCTCACAACATGAGAGGAGAGCCAGGACAAAAGTACTCAAGAGGGTCTCTGATTCTCAAAAAAAAGGATCTATGTTCCGTTGAGGCTTCAGGTGGCCACAGTGCAAGCAAGGATGCCAAGCATAAGATTGCAGCCAACAGGCTGGGTTTGCGCCCAGCCCTGAATGCCAAAGGGAGACAGTTTTTTAAGTTACCATCCATGTGTCTATAATCGTTTCTTTCTGGCCTTTTAACAATAACAGTAACAGCTCAATAAAAGAAAAGTGCAAAAATATGGCCTAGATTCGAGAGGAACTTCAAATCTCTCATCTCCATAAGCAAAGGGCCCTTTCTCAGCAGTTGTTTGCTTCTTTTGTTGCAAAGGCAAAAAATTAAGAGGGGTGGAAAGCATCAAGGGCAAAACAAAATATGTTTACATCATTGCAAAACAGCTCGTGAATAGTCACAAGCATTTGATACAACCGCAGTTCTCTAAAATAGCTGCACTATTTAGACCTTTACCATTTTTTTTAAGAGTGTACTTTCTGGATGTTTGATTCAGCCAGTGTTTTGTGTCCAGCTTAGCACACATTCTCACCTTTCATTACCATAAAGACTTATTTTCTACTGGGCTGGAAATGAGGAAAATGAAAAGGAGGTCAGTTGCTGCTGTAATTTTAAATTGTAGCAGATTTGCAACATAGGCGTATCTCACTTGCCAACATAGCTGAAAAGATTCAAAATCCCTAAGAGGAGAGGACACCAAATATTGATAGCACGACCGTTTATGAAAGAAGCATTTGCATGAGATCGCATGAGGAAAAAAAAGAGGATCAGGTTCTCTCCTTGAAAACTGCAGAACGTTTATTTTCAGAAGCTTCGAGAATATCAAGTGGGGAAGGGAGATAGATCACCTAAGATCAAAAGGACTGGAAAATAATTAAAGTAGCCCTGGATGCTGCTGCAGTGTCCTTTGCTAAGAGCTTAAATATTAATTCATCAAGGTACTTTCCTGTGTAAACTCCACCTAAATAACTATTTTTGTACAAGCTGCAGTCATTTCAAAAATAATGCAGAAGGATTTTGCAGAATTTCAATTTGGTATTTTAAATAGTAACGTTAGGTTTCAGATTATAAGCAGGCCATTGTTATCAACTGCTAGGTAAAGCAATGCACATATGGACTCTCCAGGAGATTGCCCTGCTCTTCATCTCCAGCACCAATCTAAAGGCAAGGTTATCCGTTTATCAGAGAATGCTTGAATTTAGAAGCCAAAGGATAAAATAAGACACCATGCCATCACTCATGCTTCTATAATAGTCTGAACTGAAACTTCTATATGATTGGTGAGTTTTTTCATCATACAGCTCTGCTGTAGCAAATGGGGGATGGCCCTATAAATCAATCTTAGAATAAATAATTTTCCTTATTCTCTTTTCCCAGATCCCATACATCAGGCATGTCAAACTCGCGGCGTCACGTGATGTCGTGCAACGTGTTGGAGCTTTTTCCCCATTGCCGGCAATGCGGTGGGTGCAGTTTCGTCGTAATGCATCCGGCCTGCGGGCCGGCAGTTTGACACCCCTGCCATACATGTACTCCTGGACTTTAATAATTCTTGTCCTCAGGATTGAGCTGATTTTGGAGTTTGAAGTTTTTGTTTTGAGGTGTGGGGGGCATACAAGTTAAAACTTCCATGGACGTTAATTAACCCTGAGTCTAAAACTCTGCAAATATTTTTCTAGGTTTTCTAGATGGAATTCAGTGACTTGAGTGCTCATTTCCAGCCCCTGAAAATATTGGAAGTTTTTGATTTGCTTCTTATTCAATATAGGACAATTCAGTGCATGCAAATACTAGCAGGTTTATGACCTCTGACTGGAATTCACAGTTCTGTGGATACACAGATCGTAATTTCTTGTGTAACTGTGGCTATTTCTCTAGGTGAATCTTCCCTTGAAGATAATTTGGAAGCAAATATTTTTCTAGGTTTTCTAGATGGAATTCAGTGACTTGAATGCTCATTTCCAGCCCCTGAAAATATTGGAAGTTTTTGATTTGCTTCTAATTCAATGTAGGACAATTCAGTGCATGCAAATACTAGCATGTTTATGACCTTTGGCTTGAATTCACAGTTCTGTGGATACACAGATCGTAATTTGTTGGTTATTTCTCTAGGTGAATCTGCCCTTGAAGATAATTTGGAAACTATAGCAGGTGCCAAAAAGATCTGCCCACTTGCTAAAAAATAAAAACTATTACCATACAGCTGTATTACATAACCTTTATTATGGAAGCTGCATTGGCTAAGTACAAATCAAAGTACTGATTATCACACATAAAACCCTATATGGTTTTGGTTCTGTGGGCACTGGAGATATTAAATTCCATACACAATCAGCTCATCCCATTCAAACTAGTAGAGAGAAAACGTGTATGTGTGTGTGTGTGTGTGTGTAGAAATCAATTCCACCCTCTGGAATATTCTGTCTGCTGACATTGGGATGACTCTTAGAAGGACAACTAAAACACTGCTTTTTTGCAGAATCCTCAGGGAATACATATTATTTTTTCTCCAGATTATGAATCTACTAGCTGGTGAGACTTTATGAGAGTTAAATTCTTACCTTGTTTTTATATTGGCATTTAAATTGTTTGGTTGCTATTCTGTTATGGGTGTTTTATTGCGCTAGCTGTAAGCTGCTTGGATTCCATGAAGGTGGGATATGGATTTTGTTCATTGATTAATTGATTGCAAAGGAGGGGAGCTTGTAGCTTTTCAAATGTTACTGAACCACAACTCCCAGTCCCCACCCCATTAGGGTTGCATCTGAGCCTTACGTTGAGATCTACAGATTTCCCACCTCTGAGCTAAAAAGCAACACAGTTCCACCCCCATGTAGATTTCTTTATGATTGCAGTGGGTGTTTCCTCAAAAGTAAGTCTCATACTTCATGGTCTTTTCCTGAGGTCAAAGAGAAATGGGCACCTCCCTCTTTCTTTCTACCTGGCACTTGACCTCAGCTTCAAGATCAGCCCTTTATGTAGAAGCCCAAAGCTGATTTTCCTTAACAGAGAATGACGGAATGTGATATTAACTGTAGGACTGCAAAGTTGGCCACCTGAAGTCCTTATTTTACATAGGAAGAAAACTCTTCTATTGCATGAAAAGGAATCTTGTTGCCAGTAAGCATGATCTGATGACAATTTGCAATCACATCAACAAACCCACTGATGGAAATCAAAAGGAAGCAGGAGCACCCACAGAAGTAGATTGATTCATCAAGCTGATAATGAGGCATTTGCACACATGAATTCTCTTAGTAAGATTCTGCAGTTTAATAGTTTTGCCATTTTCAAAGTGAAACTTCCTGAAAAGAGACTCTAGTCATTTCTCTGGATTCTTCCTGGCTCCAGTTGTAGATAGACCATTTCATTTGACAATGTGTTTTACATGGCCCAGTGAGCTGAATCCAGCCTCTATTTTAATAATAAATAAATAAATAAATAAATAAAATATTGAGTAATTTATTTTATTTCAATTTTTAAGATGTGGCATATTTTTTTCTAAAGTAAAAAAAATTGAGGGAGCTTCCACCCTCCTATGCTATGTCATAGGATAACTCTATTCATCTATTAAATTTATATGCCAGAGTTTAATATAAAACTCAGATCAGAGAGAGGCCAAATGAAGGGCAAAATGAAACAGTGGGTCTATATCAGGGTCTTCAAACTTGGCCCTTTTATGACTTGTGGACTTCAGCTCCCAGAATTCCTCAGCCAACATGCCTGGCTGAGGATTTCTGGGAGTTGAAGTCCACAAGTCATAAAAGACCCCTGGTCTATATTCTCAGTCTGTTTTGCTTTCAGAAAGGATCAGGGAAGACAGCTACCCAAGCAGGACTATTTATTTTCCTTCTTTTGGCACTACTCACATTCCTAGATGCCATTTTAAACTGAAAACAATCAAGGGGAAGAGTGAAGTGACTCTGGCACATTGTCAGCAATAAACACCTTCCAAAGTTCTAAGTCCTTTATGATGCTTAAGGATGCCCATTCCTAATGGAAGCCTTCTTAATAAGTCTGTGTATTCTGTTTTTTAAAAAAACAATAATAATTACAATAGAACCTTTTTGACAGCTTCCTGTTCCAATTTCTTTGCATGCATGAGTGCGCGCACACACACATACACACATTCTGTTTCTTAGCGATTGTATGAGATTTAAACATATTTTTTATCATTCTTCTAAGAATTGAAAATAATGCTCTTTATCCCCCACACTTCCTTTTAGCTTCACAACAAACTCGTGAAGAAGACCAGGCTAAGAGAGGCACAGCTTTAGACCAAAATGATCCGCAGGACCACTGGTTCCCTGCTCTCCTTGTTCCTCCATTGGACACTTTTGGCATTTCCTGCTATGTGCATCTCAACTGCAACTTCTGTTATTTTAGGGGTGGTGTCACACCTACCACAAGCTTAAACCTCTAAATAGAAAGCAATGCTTGACTCCATCTACTGAGAAAGGTATATTTTTATTAGAGGTCAAGTACATTGCAATAATGTATACCCAGAACTGAGATACACGCGTGCCAAAATTCCTATGTTATATTTCCCCCTCTTTTCCTCTCCCTAATTGTCTTTATAAACAAAGTAAATAAAAATAGCAAGTGGTCCTAAAATCATCTTGATATTTTCCCTAAATGGGAGAGCTGAGCCTTGCCCTCCATCCATCCAATCTTCAACCATGGTACCATACTGCAGTTGTTGGCAACCTTTTTGTCATTAAGGGCCATGCTTAATGTTTTCAAGGGCTGTAATGTGACAGCCCGTGTTGTGATGTTGTGATAGGTACTACTCCCACCTCAGCCACAAAAGTTTATTGGCTAACTTTGAGCGGCATGATGGCCTAGTGGTGAAGAATTCAATCCTAGGTAGTGGCAGATGTTTCTCTCCTAGAAAAAGAAAAGAAAGGATATCTGCTGCGAACTCTGAGTGGGCATCAGGCCTGTAAATGCTCTGCTCCATCAGTCGCCCTGACTCTACCTCTAAATTAAGAGATTACAAGACTATAAAAGGGAGTTTTGAGGTGAGGGGGCTGTTACATTCTCCCAACCCTACTTCCCTCACAGGGTTTTTCCTCACAGAGGAAAAATAGGAGATGCACACCACTGAGCTCCTGAACAGCTCAAAATTGCAAGAAACTGTGTCCCAGGTTCCCAGCAGTCATGATCAGAGAGTCCCAAGGCCTATGCGCACTGCAGGTGGCCTCTCCCTATCCTAGAGGTTGCGTCAGACTTGTTCAAGTAGAAATTGGTTACCACAGAGACCAGCAAAATAAAATGAGCAGCAGAAGTGGGGGAGCTCAGTCATTTTGGAGAACTGGTGCATTAACTCGGTGCATTAACATACCATGTGATCTAATTAAACAAGAGGCTGAGGCTACAAGCACACAGAGAGAAAAAAGAAAAGAGCCATCAGCTTCTGAGAAAGGAAATGAACTGTCCCTCAACAGCCACAAAGATAAAATGAAGGACAAGACAGTGCACAGAGCCAAAAGTACTATTTTAAACCATGCCAGGATGGCAGCACAGAAAGTAGCTATTGCTCGGTTGTGACTTGTTTAAACTAAGGTAACATCTGCATTTGGAATGACATGCTGAATGGTAAACAAAACATGGAAAAGGTTGCATAACTATGCCATCAAAAGAGAAGGCTGACACGCTAACTAACCCAGTCTTGTGGTTAAGAGTTTCATGAAAACACAGCCAAAATGCAAGCCACGAGATGTGTGAGCCTAGCAGAAATTTGGGAGCAAGTTATTTTACAGACAAATTTGATCATGACCAAAGTTGACACTGAGGACCCCAACAAGTCTTCCATAATCTTACAATTTCCATGGACAAAGAAGTTCCAGTATTACCACATAAGCCAAACCCAGCAGAAGGTATACCTAAAGATTGCACTGAGGGTTCAACGGGTGCTAATTTGGGGGTCTTGTTTTCAGTAGGTCTAAGATGGTAAAAAACCTCATAGAAAGAAAAACCATTTTGTTTTTTTTAAAAATGATTTAACTGTACTTGAATGGTTCTATAATCATTGACTATATGGCCATAGAATGACTGTGACTAACAAGTAGGTAAAAGGTAAAGGTAAAGGTTCCCCCGCACATGCGTGCTAGTCGTTTCCGACTCTAGGGGCCGGTGCTCATCTCCGTTTCAAAGCCGAAGAGCCAGCGCTTGTCCGAGGACGTCTCCGTGGTCATGTGGCCAGCATGACTAGATGCCAAAGGCGCACGGAACGCTGTTACCTTCCCACCGTAGTGGTCCCTATTTTTCTACTTGCATTTTTACGTGCTTTCAAACTGCTAGGTTGGCAGAAGCTGGGACAAGTAACAGGCGCTCACTCTGTTATGCGGCACTCAAGATTCAACCCGCCAAACTGCCGACCATCTGATCAACAAGCTCAGCGTAGTTTTAAACAAAAGGGTTTACAATGAATTGTTCCATCTCTTCCCAGTAACAGATTCAATGCATACCGTATATACTTGAGTATAAGCCGACTCGAGTACAAGCCGAGACCCCCAATTTCACCCCCAAAAACTGGAAAAAGTTATTGACTCGAGTGTAAGCCGATCCGCCGTTCTGCAAGCCTCTGCCGCCAGCAGAGGCTCGATCCGCCATTTGCAAGCCTGAATACACAGGAATACCCTGTGTGGCCGCGGCTCTCGGGGAAGCCCTGGCTGTCCGCTTCCTCGCTCCACGCTGCCATTCGGGGCCCGCGCGTTCCCCGGGCAAATCGCGGCGCCCAGCAGGCGAGGAAACACGCCCGCTCCAGTCGCCCCCCCTTCCCTCAGGAGACACGAAGCAAGTGACCGCCTGGAGCTTACCGAGGACTTGCGCGCGGCCGAGGCTTCGGTGCTTCCAGGATCGCGCGCACCTCTCCCAAGCCGCCGCCGTCCGGAGACCTGCCGAAGTTTGGGGAGGTTTGGGGAGGTGCGCGCGCACCTCCCCAAACGTCGGCAGGTCTCCGGACCTCCGCGCCCTGCCTGCCTGCTTCTTTCCGCAGCGGAAAGAAGCAGGCAGGCAGGGCGCGGAGGAACAGAGACCTGCCGACGTTTGGGGAGGTTTGGGCGCCTCCCCAAACCTCCCCAAACGTCGGCAGGTCTCCGTTCCTCCGCGCAGACCTGCCGACGTTTGGGGAGGTTTGGGGAGGCGCCCAAACCTCCCCAAACGTCGGCAGGAGGAACGGAGACCTGCCGACGTTTGGGGAGGTTTGGGGAGGCGGCCAAACCTCCCCAAACGTCGGCAGGTCTGCGCGGAGGAACGGAGACCTGCCGACGTTTGGGGAGGCGCCCAAACCTCCCCAAACGTCGGCAGGAGGAACGGAGACCTGCCGACGTTTGGGGAGGTTTGGGGAGGAGCCCAAACCTCCCCAAACGTCGGCAGGTCTCCGTTCCTCTGCGCCCTGCCTGCCTGCTTCTTTCCGCTGCGGAAAGAAGCAGGCAGGCAAGGCGCGGAGGTCCGGAGACCTGCCGACGTTTGGGGAGGTTTGGGGAGGTGCGCGCGCACCTCCCCAAACCTCCCCAAACTTCGGCAGGTCTCCGGATGGCGGTGGCTTGGGAGAGGTGCGCGCGATCCCGGAAGCACCAAAGCCTCGGCCGCGCACAAGTCCTCGGTAAGTTTTTTTGTTGACTGGAGTATAAGCCGAAGTGGAATTTTTCAGCCCAAAAAGTGGGCTGAAAAATTCGGCTTATACTCAAGTATATACGGTAAGTTGTTTTTCCCTCTTCTCTTCCAAAATCATTATAAACACTAGCATTGCATTAAAACCAATGGATATTTTCATTAATTCCCCCTCCCCTGCCGCTTCCTATGGTTTCCTCAATGCTGTTTTCAGGGAGGTGGTAATCTTCTACGGCAAATTTAGGACATGCATGAGCACTGAAGAAGGGAGAAATAAAAACAGTAAGCTAATAAATTTGATAACTGTCTTTCCTTTTTTATTAATGGAGATCTACATGGGATCAAAAATACTTTCAAGAACCAACAGCGCTGGCTGAATGCAAGCCAAAATAATTAATGTATCTGACAGGAGATTAACATAATCAGATGTAAATATTTGGATTTTCAGTGCTTATTGCAGGCAATGAAGATGAGTTATAAAGGCTGGATTGTGTTTTTAATTCTGTCCCATAGTCAAATCTTATGTGAATACAGAGCCAAAAACCAAGCACTTTGCATAGCTGCTTCCAAACCTGATAAGAAGCTTGTGCTGGAACTAAATACCTTATAGAACTATTTTCCCTCCCAAATTAAGAAAATGAGTGAACGTAATAGGTAGCTATTAACATTAACATATCTGGCTAGGATTTAGGATAAGAAGTTTCAAATCTTAACTTCCAAATTAACAGCCTATCTTGACTGAATAAGTGACTAAAAGCTTTGTTTTAAGATACACTGGCCCACAATAAAAGCAAGGTCAGAGTCGCAAAATATTTTTCATCTCTAATATATCTGTTGATTAATAAGAATACCCAAAGATTTACTAGAAGCAGATGTTTAATTTGTTCTAGTAGTTGTTCTGTGCTACTTTACTTGCAAAACAACTTGGGTACATTAAGCACCAGACAGAGGACACAAATCAGCCTGCTGATGTAGTAAAATCAAAGACATGCAATTCATTCCTTACTACTGTGTTAATCTTTAATTCATTCATATATTGTTGTAAGATTTAATTTCCCTTTGTGTTTTCTTTGTCCCAACGCATAGAATTCTTCAAAGTTTTAACAAGCCTCTCTGGTAAATTTACCTATTGGTAAATCTAATAGGAAAAATATATCCAGGTAACTCTCTTGATTTCTCATTTGTATTTCCCTTTTAAATTTTAAAACCTCAACCAATTTCTATTGCACAACAGAAAGGATCTTGGAATCCAATCCAAATCTAATCCCATGCTCAAGAAGGAAAACCTGTACGGATGGCGAACCTTTTAGACACCGAGTGCCCAAAAATGCGAACCAAAACACACTTATGTATTGTTGGGTGCCAGGGGGGTATGGCCCATTGGGTTGGCGAGGCCCATTACATTGGTGTGGGCATGGCCATCGGGTGGGTGTAGCTGTGAAGGTAACGGACGACTGGGTGGGAGTAAAAAGTTCACTCAATTAATTTCAACTTTGCAAGATCATTCCCCCCCCCACAAGAAGTTGAAATTGATTGATTGAAACTTTTCTTTTTTCTTTTTCAACACGGCAGAGGCCAAAAGTGAAAAGGTTTTATAAAAGCCAGTTGAAGGCCTAGGACTGGGGCGACGGCACGCATGCCCAAAGGGAGGATTCTGTGTGCCACCTGTGGCACGTGTCCCATAGGTTCACCACCATGGACTTAGGGTTAGGGTCAGGTCACCATGAATTCGGAGAGCAAAATGGACATAGCCAACAAATTCGGAGGGCTTGGCTATGGGTAGGAGGGCACTTACCTTTCTAGCCTGCCCTTTCTATGTTTCCTGGTAAAATACATGGGAAAATCTCATTGGAGGAAAATTACACTTAGGGTTAGGGTTAGGTCACCATGAACTCATAGAGCAAAATGGACATTGCCAACAAATTCAGGGTGCTTGGGTATGTTTAGGAGGGCACTTACTATTCTGTACCAGCCTGCTACCGGCCCTGCAGCAAAAGCAGGGACAACCCCTTTACAAACGGCAAGAGGCTGGAATAAAGCCTGCCAAATTTATTAACATAAAACAGAGCAAGACAAGACACCAACCATGAAACAGGAGCGATGAAACAGGAACTATCCAAGCGGTTGCCTTCAGCAAACCAGCCCTCCCACACATTCCCCTTAAATACAGTTCAGGGCGTGGCCTCTCTCTGCCTCCTTCCAAGGTGCCCCATTGCCTTCCTCTGTTTACTCCTGATTGACTGCCTCCTGCGACAGGGCCAGCTGTGGGTCATCTTCATCCATGCTGTCAGGCTCACACAGCTGGGTCTCCGTCGTGACCAGGTGGGAGGGGCCTGGCTGAGGGCTCTGCGGAGCCTCAAAGCCATCATCAGCAAGCTCTTCAACACCCCCCTCCTCCTCCTCTGAGTCGTCCGACCCAACTGCCGAACCCACAGGCTGACCCTGAATCACAACACTTACTTTTCTAGCCTGCCCTATCTATGTTTCCTGGTAAAATACACGGGAAAATCCTGTAGGACGAAAACTCCACTTACGGTTAGGATTAAGTCACCATGAACTCATAGAGCAAAATGGACATTGCCGATGAATTCAGAGTGCTTGTGTATGGTTAGGAGGGCAGTTAGTTTTCTAGCCTGCCCTATCTATATTTCCTGGTAAAATTCATGGTAAAATACCATTGGAGAAAAATTCCACTTAGGGTTAGGGTTACGTCACCATGAACTCATAGAGGAAAATGGACATCACAAAGGAATTCGGAGTGCTCGGGTATGGTTAGGAGGGCACTTAATTTTCTAGCCTGCCCTATCCACGTTTCCTGGTAAAATACATGGGAAAAGCCCATTGGAGAGAAATTCCACTTAGGGTTAGGGTTAGGTCACCATGAACTCATAGAGCAAAATTGACACAACCAACAAATTCGGAGTGCTTGGGTATTGTTAGGAGGGCACCTACTTTTCTAGCCTGCCCTATCTATGTTTCCCGGTAACATACACGGGAAAATCCCATAGGAGGAAAATTCCACTTAGGGTTAGGGTTAGGTCTCCATGAACTCTTAGAGGAAAATGGACAGTGCCAACAAATTCAGAGTGCTTTGGTATGGTTAGGAGGGCAGTTACTTTTCTAGGCTGCCCTCTCTATGTTTCCTGGTAAAATACATGGGAAAATCACATAGGAGGAAAATTCCACTTAGGGTTAGGATTCCCTCACCGTGAACTTACAGAGCAAAATGGACATTGCCATTATTATTATTTTTTGCACACAGTGGCGGAGGCTGAATGCAAAATGTGTTATAAAACCCTGCTGAAGGCCTAGGACTGGGCCGATGGCGTGCGTGCTAACAGAGAGACACCTGTGGCATGTATGCCATAGGTTCGCCACCACAGACTTATATGATTTCAGACAAATGGTTGTCCAATCTCTTAAAAACTTCCAATGTCCTAGGACCCTCTACGTCTGGAGGTAAGTCATTCCACTGATTGTTCTGTTAGGAAATTTCTCCTTAGTTCTAAGTTCCTTCTCTCCTTGATTAATTTCCATCCATTGTTGTTTTTCCTGCCTTCTGGTGCTTTGGAGAATAGGCTGATCCCCTCTTGTTTTGTAGCAGCCCCTTAGAAATTGGAACACTGCTATCATATCACCCCTAGTCCTTCTTTTCATTAAACTAGACATACCCAATTCTCACAATTCTCTTCGTATATTTTAGCTTCCAGTCCCCTAATCATTGTTGCTCTTTTCTGCACTATTTCTAGAGTCTCAGCATCTTTTTTATATCATGGCAACCATATCTGGATGCAATATTCCAAGTGTGGTCTTGCCAAGGCATTATAAAGTGATATTAACAGTTCATGTGATCTTGATTCTATTCCTCTGTTAATGCAGCCTAGGACTGCGTTAGCTTTTTTAGCAGCTGTCGCACACTGATGGCTCATATTTAAGTAGGACTCCAAGATCCCTCTTGCAGTTACTATTATTTAGCCAGGTACCATTATTCTATGTGCATTTGGTTTTTCTTTCCTAATATAGAACCTTACTTTTCTCACCATTGAATTTCATTTTTTTAGATATGGCCCAGTCTTCAAGTCTGTCAAAATCCTTTTGTAACTTCACCCTGTCTTCTGGAATGTTGGCTATTCCTGCCAGCTTGGTGTCGTCTGCAAATTTGATGAGTTCCCCATCTATCCCCTCATCTAAATAATTGATGATGATATTGAAGAGTACTGGGCCTAAGACAGAACCTTCACCCAATGCATACTTCCCCTCCATCTAGATGCAGTTCCATTAAGGACTACACATTGAGTGAGGTTGGTTAGCCAGTTACGAATCCATCTGATAGTGATGCTATCTAACCCAGGGGTCCCCAACCTATGGTCCGTGATACAGGAGCTCTTGGCCAGCGGGCCACAAAAATGGCTGCCTGGTGCGCACACATGTGAGAGTGCATTTCCCCCCACTCATGCTAGCGCCCGTGGCCCCATTTGCACATGTGCATGGGTGCGAATGGGGACATTAGCGCAGGGCAGTTGTCTGCAGCCTGTTTGCACATGCACCGCTACCCGACATGTGTGTGTGTGCATGGCCATTTGGGCATGTGCACAGCGCCAGCACATGCCACATCCGTAAACGGGGCTGTTACGGTAGTGCCGTGCCAGTGTGTGTGGCCCTGTGCATGCGCGCACATCAATTTTGCTCTCCTTCCCTCCGGTCTGCAAGCCCAGAAAGGTTGGAGACCTCTGATCTAACCCCCTTTTTTCTATCTTATCAAACAGTATTTGGTGAACATTGTATACTAAGTCATTCTCTCGGCTTGTCAGCTGTAAATCTAATTTTAATACCATCTCTGTCTTGTCAGCTAAAAATTGTTCTACACCTGTCATTTCTTCAGTAACATCTTTTGGACAGTCTATCCATAGAAGCAAATATAATTACTCACATTATTGATATTGTGACTATTTTATGATTCCATTCTTCAAAAATCCCCTTTAGTATTTTTATTGTAATATTTTGCAATATTTTAGAGGCTTCTGTTTGTTTGCTTATTTGTCTCCTGCCTTTATTATTTTTACAAATAACTCAAGGTGGCAAACATATCCAACAAACTTACCTCCTCCTATTTTCCTCACAACAACCCTGTGAAGTGAGTTGGAATGAGAGAGAGTGAGTCGCCCCAAATCACACAGCTGGCTTTTGTGGCTAAGGCAGAACTAGAACTCATGATATCCCACTTTCTAGCCTGGTGCCTTAACCACTAGATCAAATTGGTTCTCTGTGTAATGTAATGTAAAATATGTAAATATTTACCTAAAAATGTTAGTCCCTTCTAGTGTCCAGTTTTTGAAACCATGAAATTGCTTAGCTTTGTTTTATCTTGTAAAAAACAAAAGAATATATGTCCAATGAGAAGCTGTTTATAATTAATTCCAATTAATATCTTACTGTAATAGTTATCTAGACCTTTCATCCATTTATAGCTTTCTAGGCTCAACATCTTATTTAGCTTTTGGCTGTTTTATTTCAGATTCTTTAAATTCTTATTTGTTTGATTAATTTTTTCTTTTGTTCAGGATTGATAGCAAACTCACCTGGCATTTTCAAGCTTGTCATTTTGAAGGTCTCTAATAGTTTATAACTACCGTAGTTAAAGAGCAATTTCAGAAAGTGATTAGAAAGTAAGGTTTGCAAATTTAATGTCCTTTAGAAGTCTCTGCCATGGTTGTGAGCAAGATGGCTAATCTCATAATCTCCTGGTGATCAAAACCATGGAATACCACTGCCTATGGTCTTCTTGCAAGGAACAGCCGTCCAGAGCACATATGGGAGATCATCTATCCTCTCTTTATCCATAGATTTTCCAAGGAACCACTCTACTCATCAGTTCTCTGGTCTTTGCCGTAGTCACTGGCTCTGCTTCTGCAGAGCCATCTTCAGTTCATCATACAGGTAGTCCTCAACTTACAACTATTTGTTAAGTGTGGTTCTATGGGAATATGCATTTTCATATTTATGTAGTGTATATTGGAGGTGTTGACCCTTTGAAAGCTGTATGGAACAAAATTTCATTTTAATGTATGCCGATTAGTGTACATTCAAAGTGACACTAAAGTTATTATTCTATTCTATTCTATTCTGTTCTATTCTGTTCTATTCTGTTCTGTTCTGTTCTGTCCTGTTCTGTTCTGTTCTAATTCTAATAATTCTAATTCTAATTCTAATTCTATTCTATTCTGTTCTGTGACCATTCAAAGCTATAACAGAATTAAAAAGAGTGGCTTACATAACTCCTTGCACTTAGGACTGTCACAGATTACCAGTGGGCACAGGATCAAAATTTGGGCATCTGGCAACTGGCATGCATTTGTGACAGTTGCAGTATCATGATGTCACACAACTGCCATTTGCAACTTTCCTAGCTGGCTTCCAACAAAGTCAATGGGAGAAACCAGGTTTGCTTAACAACATGCGATTCACTTAATGATCATAGCAGAAAAGATTGCAAAATTGGGCACAGCTCACTTAACAAAAGCCTCACTTAGCAATGGAGTTTCTGGAGCTAATTATAGTAGGTTGAGGACTACCTGTATCTTCCCCAGAAGTCAAATCCAATTGTTTTCAATTGGATATTTAGAGAACCAGCTGAATGAAAGTTAATCATCTAAATCTCAAATCAACGGTGCATCAGTTATGGCTAGCTTAATCTACATTATTTCAAACTAAAGCCTAATAAATGTCTTCTAGTCTAATATATTTTTTTCAATAAAGAAAAAGTACTGCTGCCTTGGGATATCTCCTTTTATTTGGTGTCTTCCACCTGTGTTTTGCTAACCAGATGCCCCAGCTCTTGAGGTCACTAGATTGGAGAGTTTAATTTATGTAAATGCGTTGCGCTGTTTTGTTTTATTGTGTTCCTTTTTCTCTGAAATCTACTTTAGTGATTACTTCTACAGGAAAGCCAATTCCAAAAGCCAGCTAGCAGTAAATAATGGAAATTAAAATCCCACTCATAAGGCATCCTTTCTCTGGGTTCAGGCCATAATTCTGAATTCATTGCCTGCTATTAAATATATTGAACAAAATAATCTTTTTGAGTTATAATGACCAGATTATGAACTAGAGCCTTGGTGGAGCAGTGGGCTAATGCCTCCGTAAGTAACACCAGCTGCCTGCAATTAGTGCAGGTTCGAGTCCCACCAGGCTCAAGGTTGACTCAGCCTTCCATCCTTCCGAGGTAGGTAAAATGAGGACCCAGATTGTTGGGGGCAATTAAGCTGACTTTGTAATAATGCCGCTTGGGTGTGTGTGTGTGAAAGCCCTAATAAGCAGGCATAGACATAGAATGAAGGCTACTGCTAAGCTTGTAAGCCGCCCTGAGTCTTCGGAGAAGGGCGGGATATAAATGGAATTAAAATAAAATAAATAAATAAATATGGCAATGTTAAGGTCAAGGATAAAGGATGCGACACTATCACGTACTTGTATTACTGGTGAACATTTGTATATTATTCTGCCAAATAAACCACAGGGACATGGTTTAAGGAAAGCACTGAGGAATGTGAAAGGCCACCTAATAGGGTGATCAAACGGCCCTTTTCAGTCCTCAGTAGACAGTCCTCATTTTCATCCTTCCCACTTTGGCCTTTGAAAGAGGTAAAATTGCGGAGCAAAGGGGATGTGGAGTCCAGGGCCAAAGCAACCTCTCTCTCCCCCACCCCCTTTATATGCTTTCAAGATGAAACCCAAATCTTTGGTACATTATTTTAATGCACATATAAGGCAACAAGACAGTCTTTCTTCTTGAGGCCCAAGGGCAGGTGGGAATGTGAGAGAGCAATAATCAGCAAGGAGACACAGTTTAAGTGGGAGGAATCAATTTTCTTTTTCTGCCTGCGTAGATCCTGATCCAAATGAGTCCTTTGGGAATGTGGCAGTATAAAAATATGCAGTATTACGTAAATAAAAATAAGACACTTGCATATTCAGAAAAAGAATACTCAGGCTAAATGTTAAGTTGACCAATAGACACATAAGCTGGGTTTCTACGTCATTCTATTTTATTTTGCTGAATATGTTGTCAGTTATCAACAGTGGTTTTGCAATCACAATGGATTTACGCATCGCACTGAGCTAAAACCAAACATACTTCCCAAGAACCTTCCTTAGCCCAAGTAATGATACCCAATGCAACTATTCTCTTTTAAAGGAAAACACTGATAGGGGGGGAAAAGGTAGGAATGCTTCAGTAGATGCTACAATTGGCTGGCCTAAATTCTGAAGCTGTTATCGTCTGGATTATAATCACGTTTATTTAATTTGAATACAAAAGGACATTGTGGATATAGGCCACCTTTAATTCCTTCCATAAGGTCACTTCCATCTGGACTACTGCAATGTACTCTACATGAGTCTACTCTTGAAAAGTATATGGAAGTGTTGTGATTCAGGGTCAGCATGTGGGTTCGGCAGTTGGGTCAGACGACTCAGAGGAGGAGGGGGGTGTTGAAGAGCTTGCTGAGGGGGTTGGAGAGCTTGCTGAGGGGGTTAGAGAGCTTGCTGATGAGAGCCCTCAGCCAGGCCCCTCCCACCTGGTCACGACAGAGACCCAGCTGTGTGAGCGTGGATGAAGATGACCCACAGCTGACCCTGTTCAAGGACGCCCGATGCAGGAGGCAGTCAATCAGGAGTAAACAGAGGAAGGCAATGGGGCACCTCGGAAGGAGGCAGAGAGAAGACACGCCCTGAACTGTATAAAAGGGGAATGCGTGGGAGGGCTGGTTTGCTGAAGGCAACCGCTTGAATAGCTCCTGTTTCATGGTTCCTGTCTTGTTTGCTTTTGTATCCATAAATTTGGTAGGCTTAGTTCCAGCCTCTTGCCTTCTTGTAAAAGGGGTTGTCCCTGCCTTTTCTGCAGGGCCGGTAGCAGGCTGGTACAGAACAGGAAGTTTCACTTGGTGCAGATTGCATGAGCAATCTTGGGTGCCCCAAGAATGGCACATGTAACACCTCTGCTGCGTGAGATGCATTGAGTGCCAGTTTGCTTCCAGGTCCAATTCAACGTGTTGGTTATGACCTACATGCCAGACTACCTGTGGAGCTGTTTTTGCCCCATGACATTACATTACATCCCACTTATTCAGGCAGGGATAGTATGTTGCAGACCCTATCAGTTAAAGAATTCTGATTGGCAGGGTCCAGGAAGAGAGCTTTTTCTGCCATTGCCCCCAACCTATATGGAACATTCTCCCCAAATGGCAAAACAGGCCCCCGACTTTCCTAGCCTTTCATAGCTGCTTGAAGACCTGGCTCTGCAACCTTGCTTGGGGCTCACAGAAGAGCACCTAGCCACGGGGCTGGTTAGCACCCTGAAGCTCCTCTCCTACCATTTTACTTTTTGTTGTTGTTGTTGTTAGTTGCGAAGTCGTGTCCGACCCATCGCAACCCTATGGACAACGTTCCTCCAGGCCTTCCTGTCCTCTACCATCTTCTGGAGTCCATTTAAGCTCACACCTACTGCTTCAGTGACTCCATCCAGCCACCTCATTCTCTGTCGTCCCCTTCTTCTATTGCCCTCAATCTTTCCCAGCATTAGGCTCTTCTCCAGTGAGTCCTTCCTTCTCATTAGGTGGCCAAAGTATTTGAGTTTTAGCTTCAGTATCTGGCCTTCTAAAGAGCAGTCAGGGTTGATCTCCTCTAGGACTGACCGGTTTGATCGCCTTGCAGTCCAAGGGACTCGCAGGAGTCTTCTCCAGCACCATAGTTCAAAGGCCTCAATTCTTTGGCGCTCAGCCTTTCTTATGGTCCAACTTTCACTGCTATACATTACTTTTTACTCTTGTTTTATTCCTGATTTAACTGCTTTTATTATAATTTATATATAGCTTTTATGTTTTTTGTAGTTATTTGTACGCTGCCCAAAGTCATTCCGTGAAGGAGACGGGTGGTTGCTACATATGATAAATAATGTGTGGAACTATTAAAGAAATAATTAAACCTTCAAGGGCTGCAAGATAGTTTAGCCAATCAAATGAATGCAAGATTTCTACTCAAGTGTTTCTGAGGAAAGCACAGGGCACAAAGAAAATCTAGAAAAGAAATTGGCAATTAAGTGCCCTCCAATTATTTGACTAATGAAGAGAAGGACAAGGGGGGACATGATAGCAGTGTTCCAATATCTCAGGGGCTGCCACAAAGAAGAGGGAGTCAAGCTATTCTCCAAAGCCCCTGAAGGCAGGACAAGAAGCAACAGACGGAAACTAACCAGAGAGAGAAGCAACCTAGAAATAAGGAGAAACTTCCTGACAGTCCGAACAATTAACCAGTGGAACAACCTGCCTCCAGAAGCGGTGAATCCTCCAACACTGTAAGTTTTTAAGAAGAGACTAGACAGCCATTTGTCTGAAATGGTATAGGGTTTCCTGCCTGAGCAGGGGGTTGGACTAGATGACCTCCAAGGTACCTTCCAACTTCTTCTTCTTCTTCTTCTTCTTCTTCTTCTTCTTCTTCTTCTTCTTCTTCTTCTTCTTCTTCTTCTTCTTCTTCTTCTTCTTCTTCTTCATTATTATTATTATTACTATTACTACTACTACTACTACTACTACTACTACACTGGTTGGAGCTTTTGATTTTATAAAGAAATCGTAATCAAAAGATGTGTTTCTTTTAGTTAACTTGACAGTGCTCAGGTTTCCCTTTTAAAGGAAATTCAACCACAAACTAAAACATCCAGCTCAAAAGCAGTCAACATAGTAGGAAGATGTTAAGACTAGTTTATATTTAGAGAAATTCTCTTTTGGCTCTGACCCAAAATGTTACACCCACCAATCTTAAGCTGTGTGGCTGCAAAAGGAACAAAGCAACAACAGTTCCCATACAAAAGAAAACAGAGTGGGTACTGAGTGATGAGTCAGAGAGAGGAATTCTCCAAATTCCACTGCTGTTGGGTCTGTCAATGAAGACTACGATACAGAAAACCAGTGTAGCAGCCTCTCTTTTAATATCCTTTCAGATTTTACAATGCAGGTTTATAATCCTGATTACTTTTAAATATGTGCAATTGGATCAGTGTCAACTACATACATTTTCTCCAGGAGGATCTGTTCTCAACTTGGCCCTTTAGATCAGACATGTCAAACACAAGGCCCGGGGCCCGGATCTGGCCCGCGAAGTGGTTTCATGCGGCCCGCAAAGCTATCCTGGAAACAGTGAAGGAACGGCCCCCACTGCCTTGGCCCTGGCCCAGAGACCCTCAGATCTGTCCCACTCCTGCCCGGGCCCCCATAGGCACCCTTGATGCGAACGATGTAGAGCTGGCCACGCCCACCCAGTAGGCCATACACACTCTAGCCACGCCCACCCAGTAGGCCACGCCCACCCAGGCCATACCCACCCGGCCCCCTGAGGGCAACCGCAATGCTGATGTGGCCCTCAATGAAATTGAGTTGGACACCCCTGCTTTAGATCTTCCAAAAGTGCACAATAGCCCTTGAAATTGAATCCATCCACCTGGGTGCTGGTTGTCCTCTTCTCTTCCTTTCTATCTTTCATTAAAGCCTTCTTCATTAAAGCCTTCTTCAAAGAGCTACCGTATTTCCCCAAAAATAAAGCCAGTCTTTTTTTTTTGCACCTCCAAGAGGCAGCGGGTCTTATTTTCAGTGGTGGTGGTGGTGGTGTCTTTTCCACTCACCTCGCAGCACCAACAGCCCCACCCAGCCAGCCCACTTCTTCTGTGGCCGAAGGAGCAGCTTCATTCTGCAGGTGAGAATGGAGCTCCGGCCTGGAAAGGCCTCTGCAGCAGAGAACCGAGCTATAGATCAAATCCATAACTCAGTTCTCGGCTGCAGAGGCCTTCTGGGGTAAGTCTTACGGTAGGTCTGAAGTAGGTAGGTCTGAAGTAGGATCGTTGGAGCCTAATCCTTTGTACACTTAGTGAGAACTCTGGATTGATTTGTTCAGTGACCCATTTGTTTGTTTTCTTGGCTACCTATATAGCATTCTCAGGTATCTTCTCCAACACCAAAGTTGTCAATGTTCCTTTTATTCTGCTTTTTCAAAGTCCATATACCTGTGATACCAATCAGGAAATAAACTACTAATCATATTGGGCAGCATTTACACACCTTGTTGTTACTCCTGTAACAAAAGTAGCCCCCAGGTACCTAGCAAGAAAGTTTTTCAAAACATGGTAATCTGTTATTCTTTCAGATTACTGACTAATATAGGCTAATATATAACTATTCAATATATTAAACAATTTAGGCATAAGCAGGCAGATAAACTAATATTTGTGTCAGAAGAATTTCCTGGTTCGTTTCCAGCTGGGGAAAGCCGACGATGAAGAAATCTGAGGACAGCAGCTACTGCAAAGCAGGTGTTTATTTCAGGAAGGCAAACAAGTGACAGAGAAGTGACTTCAGCGTTCCTGCCTTGCAAGGTGGTCTCCCAGTCCTGAGTTGTGATTTTTATATGCTTTTTCTGTCCTAAGGCTATGGGTTTGCTGGTTCCTTCTTTTGTGTTTTAATGGTTGTCCAATGTTCCCTTTCTTGTCTTAAGTGATATTTCTTTTGTCCAGTTTCTATTTGGGGAGTTAATCCCATGAGGGGCAGGGCAAGGAGTTCTTGGTGGCTTTGCTATCTGATTTTCCCAATTGCCGGCTTGCCTGGTTTTGCAACATTTTATGAGGTGTCACAGAAGTTCAGCAAAAGGCTTTTACAGAAAAAAAGTGTGTCTGCATGTTTTTCTAATGGGGATGAGAATATGGGACTTTTGTCAGGGTACAACAACTGGATCGGATTAGCATCTGCAATCTCTCTCTGCAAGCACAGCTAGGTGGGCCCGCTGGTTTCCAGAGAATCTCCAGCAAATGAAGTAGCAGAAGAGATACCTGGAGGAAAAAGAGAAACTCCAACTGGATACTGGTTAAAATCTTTTCTTTCAGATATAATTCATAGCAATAGAAGTGCCTATTTCCCTACTCTTTTGTTTTCTGAGTATCAGCCAAAGGTTTTGTTTACCGTAATTTGATCTCTCCTAGAAAGGAAAGATCCAGGGGAACTGACTTGAGAATCTCCATAGACATTTGGGTCCAGGGAAAAATTTACAGGATCACTATAAGGACTTCTCCTGACACTTGGTGGATAAAGTTGCCTGGCTTTGTATTGAACTGTGCTAGTTTTGCAGATCACATGCAGTTGACTAAGCCATGATCTTGTGTTATCTGGGAGGAGTTTCAGCCTGCTAGCCTTGAGGAAGTGAACAGGATCTTTAATACTGATGATTCAATCTTCTGGAGAGGGAGTAGTTCCACCTGCTCTGAAAAAAGTGGTCACTGGATTAGTTGGATTTGGTGATTTTTATCCTGCTTCAACCTTCCCTTAGCTGTGCTTGTTGACTGCCTTTGGCAGACCTTGATGCTGTTAGTCTATCTGTCCTGATCCTCCTTGATGTTTTAGCGGCTGTCAATATTTGACCAGGGTATCCTGGATTGGCTCAGAGAGTTGAGAGTAGGAGATATGGCGTCATCTCCATCCTCCAAGGTTGGTCTCCACACCCCACTCCTGAAAGGGTGGTTGCAACCCTGTTGCCCTTCAAAAAGGCTGTAAAAAAAACCTGGCTATTTCCTTGGGCATTGTGCTCAGGTTGCATACAGTTCTAATTTGAGTGCTTCTTGGAGAAATAGTGAACACTTCCCAAGTTCCCCAATTAGAGAATTATTTTTTTAAATTGGATTGGAAGCTCATGGTACTTTTAGAGGTGCACAATTGTGTTTTAATTGGCCAGGAAGACCTACTGTATATGCTCAAGGATATTACTCTGAGGCTACATATCAATGCTACAGCCCAAAACAATAGTCTTTCTTCTCTTCTCTTCATACAAGGACAAACTATATCAGTCTAAAAAAAATGCTAATAATTTTTGTGTCAAGTTTCCAACGTATGGGCTTTTCAAGTGACTCTGAGGCATTGTTTACCTTAAAAGTCTTTTATTATCCTAATACACCAGCAAATGCTTGCTCGAAGGAAGCTGGAATCTGAAATCTCCGCCCCTTGCACAATATATTAAAACACATTTCTCCGCCTTTCTAATTTTGTCATTAATCATATTCTCCAATTAATTTAAAGAATCCGTTTCCCTTCCGGTAGAAAAGCCGCCAAGGTCTGATCTTCTCTAGTTAAAAATGGCCTTGAAAGGTGCAATCCTACTCATCCCCCTCCCAACATTAAACTAACTTTCTTCAAGCAATACACAAGTTTAACATATGAAACGGCTACTTCTTCATCTCTTGTCAAGCAATAACATTAAATGTTAGCAGCGTTGACATTGCCTTTAAGAAAACTGCTATTAAAAGCTGAAATGTAGGTACAACTGAATTACAACCCTTAACACAGTGCACCACCATTGTCTGTCTAGATTAGTGTTTCTCAACCTCAGCAACTTTCAGAGATGTAGACTTCAACTCCCTGAATTCCCTAGCCACCATCCTGGCTGTGGAATTCTGGGAGTTAAAACTTATACATTTTCTCCAGTTCTTTCTCTTCTCTTCTGCTATCTCCAGATACTGCAGTGTCCATTACCTTGAGTTGTTTTGTCTTTCTTATTAAACAATTGTTAAATCTGAGGTGTTACGTGGCAGGTGTTTGAATTCTAAAATCCCAGAGCACCTTACCTTCATTTTATATTACTTAGTGTATTTTGTGATTCCCACCAATTCTTGCTTGCAGACAAATATTTTTTTACAGACATTCCAATGCACCACTGTTGTTACTTTGTTTTGACATTGTTTGTAGTCAGTCTGTGCCGTCTTCTTGCAGCAGCTAATTAGGTTTCTTCAGCTTCTTTGTAAAGGCGGCATTTGCTGTTTGTTGCTCTCTTCTCAATTCTGCTTTTGCCTGCATTTGTTCTTGAGGCCTGGTCTTAGCCAGCCAGAATTAGCCCTGTTTCTTCAATTTTCCTGCTCTTAGCTGTTGCCAAGTCTTGTTATATGCCCTGCCTGCTTTTTTTAATGTACTGTCCATGTAATACTTTGCTATGCCTCTTTTTCATTCTTCAATTGGTCTTTCTTGTAGGCCAGTTTGGTCTCTCCAGTATTCAGTAAGCTTGCGTGGCATACTACCTTCAGTACATCTTCTTCATTGTCCTTCAAATATTCTTCCAATGGCCTTGCTTCTTTTTCAACTATCGGTGTATTTGTTAACATTCCACACTTGCTTATGCTCTCTGGTAAGTAGACTCTGTCAACGACACTGGAGTTTGGACATTAAAATCTTCTTCACTCTCATAATATATCCACTTCTAACCTTCTTGACTTCAGTGTTCTTGATGTTGTCAGCTTGAAGGATGCCCAGGTATTTGTAGTGATTTTCTTTACCAGACTCTTGATGTTATTTCTATATAGGGCATCCTGATACTTCCAATTTTCAATATTTTCCCCTGTTGATAGTAAGGGTGGCACATTTGTCCGGTACAAGCTCTACTGCAATAACTTGGATGTATATATGGATAGGGACGTGGTGGCTCAGTGGGTTAGGACGCTGAGCTTGTCGATCAGAAGGTCAGCAGTTTGGCGGGTTGAATCCCGAGTGCCGCGTAACAGAGTGAGCGCCTGCTACTCGTCCCAGCTTCTGCCAACCTAGCAGTTCGAAAGCATGTAAAAATGCAAGTAGAAAAATAGGGACCACTACGGTGGGAAGGTAACAGCGTTCCGTGCGCCTTTGGCGTCTAGTCATGCCGGCCACATGACCACGGAGACGTCCTCGGACAAACGCTGGCTCTTCGGCTTTGAAACGGAGATGAGCACCGGCCCCTAGAGTCGGAAATGACTAGCACGCATGTGCAGGGGAACCTTTACTTTTACATATGGATAGTGTTGAGCAGTGATTCTATTTCACATGGTGTTTTCCTATATAGCTTCAGATTGTCCATGCAGAGGAGGTAAGATAGCCTGACAGATGTTTTTAATGTTTGATAGCTGTGGCCTGACTTGTTCAGTACTGTTGGCAAAGGAATCAATAAGATGACAAACAATAGTGGTAATAATGATTCTCCTTGAAAGACTTCTCTCTTGATATTAACTTCTCTGAATCTATCACCACTGATCAGCAACTATGTCTTCCATTGATCTTTGCACAAAGCTTCTAAAGTTTCTACTGGCGCCTGTTATTTCTAGGCACTTGATTAGCCAATCATGTGGTATGGAGTCAAATGCTTTCTTATAATCATTCCAAGCTACATTCAAGTTCATCTTCCTTCTTTTGCAATTTTCCAAAGTCATTTGGTCAATTAAGAGGTGATATTTTGTTCCTCAGATGTCTGGGCACTTTCTGCTCAGACAGAAAGAGCTTGTTTTCAACTAGATGCTGTTTGACTGCATCAACTACTACACCAATTAGCAATTTGAAAGAGGCTAGTAAGCAGGTAATAGGTCTTAGTTGCTTGGTGCTGCCCCTTTTGCTGGATCTTTCATTATCAGGTAAATTTTTGCCAATGTTAATCAATCTCAATTTCATCTCCTTGCAATAAGTTAATTGCTTGATGATGAGTGGATGCAGATCAATTAAAACTATACAGTTCCATCTTCTCCTGGTGCCGACCAATTCTTGATTTTCCTTGCCCTCTTCTCCACACCATTTCTTTTATTTCAGCTTCTTTTTTATATTTATCCACCTCCCTTATCCAGGCTGCATTCTTATTATTATTAAAATGTTTATGCCGCCTAATTGCCAGGCTCTCTGAAAAGTTACCAAGTTTTGTATGCAAAAGGTCCGACATCCAGTCCTTGGCATGTCTAGCTAAAGAAGATGATGCAAAACAGGTAAAGGAGATTCAGAAGAGTCAATCATAATAAATGACATTGAGTCTGACTCAGTTTAAGGCAGTTTCCTGTCCTCTTAAAAAGTCTGTTCAACTACAATCAAATCACTTACATCTGGGTATTAAAACAATACTTTTCATGGTTTCGTGGTTTGAAGATGCTAGATGTTGCAGTTGCAAGCCAGGGCATTCTGCCAAAGAAACAAGCCAAGAACAGCAGCTCAAGATCTGGAGTGCAAACTCAGTTGCTTGATGTCATCAGGCAGAGGGACAAGGGAAAGAAAAACTCTCCATTTATGGCAAGCAGTGGATTGGTTTTTTCCACATCAGAGAGTCTGTGCAGTCCTTTGCCCACCCCCAATCCCATATTGCACATAGACAATCAACTCTCCAAAAAGTGACATTGAGAATACATTGTTTTAAAAGACAAAAAGTAAGCTCCTTTTCTTTGAAAGCATTTCTACAGGGCTGATTTGTGTCTTTTAAAAGAGATTCATTTATGCCCTTTGCCATATATTTCTCTAGCTTAAGGTCCAAAAGGTCCTATAGATTCATTTAAAAAATAAGATTCTGAATTATTATGCTGCTTACAAGACATTGCTTCCCTTCTGTTAATTATAAAAGAGCAAATTAAGTATATTTTAGGGTCTCATATGAATGTGCTAATTTGTATTTCTCTTGCCTTTACCACTTTCTTAGTCTGTTGTTCTTAGCTAAGAAACTAAAAACAGATGGCCTCACACAGCTGAAATGTGTCGGCAGGTAGATTCACGGGAGAAATTTTAAAGGCAAAAATGATCAAGGCACTTCAAACAAGGGATATCTGGAATACAGAATAGAAAATTTCTTTCTATGAAAAGCTGCAGGCAAAAATTTAGTCTGATCTCGAGGTGTGCTGCAAGCTGTATTTAGTATATTCACAAAAGCACTGTGGTTTTAACGGCTTCTATCAGCAGATCCCCTCACGATCTTTTTCAGTCTCTGAGGTTATCATACTCTACAATTAATCTTCATTTCCACATTTCCATACTTTAATGCTTGTAAAAACAGAGGAGGGGATACTGTCTGTATTGCAACTGAACACTTGAGCATCTTAAAGATCAGTTAAAAATAAGTTTTTAATCTTTACAGTTACAAAGTGGTGTTAAAGGACAGTATAGGTGGTTCTTGCTGAAAAGTGAGCACTCCTCATAGTCCCAGCCATTGCAGTGTCCCTTGGTTCACAGGACCGCCATTTGCAACCTTCACTGCTGGCTTCCAAGAAACAAAATCAATGGGGAAGCTGGCAGGAGATCACAAATGGTGACACCTCCCCCCCCCTTGATGTCCTCTTAACAACAGCACAGGATTTGTATAACAACAGCAACTGGAAGTGCTGGACCTGCCATCACTAAGCATTGCAGTCACATACAGGTAGTCCTTAAGTTACAACAGATCATTTAGTGACTGTTCAAAGTTACAATGTCTCTGAAAAAAGTGACTTATGACCGTTTTTCACAGTTACGACTGTCGCTGCATCCCCAGGGTCACGTGATCAAAACTCAGATGGTTGGCAATTGGTTTATATTTATGACGGTTGCTGTGTCCTGGGGCCATGTGATCAGCTTTTGCAAACTTCTGACAAGCCCAGTCAATGGGCAACCCAGATTCATTTAATAACCACGTTACTAACTTAACAAGTGCAATGATTCACTTAACAACCGTGGCAAGAAAAATCGTAAAATGGGGCAAATTCACTTAACAAATGTTTCACTTAGCAACATAAATTTGGGGCTCAATTGTGGTCGTAAGTTGAGGACTACCTGTATAGTATTGTCCTTTACAATCGCATTGTTGTCATTAACTGAGGGTTAACTGTAAACTTTAGTGAAAACTTTGCATCCAGAAAATCAGAGCTTTGGATCTGCCTTTTTTTTTCATGAGAGTAACAAACCAAAACTAAACAAAGGCACACCATGTACCCAGGATACAAATTCTGGATTTTTATAATACAAGATTTAGGCTACAGGGCAAAATGGGAAATCTAAACACAAGACAGCCTCTGCCTCTGCCAATAAGAACAAGAGCTACCCCCCTCTTCCCCTACACACACACACACACTGTTTTAGCATTCTAAGGCAAAGGATACTCATATGTTGCTGTGAACTCATTGGTTTAGGATTTGGACATACAGCCCTTCCTTACAGCCCACAACTACTGCTGTCCTTTGCATTCCTATAGGATGACCCTTCTGCTGCTGCTCAGCCACAATTCATTCCTGGGATGGTATTTCATTTCCCTCTTTGTTGCAGCAGCTGGAGTGCAGACCTTAGAAGCACGGCATCCAATTTTTAGGCAAGGTCCGAACAATGAGGAGGAAGCAGCCTTTTGTCGGTACCAGAACAGGCTTCTGGGGCAACCTTAGCAACACATATGTGTCTTATGAACAACTTCTCTCAGACACATGCAAATAACACCTAAAATCCCTCCCCTGCTCTAGACACACATTTCCCAAATTTTCCCCTAGTATACCTTCCTAATCCCTTTACAAAGTTACAAAACCCACACTCAGCATTTTCCCCTTGAGACACAGGGAGTGGTTTTCACAGAAGACAAGTTGGTAAAAATACCTCAAGAAGGACTATCCTTGTTGGCAAAAATGGAAGGATTCTAACCTCTTTCCTTACTACCGGTAGGAGAAAGGGAACAGAAGGCTCCCACTTATCTCCACGGGGACCAAAGCAAAATAGCTCAGTTTGCAAAACAGAACTATGGGTAGCTGCTTCCTTGCAGCCAAAGGGGGCAGGTTGTCCCACCACCAACAAAAGGGGATGGCTGAGAATGAGGCAACGTTCTCAAGGCCGGGTAGGGTAGAGTGCCTTCTGAGCATTTTGTTTAACTTGTCCAACTGAGCTATTTTCAAAAGTTCGGATTTCTTTCTCAAAGGCCAACCAAAGGTAAACTAAACAAAAACACTTAGAAGGGACTTTGTTGGGGGGTGGCAGATAGGTCTCACCACTCTGAGGCCAGCAAGGGGAAAGGTAAAGTTTCAGCTATTAGAGCCTTAGTGGGGTATCATGCCAGGGAGTTAGATGGGCTTGTGGCCATGCACAATCAGGATGTATGTCTCTCGCAAAGGTGATCCTTTTACATAGGGACTTCATCCCTTTTCCACCGATGGGTTCACATTATCCTGATCAGTAACAGGAGGTGGGGAGGCCTCATCATCTCTGGATTCACCAGATCTAAACATGCAACATCTCCATCCAATCCTTTTTTCCCCCCTCTCTACGTTGTCTAGATCAATTGGCAAATAGATATTCACGTACAATTATTTCAGAATACAGAACTGGATGGTTGGAATGCAAGGAGGCTGTTAACATAGGAGAGCCAGAAGGTGTAAGAAAGAGCTAGTTGTAAAGAAGTAAAGAAGAGAATGAAGGCATCACATACTTGTCTAATAGATAAATTCAACAGGAGATCTTCAGGCTATAATTTGCAGATCTGGCATTAAGCTAGAGTTTGACTAGCCATGGTTAATTAAATGAACCACAATAACTGGGTTCACACAACATGGTAACTCAAAAACCATAATACAACATTGCAGCTTGGCCCAATGTGTGAACCCAGCTATACTGTTAAACATATGACTGCAACAATTACCAATGAATTAATTTATTGATTAATGTGAAGAACCATTCTCTGCATGGGAAGTCTTTACAATTTCTACAGCAAAGGGCCCAATTTAAAACAAGCTAGCCTGCATTTCAGCCAATTTATGACTCATTTGTGAAATGCTCGGTATCCAAAGGTTTACCAAGGATTGTCTGAAACGGTATAGGTTCTCCTGCTCAAGCAGAGGGCTGGACTAGAAGAGCTCCAAGGTCCCTTCCAGATCTATTCTATGCTATGCTACGCTACGCTACGCTATTCCCTGCAGCAGTACAGTATCTGCAAAATAAACACAGGTTTGTGTTTATCAGACTCCCCAAATCAACAGTTGGCTCTACGTCTCAGCTCCTAATTTTGTGTGGCTAGGCTTAAATTGAAAATAGATCTAGAATCTAGATAAGGATTTTTATTGCAAGCTGAACTGGCAAGATACATTTAACAGGAGATTGCCCTCTGTCAGAATAAAAATGCAGTTCTTTCTTATGTCCAAGTCAGTATAAGCTTGCAGCTTATTCTGCCTGCCTTTCCCACATCTCATCAAAGTCATTTTCATGTGCTCAGTGGCAGTTTTTTATTGGCAGGACTGACATCTTTGTCCTTAGAACTGTTGACTCTTGGCTTATGTCTCACAAGATTCGGATATATTGTGAATATCTATGTAAAGGGCAAATTCACATTTCACATGCCACAACAGTCAGTGCAGAAATATGCTACCGCATTCCATCATTGTCTCCCCTTATTAGATATTTGCTCAAGAGGCAACAATTGTAAGAAACCTGCAGTATAAGAAAGCAATAACCCATGAATTCATCCTAGAAAAGTTCTCAGATGCAAAGTACAATAGCATTACTGTTTGATAGGGTATTTTGCATATCTAGCAGACAGTGTTCCAGTACTCAAATCTTCACACAGTTCCATTCAATGAACACTTAAGTAAGACAAGGAGTCCTACTAAAACAGAGACTGCACACAAAATTAATTAACAATTCCTTTTAATGTCTGAAGGAAGTATCTGTCCTTGTGCAGCATTTTACAGCCAGAAGTAAAAAAAAATCTTAATTATGGGATATCACCGAATCAAAAGAAAGCTTTGTTGAAAAAAACGACATGTATAGTGCTTTAACCTATTCAGATACTCTTGTCAGGTCGAGTTGCTTGCACTTGCTCAAATCATCTGTAGCATATATACAGAGGAAGAGCTAAGAAAAGTTAACAATCAGAAACCCAGAAAACAACTTTGAGATGCTGATGCATCTTAGGAAAGCACTGTGTATAAAAAAAAAAATCAGATGGCATTCTCTCAAGAGAAACAGGATACCAACAGGAAATGGTAGAGACAGCAAATCTGGAACTACCTAACGTGATGGTTAGAACTAGAACAGGATAGAGGCAACATTATACTCGCAGACACTTATCTTTCCTACACCTTTTGGTAAATGCAAAATGTTAAACAGGAAGCTGCCATGCTGCAAAGTAAAGCATCAGCATATAACATCATCCTTATTTCCACCATTTCATAGGTAGTATATAAAATATACAAACTGTGGGTGGCTGTAGTCCAGTGTATTGTTTGGAACTGAGTCTGTTGCTTCCACCCATCAAAAGACAGAGGTAAGCAGGGTTGGAAGACTGGAATAGTGGTTGATTGAGGGTGAATGAACTTGCCAGTTGACCCTCTGCTAAATGGCTCTTTAGAGACTATGTGCACACCTGTGACAGCTGTTTTGCCACAGGGCATCTTTTCCTGGGAGGGCCCACAGCAACATGTCCTCAAAATTTCAAATGCCTTCAACAGCCTTCCAAAGATTAAAGACTTGGGGAAGTGAAAAAAAAGAGAGTTTTGGAGACAGAAGATAGAAAAAGTGACATTAAAAGATACAAGTCCAAGAAAAATGCAGTAACAGCTCTACAAAGAAGCTTGCATGGATCTCCCAAACAATTCGTAGGATGAAATTTACTTCTCTTTCCATTCAGATAGAACTTTTAATTCTTCTACCACAGAGAGCAACAATCAAAGAAAATGCCAGGCTGATGACTCCAGTTCCCAAAATTTCTGTTCTATTCTGACTGAGAATTCTGGGAATTGAAGGCCAACGCATATAGAATTGATTGGTTTGGAGAAGCCTAATCTAAAGAGACTTGCTGAAAAGACAATCAGAAAAAGAAATCGGAGTTGCTACCAGAGTTACTGCTACCTAGACGGGGATTCCTATTACTGAAAATAACAACAAAAGCATGCATATATGGCCAGAGCCTTTTACTAATGTTATTTTGTTCTAAGCCCTACAATAAAACTGAAAGAGAGTTGAGCAGAATCTTCATATTCATATTTATTCATAAATAAATAAATAAAATAATAAATATAGCATATGAACTAGCCCACAGGTCGGCAACCTGCGGCTCCGGAGCCGCATGTGGCTCTTTAAGCCGTCTCCTGTGGCTCCCAGTCACCCAGTGCGCGTGCACCACTCCCAACGGGAGGAGGTGCGCGTGCACCTCTCAGAATGGCCGGCGGTGGTACCCGTTTGGAGACCTGCTGCCGCCGTTTGGAAAGCTGCCATGGCCCGTTTACAGAGCTACCGCCTTCGGTATCTCTGCAAACGGGCCGCGGCAGCTTTCCAAACCAGTGGCAGCAGGTCTCCAAACGGGTTATCGGGCGGAGGTGCGCGCGCACCTCTCCAAAGGTTTGGAGAGCTGCACGTGCACCTCTTGGAACGGGCGGCGGCAGTACCGGTAGCTCTGAAGGCGGTAGCTCTGCAAATGGGCCGCGGCAGCTTTCCAAACCAGCGGCAGCAGGTCTCCAAACGGGTGTTCGAGCGGAGGTGCGTGCGCACCTCTCCAAAGGTTTGGAGAGCTGCGCGCCCCCCTCTCCGAACAAGCGGCAGTTTGGAGGTACCGGGGGGTGGCTCTGGCAGCGGCCGGGGTGAAGGCGGCGCCGCAACACAGCGCCCGTCACCAGGGAGACCTGTCGCCGCCGGCGTGCAGGTGTGTCCACATAAAAAAAAGTGGAATCGCACGCATGCATCCATGCACACTCATGTGCAAAAAAAACATTTTGTGCATGCACAAAATGTTTTGTTTTTGCACATGCGCGTGCGTGGACGCACACGGCGGCTCCCATTTTTTTTTATGTGTGATGGAACCGGTTCCCAGTGGAGAAGACATTTTGTGCCCATATTTTTTATTAAATTTACACACTGACCAAAGTGAAAAAAATTCATACATCCAAGAGGTGTGTTTCTTTTGTCAAGTTTGGAAGGACCCAGAAACCCAGAATCCGTGAATCTGTTTGCTTGGAGACAACAATGTACCATAAACCTCTCCCTTAGTGTCCACCAAGCTTCCTGACTTTTTACCTTAAATTTAAAATGTAGAACCAGCTCTCAGCATCATATTTATGTCCAAGAACATCTTGGGGCCCCAAATGTTTTCCTACCTACAAAATATAGTTGACAGCAGTAGCCCAGTGCTCTCTTTGGAAATGTGCTCTGCTATACAGGTAAAGGACAAAGTGGCAGGGAGGGTCCTGGAGGAAGGGGCTGGCAAGTCACATTTTGGCCAATTAGTTATTTGCAACTGATTATGTCAGGTTTTTTTTATGAATGGGCAACCCCCCCCCAATCTTCCATGTTCTCAATGCACTCACATTTTTTCAGTATATATACTAGTCGCAAATGTTATAGAGGCCCAGCATATGCTGAGAATCAGTTCACTAAAGAAGATTCAGAGCTTGACCTAAAGATAAAGGATGAAACCATTTAGGTTTACCCTAAATAAGAGGCCTCAAAGAATCCAGTGTGTGCTCCCTTATTTATAATTAAAATAAGATGGATCTACTTACAGAGCCTCCAAGCCACAAAATTATTTTAGAAAATCAGATTTCTTTCCTGACTTCCCCTTTTTTGGTCGCCAATAATTGCGTCAAAGCATATACACCAGAATAATCAAGACTTTGTGGGCACGTTAGACATTCTTTGAGACATCTTCCTATAATATCGTTGTTTATCTTTCAGATGCCAGTGTTTTTTTGTTGTTGTTTGCTGCAACCGCAGCCACTCTCTTTTAGAACAGGCACAAGGCAGGAAACCAGCCTGAGGGCAAGTAACTTTTATTGGTTCCTTTCCTCAAGCTGCACTGGAACGTCAGCCTAGCTGGGCTAAAAAAAAAATGCCCAAATTCTTCTTTCAACAGGGAAGAGAGAACTAAAATCATACGTAAGTACATGGACGCTAAAGAAGCGCTTCCTAACTTAAGAGGCTAGTTGCTAGCGCTTGGTGCAGGTCCCATGCAAGAAGCAAGATCATCCGGGGAAGGAGCAATTTACTAAACGGGGATTCCTACAACTAATACATTTCGGGCAGGGGCGCGGCACTCTTACCCAGGCGGGCAGCTCGTTCCGACCCAGGCTTCTGCCCAGATCCATGGCGCTCTTCACCGTCACCTCTTCATCGCCCAGGACCTTTCCAGCAGTCTGCAACGATCGCTCCTTACTCAGTCGCCGGCTCCGCCAGCCCATGTAAAGGGCCACGCCAGCGACCACGAAGCCCACGCTGAGCCCCGCCCGGCCGGCCAGATACACGGGGAGCAGCCACAGCAAGCGCCGTCCGATCGCGCCCAGCGCCGTCAAGGCTTCCGCGGAGCCGAAACCTCCCGGCAACCGCGATCCCGAGTCGGAAGGAATCGGATCTGAGGCCGCCCCAGCTTCTCGCTCCGTGGCCCGCTCCATGGTGCTTTCCAGGATCGACCGGAGCGCGAGAAGCACCAGGATGGCACTGCGGCTAACTCAACCGGCCTTGAAGTCCCGCCGCTGTTGCAGTCATGGATCGAGGAGGCGGGGCGCGATCGAAACGACGCCCCGCCCCCCCCGCCAGCGGATTGGAGAAGGAGATTCTGAAGGCGGAGCTAAGTCTGCAATAAGCCCGCGGGACTGCGTTCTTTTGATTAAGCGCGGATTCCCGAAGGAAGAGACGGTAGAAGCAGAAAGCCGCGCCCCTCCTTCCTGATTGGGCAGCGAGCGTTCCAAGATCATGAAACTAAGCAACGGCTTTCTTTACAGGAGTTCTGACTTCGCTGCGCATTCGATGGGCCGAGCTAATTAACTGTTGACGGGTGGACTGCATGTTGAGCGGGCGGCACGAGAGGCGGGGCGAGGTTTGCATCACTCCGAATTCGTAGCTCTGGGGCAGGAAGTTGAGGAGAGACGCATTGCTTCGTTATTCTTCCGTATTATAAAATCCTATTTTTCCCCCCTTAATGTTCTCAATGGACTAGTCCACAGGTCTGCAACCCACGGCTCCGGAGCCGCGTCTCCTGTGGCTCCCAGTCCTCTGCCATGTGCAGTCCAAAAAAAAAAAAGTGGGATTAAAAAAGTTCAACCAATCAATTCAAATATGCAGGGTAGGTGCATATCTCGCCTTGGCTCCACTCTTCAGTCAAACCCTGTTCTGCACATGCGTGCATGTACACGCATGTGCACACATTTTTTGCGGCTCCCAGTTTTTCCTTTTGTGAGGGAACCGGTTCCGAGTGGCTCTTTCACTGTTTTAGGTTGCTGACCCCTGGACTAGTCTTTCTCTTGTCACTCATGCAAGGGAGATGCATTTTCCAAGAATCCTCCCAAATTGCGAACGGGTTCATTAAACCAGCAGTACAAGAGAGGTACAAACTGCCGGCCCGTGGGCCGGTTGCATCAGACGGAGGCTGCACCCACCCCGACTCTGGCAATGCAAAAAAAAAAAAGTCACCATATGTCATGACACGTCACGTGACGCGGCGAGTTTGACACCCGTGATCTATTCCAGAGGGCTCAGCAATTCTTTTACCAAAAAAAAAACAAAAACCAAAAACGCTTGCTAATTATGTTGTTGTTGTTAGTTGCGAAGTCGTGTCCGACCCATCGCGACCCTATGGACAACGTTCCTCCAGGCTTCCTGTCCTCTACCATCTTCTGGAGTCCATCTAGTCTAGGCTCACGCCTACTGCTTCGCTAATTATAGGAGAAGGTAAAACTGAAAGAATAACAATAACAACAATCAAAATACTGAACTTTCTTCAACATTGGTCTGAATAGTGGACAGGATTTTGTGACAGCCAGTCGTTTAATTACCGAATTGCATAAGAAAACAGAAGGCAGTGTTTTCAGTGTTTTGACTCAGCGTGTTTGCATTTCTTGAATCCGCCCTCCCAAAAGTCTAGCAAATTAGGCTAAATATTTTTGTTTAGCTTTGTCAGAATTTGCCCGGTTCCTTCTTGATAACATGTTTTACCATCTGTAACGGTAAAATTTATTTCATAACTGTTTATTCAAACAGGCTTTTGACAAGATTATTACTTGGCATTTCTTATTTCTAGAAATTGAGAAAGACAGGGAGAAAAATGACTAAAATCTTCATCTAATCTGCTAAATAAAACGTTGGTGCTAAGGTTTCGAGGGACGCGGTGGCTCAGTGGGTTAGGACACTGAGCTTGTCGATCAGAAGATCAGCAGTTTGCTGGGTCGAATCCCGAGTACTGCGTAACAGAGTGAGCGCCTGTTACTCGTCCCAGCTTCTGCCAACCTAGCAGTTCGAAAGCACGTAAAGTGCAAGTAGAAAAATAGGGACCACTATGGTGGGAAGGCAACAGCGTTCCGTGCGCCTTTGGCGTCCAGTCATGCCGGCCACATGACCACGGAGATGTCCTCGGACAAGCGCTGGTTCTTCAGCTTTGAAACGGAGATGAGCACCGGCCCCTAGAGTCGGAAACGACTAGCACGCATGTGCGGGGGAACCTTTACCTTTACCTTTACCTAAGGTTTCATAAACTGCACATTATTTGGAAAAAAAACCTAACATCTGTATTAACGTAAGCCATTTTATTAATTAAAGGGGAAGTATATACAGTCATGTAAAAAAGAGTACACCCCATTTAAAGTTTTTTCTTTTAACTTATGTGGACGAACTAATATTTTATCTTCATTCAAATATATAAAGTGATGTAATTTTTTTAAAAAAACTATGAAAACAATGACCTGCAATCGATTCTTTAACAAAAAATGAACAGATATGCCATTTCTTTCTATGAAAACAGTAAGTAGATCTTTGGCTCTAGTACCAGGTATTGCTCCCTTTGGCAGAAATAACCTCAGGCAGGTGTAACTACTATTCTCTTGACAGCTACTGAGAAGATTCCCCCTCCCCATTTCTCTACACAGAATTTTTTCACCTGGGCAATACTTGAGGGGTTTCTTGGATGCAGTGCCTGAATCAAATTACCCCACAGTATCTTGATGGAATTTAGATTCAGGATTTGATTTAACCATACTAGAACTTTGTTTCTGTATTTGTGTGTGTGCATGTATTTCACCCATTACTTGGTGATTTGTTGTTTCGCAAATTCCACTTCCACCTCAGCTCCAGTCTTCTGATAAATGGCCTCATTCTCAAGCACCCTCTTCTACTTATATGCTTTTCTATCTTGGATTCCTAATATTTTTTTTACAAATTTAGCTCCGGTAAATACAAAGATACCCACATCCTTCAGTTGCATAATTCTTATAATATACTCATTTGCTTTTGCACAGAAACTGAGGCTATGGCTTTAAAATACTCCTATCATTAGAAAACTTCATTTTCTATAGAGGGTATTATGAAGACTGCTGGGAATGGTTCAACTCTGAGGCTAATAGTTTGATTAAAAATAATGCTCAATTTTAAAACTTTGGGACATTTCTTTTTAAAATGCTGAACATTATCCAAGTATATTCAATCCATTATGCTGTTTTTTTGAGTTAATTCACTCCATCGTCTTTGACATCATCTCTGGATTCGCAACATTGTCTCACCAAAAGAAAGCTTGCAAAGATAGATCCATTTGTCTGATTACATTTTATTGTCTGTGCGTCCAGCATCCCAACTCTAATAGGTTTGCTGTAGGCCAGTGATGGCGAAACTTTTAGATACTGAGTGCCCAAAAACCGCCCACCCCCTGCCCCACACGCTCCACCCGTCCCCACCGCAGCCTGCTCCACCCCACCACCTCCCATCCTGCCCACCCACCCTGCCCACCCGCAGGGCCACCTACCACTTCCATGGCCCGCCGCAGATTGCCCAGGTGGCCCTGCAGCGGCATAGTGGCCACGCCCTCCGCCTGCACCCTGCAGCATCATCTGCGCGTGATGGGGTGTGAGGGAGGAGTCTTGTCCCTGCTGCCCGGCTGCCATGTCCTTGGCTGTGCTGTGCCTTGCAGGCTGTGCCCGGGGATGACTCTCCTCTAGGGGGGCTCTTGGTGAGGAAGGGGCCATGGGGAGAGGCGGGGCTGGGGCAATGGCGCATGTGCCCATAGAGAGGGCTCTGCGTGCTGCCTCTGGCACACGTGCCATAGGTTTGCCACCGCTGCTGTAGGCTCAAGGGCTCAATAGATATGAAATTACCAAAATATTGTAACAATTTAGCCATTATCAAGCAGAGCTAGCTTTAATTTATTTGCAACTCTGGCTACAGTTTCCCCAACTTTCCCACTACCTCTTGTTTAATTACTACGGTATATCATTTTACTTGTCTCCTAGTTACTAAAGCACACACATACTTACAAACTTTCATTACTAAATTCTTAAGGCTCCTCAAAAGAGTGCTTTGTATCTGGCAGTCCTAATTATCAGCAAGGACTGTTGGCACATTCTTTTCCTCCTGCGCTGAAGAGAACTTAATTTATAATAAAGGCAATAGTCTACATGAATTTTTAAAAGCCAGCCCAGATGAAATGGCAAAATTGTGCTTCTTAAAGACAGCTACTGTATATGAGTAAAATAATGAGGGGTGGGGGATATTTTTTCCCTATTTGAAAACCCTCAATTTAATAAACAACTCCTTCAAATGTTTTCTGTCTTGAGGGGAGATGGCATATAAATAAATAAAAATAAGTATTTAACTAAAACCCAGCAGTTATTACAGAATCCTTACCTCCTGCTTCCTTCCCCAATGATTGCATAGCCAAAAACAGTGAAACATAAGCACCTTTCCTCACTGTGAGTTCCAGCTCTATTTTAGCTGGACAAGACCACTGGACTATCCTGAACTGTTGTAAGTTGAGGACTACCTGTAATTAAATTTGTCTCTTTTCTCCTGGTCACTGCCTAGATATCTTGTTCAGAATCTTTTTCTCTCTCATCCCCTAACAAAAGTCGATCCAAATGCATACAGATAATGCCAGTTACATGCTGTCTACCTTTGTATACAGCCTTTTGTGGGGCAATTAATCTGCATTAGCTGAACCTTTGCTGAAACTCTTTGCCAACAATCCTCACTTCAAATGTTCTCATCTGCGGCTGCCAGAATTGCTCTTAAAAAGAGCACAAAGCAGTTTGTCTGCCAGCATATTGAATAGCTTTCACTTGAAACTACAAGCACATTGTTTATGGTCTGTATTTTAAAACAGCATTTTAGCCAAAAAGACTGCCAGTGAAGCAGCTTTCTATAATTTCTTCCAAGCCAGCTGATTAACATTATTATTTTTTTCTTTCATTTATTTGTATTCCACCTTTATTATTTTTATAAGTAATTCGAGGTGCCAAACGTAAACTGATACTCCTTCCTCCACCTATTTTTCCCACAACACCAACCCTGTGAGGTGAGTTGGGCTGAAAGAGAGGGACTGGCCTAAAGTCACCAGCTGACTTTCATGCCTAAGGCAGAACTAGAACTCATGACCCTCTGGTTTCTAGCCTGGTATCTTAATCACTAGACCAAATTGGTATACAGTAAAGTAGTCAAGTCGCTTTCACATCTAGTGGTTTCATGCCCATGACTCTTTGGCTAAAATCCAGAAATGGTTTGCCATTTTTTTACTTCCCAATTGACCTATCAACTTGGTGGTGATTTCCCACCTGAGTAGTAGCCAAACCTAACTCTGCTCGTCTTTTCAAGATCATCAAGATGTCAAGGTTCTGACAGACAGAGACAAATAAAGCAGAACTCCAAGGCTTGCATAACAATTCCCCAATGCAAAGTTAAAAAATCTCACCCCTAATGCTAATGCTATGCAAGCAACTATGTTTCTCCATACAGCTTGTTGGCAGGCTTTTCATGAAACGCCTAGCCCGCAGTCTCGGGAGCAGCTGATGACCTTGGTTCCCATGAGATAAAGTCCGATAGAGACAGTCTGTTTTGTCTAGTGTAGTGATGGTGAACCTTTTAGAGACCAAGTGCCGCAAAACCGCCCCACCATCAGGGCCACCCACCACTTCCACGCCGCAGCAGATGGCTCAGGCAACCCAGCACTGCCATGGCCACGGTCTTTGCCCGCACCATCATCTGTGCGCAATGGAGTGCGAGGGCAGAGTCTTGTCGCTGCTGCAAGGTTGCCATGTGCTTGGCTGCGCTGCTTTGTGCGGGCCACGCCTGGGGGCGACTCTCCTTCAGGGGGGCTGCTGGTGAGGAGGGGGCTGCAGGGGGAGGCGAGGCTGGGGCGACGGTGCACGTGCCCACAGAGAGGTGGACCATAGGTTTGCCACCACTGGTCTAGCGCAATGCCTGGCAACCCCCCTCCCTCCGTACTATGTGTCAGTTAGAAATGAGAAGGAAAACATGGCTGCAGCCATGCTCATTCTAAAGTTGACCCAAGAAGGGAAAAGATCTGAAGTCCGTAATCTTATTTAGCCATTGCATTTGCTGTTTAATATGTATTTTAAAAAGGGAGACTTTCAATGTACTAAATGCTAAAAATACATACCCCCTCCCATCTAGCATCCCCTCAGTATAAAAGCACGTCATCTCACTTTACACTACCCATTAATTGTATTTTATAAATAAATAGTTCCCTGTAATTGTTTATAGCAGAGCAGATTGCATCCAGTTTCCTGTTTACATTTCCCCTTTTCATGCAGTAGATAAAGTTGGAATCAAGCCAGCTCTATGGTACAAGATATTAAATGATGGAGGAAACCCTCAGTTCCGCTGCTTAGTTACCACCCAACCTGAAAGAACATTGGTGCCATCTAAAGGCAAAGTGTGCAAGCTACTTCTAAAAGGAAAGCATTCTGTACTGTATCTAAATAACTACATGTCTACTCATACCACTGCGATGACAGTATTTGTAATACTGCTTCTTAGGATAAGCAACTCTTTGCACACAGAAAAAGAGCTCGAATCAGCAAAAGAAATAAACATCATGAAACAGTTAAATCCTATAATTAAATCCACCCCATGGAAGCCAGTTTGATCTAATGATTATGGCACCAGGCTAGGAAGTGGGAATCTCTGTGTTCTAGTCCCGCCTTAGCCATGAAAGCCAGTTGGGTGGCCTTGGGGCAATCATCCTCTCTCTGTCCAACGCACATAACAGAGTTGCTGTTGTGAAGAAAATAGGAGAAGGAAGAAGTGTTGGATATGTTTGCCACCTTGAGTTATTTGTAAAAATAATAAAGGCAGGATACAAAGAAACAAATTAGTAAATAAAATCATTCCATCCCTGGCTCTGACCTTCAGGCTTTTCCATCTGACTGGCCAGGAAATCGGAGGGAGATATGAGGCCCATAAAATGGCTGTACAGTACTCTTCTTGAATGGATGTGCTCTCCCTGGCGACTGTACTATATATTTTTTAATTATTTTGTTTTAAATTGTATTGCTTGTATGCCATGAATGTGTGATTAGTAGCTATATAAATTGATTGAATAAATAAATCCAGTTTAAACTAACGTTTATTATTCTGCTCCATACCTTTAAAACCCTGCAAACTATCTTTGCTTCCATCCATCCATGTTTCTATCTGCTTCCTACACTTTTTTTCACTTTAGTTTTTACTGTTTTTCATCATTTCAGGGCTTCCATAAATCAGAATGCACGTAGTCTTCTCTTTCCTGATCTCTTTCCTTTTCTTTGTGATTTGATCTTCATTCGTTACTTCTGTAGGACCAAACTATCCCAATCTACTTCTTTTTCACTCCTTACGTATTCATTCAGCCCCAATGCACTCTGAACCCAATCTCTTCTTATTTAGCCACAATTTCCTTCTTAAGTATCCCATTCCAACTGCATTCAACTTGCAATTATATATATATATTTGACAACCAGTTTGGTGTCGGGGTTAGTAAGTTCCCTTAGGCATGGAAAACCTGCTAGGTTACTTTAGACCAGTCATACTCTCTCAGCCAACCCATCTTGCAGGCTTGTGAGGAAAACAGGAGGAAAGAACATTGTGTATGCTGCATTTGATATAAATCGAAGAAATCAATATTTTGTCTGATATACTCAACACTCACTTCATATAACAAAGTGGACAGAAATATTATGCTCTTATACAAATCCATTGGCATTTCTTTCAACCAATACTCATTCTTCAAAAAGACCATATTACCTGCTACTTTTCTATCAGCATTTGTACCCATTTTTTATTTTCAATAAACCTTCTGCCAATATAAGCACATTCTCAGGGAAAGGGAGAGGTTCTACCATTTATTTATAATTTGGAATCATTATCTCCATTTTCCCTGTCAAACTTAATTGCTTTGGAGTTTGATATAATAATTTTCAGATCTCTACCCCATGTTGCATCATATAATCTACTGCAATCTACTATTTGCGACAAACCATTTGGATTCTCTACATATAAAAGTACATTTACCATCACATTCAAAACTAATATACTTTTAACATAACCACAAACATCCATGTATTACAAAGGTGTCAAACTCACCATGTCACATGACGTGTGGTGACGTATTGCGACTCTTTGCATTGCCAGCAATGGGGTGGGCAGCTCAGCATTGTACTTTTATACATAAATACATTAAAACCCCAAGAGGACATCATACGTACTTTATCCTTGTGTCTGTTTTATTTTGTATTTAGCAAACCAACCTTCAACTCAGTTTCACCTGCAGGAAATAATGATTGTTGTTGTTGTTGTTAGCTGCGAAGTTGTGTCCAACCCATCGCGACCCTATGGACAACGTTCCTCCAGGCCTTCCTGTCCTCTACCATCTTCTGGAGTCCATTTAAGATAATTATGATATCAAAATAATTATATATATGTGGTGATGCCGACATGCAAATACCATTAAACACTTACAATCTGGTCATGTAAAACCAAGAAGTCTTGTTATTTTGAGTAATGACATCCTTGCACCCATTCTGTCATTGCATTTGCCTATATTTAGGCAAAATACTGTTCTTCACTTATTTCTCAATAGCCTGTTGAAAATCAAAACTTATGTAGCATAAAGCCCCATTGCACTTTGTAAATTTTGCTCATTGTAGCCTCTGGTACTCACTCCATTAGAATTCTACCAAATGCTTTCCTAGTAAAAACTAACCCATCTGTAGTTTTTGCTTTCACTCATTTTATCTTGTCCTTTTTGGAGGAAAACAGTAACTATATTATTTTCTAGTCCTGAGGCATGGATGCAAGCTTTATACCCAGTCGTACAGCCTTTCCCCAAGTAACTTTTGCAGAAGTGTTATGTGAACGTTAACAAACTTTAACATTTCTTCAGTTACATGCTTTTTGCTTTTCTGTCAGGCTTCACCTGACAGGCACTCAGGAATCAAATACATAAGGATAGCAGGACTCATGAACTGCAGTTAAATTAGTTTATTGTACAAGACACAGTAATGTCATTACAAAAGAATTTTGACAATTGCTGTTTTTTTTCCAAACCAGCCCCAATATTTACATACTCACTGATCTATCTCGTTGATTGTCCTCCACTACCTTTAAGCAACTGATATACTGCACCTCTTTTTCAGTAGGAGGCCCAATTTCTATCTGTCTCTTGTTTAAATAATATTGAGTCGGGATGTGAGATTTCTCTTTCATTTCTGAGAACTGCTTCTTATACCTGCAGCCTCACCAGTATTCTGCATTAGTTCTTTCTGGGACACAGACATGTTTTGCATTTAATTTCTTTTTCATGTCATTCCAGCATTCTCTAATTTCACTCGCATTCTAAACCATTCCATCCCCTTTATTTTTAATTCCCATTCCTCTGCTCAAGGCTTCTTGTTTAGTGCTCTTTATGTTTACATTAAACTACCTCTACCTGATCTTCTTGAGATCTTAATCATTCTTTTTGTTGACTACATCTTTGCAATTATCTTTCTAGCCCTATACATCGTGTTCGATATCTTTCTTTCATTCTCATTTTTGCAAGTTATTCTATTGCAATTGATGCATTTTTTCCACATCCACAGCCTCTTTTACTTCATCACTCTACTGAACATTTCCTTTCTATATGTTCTGATAACAGAATGCCAGCAGTTTTCACAACCTCTTTTGTCTTTCTGTTTACTGTGTTGAGAGGGTAATCTAATACATTTCATATATAAGTTATATTTTTTTCTTATATTATTCTTTCAAGATCCATTCCTGACAGCACCAAATAAAGGACTGCTCTCACATTCAGAATGTCTCTTTATCCTGTACTAATTCTGCTTTTTGATTCATTCCTTTTCTATGTGTATGGATGAATGGACTTAGTCAAACCAGACCTTTCATTAAGTAGATACTCCCCAATGAGTCACTGTTCTCACTTACTCCTAGGCCTCCAAATGGCAGAATTATTTTTTCTGAGCTCTGTCATCTTGTTCCATTCATCCATTCACATCACCTAGCAGAATAAATTTTCCCTGGGATCACATTCATGCCGAATGTTGGACCGTTCTCTCCCAAACAATTTCCAGTTCTTTCGTTACCCCATTCGCTGAAACATAAGATATGGTTAACACCAGTTGCCAGCCTATGCATTTCTACTTTCATACGCACTCACAGTAGCACCAATTCATATTTTCTGACCCAAATTTCATTTATATTTAAATCTAAACTTTCACATCCCTGCATTCCACGAAATCAGGCTTCTTCATGCAGGCCTGTTACATCCTGCTCCTTTCAGTTTCCCAGATGCATATCTATTTTATTTCATTTATTACATTTAATTTATAATATTTTCTTCTTACAAATCTTCTATATGGCTTGGTTATCAACCAGATGGGCCAACCCTGACCTCTACCACCCATCATGGCTTTGATCAATCTCCTAATGTTTTTCAACCAACAATGTGTAAATTAGGTTACCAGTCTTAATTTGTGCCATATGTAACTTTCCCTACTTATGGTATGGAGAGTACTGGGAATTGAGAGTTTATAAAAATCTTATTTCATGTACCCAATCTCTGTGTGAGTGAAAATCCAATTCTCAGCATGATAATCACGATTGCTTACAAACAATCATGCCTTTCAGGAGTCTTTTGTCTTTTACCTCCTTGGATTGCTTTGGTAATGGGACTGCATATATTTAGCTGCCCTATTTTACCTTTGACAGTGACTTAATGTATTGTGCGAACTCAGCTATTCTAGATTTAAAAATGTATTAATGGAGTCTTGTATTGTGTAAACTCAGCTAACTGTGGCTTGGACAAACCATGGTTAAATCATGGCCTGTGTGAAACTGATGCCATTCTTGAGCCTAGTCCTAAAGGTGCATTGATGAGGACAGAGGTAGCTGTGGAGAACATCTAGCATAACTAGATTCTTTCTCCTGTGGTTATATAATGTTTATTAATATTAAAAAAGCAGCTCAGCTAATGGAGTATTTTGCCAATGCCTTTATAATAATGGCTATCCTAAAATAACCAATTTTAAATTAATTATCATAGTAGAATAATAGAAGATAAGTTAGTACAATATTTTCAAATATTATTATAATATTATGTTATTTAATATACCAGATAAAATGTATAGAAAAAAATATACCAGACAAAATGTATGGAAAAAAATTCTGAGAATGATCTTTACAATTTCAATTTTAGATATATTGTAAAAAAAAACCACTGCAAGTTCTTTATAAAAAATGAAAATATACTTTACAAAATCAGTACATTGCAATGATGATTCATAATCTATTTCTATTTTTAAATCATTATTTATTTATTTTATTTATTTTTATTACATTTATATCCCGCCCTTCTCCAAAGACTCAGGGCGGCTTACAAGCTTAGCAGTAGCCTTCATTCTATGTATATGCCTGCTTATTAGGGCTTTCACACACACCCCAAGCGGCATTATTACAAAGTCAGCTTATTGCCCCCAACAATCTGGGTCCTCATTTTACCTACCTCGGAAGGATGGAAGGCTGAGTCAACCTTGAGCCTGGTGGGATGCGAACCTGCACTAATTGCAGGCAGCTGGTGTTACTTAAGGAGGCATCAGCCCACTGCTCCACCAAGGCTCTTTACCTACATTACCTACATTAAATCTGTAATTTGATTTAGCTTTCATTTAATGAATGTAGTCCCAATACCTGAATTTAACAGTTGATGGTTTTTGTTTATAAGAGTTAGTTAGATGCCAAGGAAATATGGATGGCAAAAAAGAAATTTTTGGCTCAATACTGACCTGCATCCTTCCCTTCCTCTCTGAATGAATACTTAATGTTTCTTTTGTCACTTGCAGAATATATTTTATTTTTAAAAAGTGTTTGTTTAAAAATATATTTCACAAATATATACAGTAGAAGACCCTCAGGTAACTGCTTTGATTAATTTGAAAGAATTTCCATCACGCTTGATTGCAAAAGATAGATTATAAATTCATAGGATAGTGGCCTGGAAGAAAAATCCCCAAATTGCAGTACATGTTCACATGTATAGCAATTTTACTTATTTTCATATGCCATGACTTTTCCCTTAGAATCTCCCTATTACAGATCCCATCTCAGGTCCCCTTCCAGAAAACTAAAATTCTCAGAGTTTCCTCTAAGGCAGAGATCTCCAAACTTTTTGATTTCGCTGCCCAGAAAGGGAGGCAGGCATAGCAACGTGCGTGCACAAAAATGAGCCCTGTGCGTGCACACACAAATGGGCTGTGCATGAGTGCATGCGCACATGCAAATGGCTGTGCGTGAGTGCATGTACACATGCAAACGGCCGCACTTGAGTGCCTGCGCACATGCAAATGAGGCTGCGCAGGCATGAGGGCTGCAAATGGGGTGGCACTAGTGCTGGTGGAATGTTATGGGCGGGCACTAGTGCCGGTGGGACGCTCGGGGGCAGAGTGGCACTAATGCTGGTGGGACATTCAGGGGTGGGGCAGCGCTAGTGCCAGTGGGATGCTTAGGACGGCGCTGGCAGCGTTGGGATGCTCGGGGTGGGGTGGCGCTAGCGTTGGGATGCTCAGAGCGGCACTAGCGCAAGTGTGGAGGGGTGAGTGCATAAGCGTGTGCGAGTGCACTGGCCATCCCTTCATGCAGCCCGGTGGCCAAGCGGCCACGGCCCAGTAGTGGGCCACGGCTCACAGGTCGGGGACCCCTGCTCTAAGGGAAAATGACTTTAGCTTAAATAAAGTTCTGTAGCAACTCCTCACAGTGTTAAAAGGGACCCAAAGGCAAATTAACCCTGCTTCTTAACATGAAGCAGGATCATAAATCCTAGAGTCCTTACAGCTCAAGCAATAGCATTTCAGCTTATATGCTGCCCCATAGTGTTTTACAGCACTCTCTGGGCGGTTTACAATGTAGAAGCATTATTTGCATATTGACCCCAACAATCTGGATCCTCATTTTACTAACGTTGGAAGGAAGGAAGGCTGAGTCAGCCTCGAGCCCTGTCAGGAAGACAGCTATGGGAAGAGTTTGGCTGCAATAATGCACTTTAACCACTGCGCCACCAGGACTTCTGGTCTCTGCATCAAAAGCCTTGCAAAAATTGTGCCTATCCAGAAAGCAGCAGAAAGAAATCTTGAGTTGTGTCCCATGCTTAACATGAGGGGTACCTAAACAGAGATTATTTAATGGTCCCAATGCATGTTTGCTATGTATGATACACATTACCCATGCAAGAAAAATGATACACCAAGAAGAGCAGAAGGGGAACAATTTAAAAAATATTTCCCCTACTGCCTGTCTGCAGGAAAAGCGGGGATTTTATTGATGCAGCTGGCATGAAAAGCAGGAGGCCAAAAGCATGGCATTTGTACCATTCCTATCCTAGGGTTGGCATACTGCCACCGTAAACATCAGATTGGTCCATTTAAATAAAATTAAGAACCATATCCTTTCTCATTTAGATACTGCCTTCTTCTCCTCATACACAGGCAAATGCTCCCACTAATTTGCACTGATGGGGGCTGCGTTTGCTAGTGTGACCATCACAGCCTCGAGATGCTCGTGGCAGACATAGGCTATAAGCCCTCCTTGATTTGCCCAGCGCTCAGCACCCACAGCGCCCTCTATGGGCTTGTTATAGGTCAGTTCGGGCAAATTCTGGTGTTGCCCAGCACGCCAAACCTGCAGGGCTGCTGAAAGATCAACGATGCCTCCCCCGAGGGCTCTCAAAATGGCATGGGGGCCACACGAGTCCCACTTGAAGGTACTGCCTTCCGAAAGTACATAAGCATCAGCAAGGCCGAGGGCGACACAGAGCATCTTGTAGCCAGCACCTGAAGCAAAGCAGAGCTTCTCACCGTATAGTGGGGCCAGCGCTTTCTGCAACACGGTTGTCTCGTTGCTGCTCAGCACCACGCAGGGGGAAGGCTGCCGCTGGGGATGGCTCAGCGAGCTTAGCTTGGTGCTTCCATAGGAAATGCCCCAATGGTATTTGCTCTGCCACCTGCCAAAGAGAAAGGTTCAGGATAGCTGTGCTAGGAAAAGCCCCACCATTACGTAACACTAAGACGACAGAGGTGACACGGCAGTTACTCATTCTCAGCCTAGCCTACCTCACAGGACTGCTGTTGTGGGGAAAGTAGGAGGGCAAGAAAATTAGATACGTTTGCCACCTTGGGTTATATGTTAAAAAGGGAGAATAATATAAAGACAGCAAAAATAGTACGAGGAATAATAGGCGCCTTGAGTGCAATCCAAAGACCTCTGAAGCACCACTATCAGCATCGACAAAATCAGTCAATTGCAAAAAGCAGCTTTACTTGGAACAGCTTAAATCCTGCAATGGCACCTTTAACGCCATCCAACAACATCGGCCTACTCCAGGTCCTTGGAAGGACTTGACAGGTGGATAAAAATGCCAAATCCAGTGTTACTATCTGGCTGACTGTGCAACCAACCATAATAATGATTATACTGAGAAAAACCCTTGAGGGAATTAGTAACTCAGGTGGCTGTCAATATTGCACAAGGAGAATGCAAGGATTGGAAGCAGCAGTGCTTTTGCTTAGTTGGAAAAGGTGAGTTGGGACAGGAAGAGGGACAGATCTTTTCGGAGGAAAAGAAAAGGAAACATTACAGGAACCACATGCTGGAGTATTTTTATACAGTAACTGATTTTCGTGGCAGCTGTGCTAAACCTATGGCAATGTGTGGGCCATTCCTTAGGTCAGACATGTCAAATACAAGGCCCGGGGGCCAGATGCAGCCCGTGAAGTGGTTTCATGTGGCCCGCGAAGCCATCCTGGAAACAGTGAGGGAATGACCCCCACTGCCTTGGCCCTGGCCTAGAGACCCTCCTTCTGCCAGAGACCCTCAGATCTGTCCCACTCCTGCCCAGGCCCCCATAGGCACCCTTGATGCGAATGATGTAGAGCTGGCCATGCCCACCAAGTAAGCCACGCCCACCCAGTAGGCCATATGCACTCTAGCCACGCCCACCCAGTAGGCCACGCCCAACCTGGCCATACCTACCCGGCCCCCTGAGGGCAACCGCAATGCTGATGCGGCCCTCAATGAAATTGAGTTTGACACCCCCTGCCTTAGGTGTAGCAAAAGGCACATATTGTAAAAGCTCTGCAAAGCCCAAGGATGAATGTTCATTCGAGCTCCCCTTTCTTTCCCCCCCCCATCGCATCTTATACCAATATAACTCTTGTATCCATTGTTTTATGCCCACTGAAGTCATAGTAAACAAGAGCATATGTCGTGAGCAATATAAAATGCTGTTATACCTCCTGGGATTACATTTTGATTCATTTGTCTCCTTTGAATGAAAAATATTGATTCATCTGATCATTTCAAACAGGGATTGTTCTCTGGATAAGCCCGTCTGTATAAATGGAGCCTGCAGTCATTTTCCCCTCTAAAGTCTATGACTGGATGGTTTCCCTTGGCAGGCATGTGCTAGAAGATCATCAGGCAACTCAAGGGCAGTATAAGGGAAAAGAAACAGTTCCAGAACAATCATGTACTAAGTCTGTGTCAGCCGTATAAGGTAGATCAGACTAAGAAACCAATGCCAGATAGGATAACTCTTATTGTTACAGATATAGCAAGCAGGTTTTGCAAGTCTGAATGTGCTCCCTCCCCCTGCCTCCCGCTGCTGCCTTTTATCTGTATGAACTAAGGAGGCCCAAAGGTGTTTTTTCACAAGGCAACTGGACTTTCTTGTTTTTTTAAAGACATTTCGCTTCTTATCCAAGAAGCTTCCTCAGCTTCTTGGATGAGAAGTGAAACGTCTTCAAAGAAAAACAAGAAAGTCGAGTTGCCTTGTGAAAAAACACCTTTGGGATAACTATGATCTGGATGACTGAGAATCTCCATAGAGACTTATGTGAAACATTAGTTTCTCAAAATGGGCTCAAGCTGCAGTTGTCTGATCATTGTTGTGACTCAGGGCCAGCCTGTGGGTCCGACAGCCGGCTCCGATGTATCGGATGACTCAGATGAGGGGGAGGAGGGAGACGAACCGGCTGATGATGGTTTGGAGGCTTTGCAGAGCCCTCAGCCGGGGACCTCTTCTCAGCTGCGTGAGCCCGATAGTGCGGAAGATGATGACCCACAGCTGGCCCTGTTCAAGGACGCCCGACGCAGGAGGCAGTCGAGCAGGAACAAACAAAGAAAGGCTGTGGGACTCCTCGGGAGGAGGCACAGGGAGACCACGCCCTGAGCTCTCAATAAAAGGAGTGTTTGGGGAGGGGCTGGTTGCTGAAAGCAACTCTTCCGCTTGAGAAGACAAGCTCTAGTGTTTTTGTTAACTGCGTAATAAATCTTGGCAGACGCCTTTTAGCCTTGAACGCTCTCCAGTCTCTTCTATCTGAATAGGGGTTTGCCTTACTACAAGGCTAGAAGAGGGCTGGTTCAGAACAATCATTACCTTGATAACGGCTATTCCTCTGTCCTTCAAAGCCATTTTCCAGGCCGGGGATGGGCAACTATGACCTGTGGACTTCAACTCCCAGAATTCCTGGCCTAGCTCAGGAATTCTGGGAGTTGAAATCCACAGGTTGTAAAGGAGCCGTAGTTGCCCTCTTCAGTCTGATTCATCTTTCATCTCCATCTATGTTGGTGTACCATAAAAAGAACATAAAAAGAATTCCAGGGCTAAGTCCTTTATAATTGGTGGGAGAGCCAACCTGGTCCACGTGGGCAAGACTGAGCCACAGTGCTATTGTTACCTGTGTGCTGGCAGCTCCTGGAAAAAAGGCTCATTGATGATGCCAAGGATGGGCTCACCCGAATGACGGTTGTATACTCCTATCAGCACAAGCGCTGAGTGAAGTCCAGATGGATAGATGCCATTCACAGGCATCACACTGCCATACCCACGAATGTACTGATTAGTGGAATCTGAAGAGAGAGAAGAAGGAAAGGGAGAATTTCTTCACTCCTTCAGCAAGACTCCACATTGGAACAATAGGTGTCAGAATGCCCACTAGAACAGACTATAAAAATAATATCAACTCTATGCCTGATCAAGATATATTGGATACAGGCTAGGAAATGACACCTGGAAAGACAGAATATCACAAATGGTTTGGAACAAGAGTGGATGTGAGAGTCCTCAACTCTCTTTTATATATTCCAGTCTATGCCACATACGGCTAGTTCTCAACTTACAACAGTTCATTTAGTGACCCTTCAAAATTATGATGTCACTGAAAAAGCGACTTATGACTGTTTTCCACACTTATGATTGTTGCAGCATCCCCATGGTCAAATGATCAAAATTTGGACGCTTGGCAGTTGATTCTTATTTATGATGGTTGCAGTGTCCCTGGATCACGCAATAACATTTTGCAACCTTCTGACAAGCAAAGTCAGTGGGGAAATCAGATTCATTTAACAGTGAAGCTATGTTACTGACTTAAAAACCGCAGTGATTCACTTAACAATTGTGGCAAGAAAGGTAAAATGGGGCAAAATATACTTAACAACTGTCTTGCTTAGCAAGAAAAATGTTGGGCTCAATGTTGGAGGCTAAAACATATAAGGAACGGCTGCTGGAATTGGGTATGTCTAGTTTAATGAAGAGAAGGACGAGGGGGGACATGATAGCAGTGTTCCAATATCTGCCACAAAGAGGGAGTCAAGCTATTCTCCAAAGCGCCCGAAGGCAGGACAAGAAGCAACGGATGGAAACTAGTCAAGGAGAGAAGCAACCTAGAACTAAGGAGAAACTTCCTGACAGTTAGAACAATTAACCAGTGGAATAACCTGCCTCCAGAAGCTGTGAATGCTACAATACTGGAAGTCTTTAAGAAGAGACTGGACAGCCATTTGTCTGAAATGTTATAGGGTTTCCTGCCTGAGCAGGGGGTTGGACTAGATGACCTCCAAGGTCCCTTCCAACTTTATTATTATTATTATTATTATTATTATTATTATTATTATTATTATTATTATTATTAATTATTATTATTATTTATTATTATTATTATTATTATTATTATTATTAACCGCACAGTCAGCCAGATGTTCAGACTGGATTTGGCACTTTTGTCTACCTATCGAGTCCTTACCAGGGACCTGGGATAGGCAGATGTGGATGTTTGATGGTATTATAGATATTATAGATATAGATATGGCTTCCGATGCCCAACCTTCAGCTCCCATTCCATTTACCTATGGGGTCAATCCATACAGCCAAGCTGTCAGTCGAGATGGTCACAGCCACATTGTCCAATGCTGGGTCGGAAAGCACTACTTCCTGATGAACAGCAGCTGCCAACAATTCAGCTGCTGTTTCTTTCTGATCCAGGACTTTCTGCAACAGGGTAGCAGTTTCTTGTTGGGTGGGGCAAACCCGCACCACTACAATCTCACCTGCAAAGGCAAATAAAGTTCAGAGACTGTTCAAGAGGGTCCCTCTACTGATCAGGGGGATCTTTCGCATTTATTCTCAAAGAGTCTTATATGTTAGGCAAGCGATGAGAATTATTTTAATGCCACACTTCTTAGACAGTTCTGAGAGGAACTCTTAAAGCTTCATTAGAAGCTTATCAGAGGCTCTCTAAGAATGCCCATAATGATGGAGAAGTTTCCTTGAGTTATGGCTTGTCCTTTCTCACCACTATCTGTGCTACTACAGCCCACACGAAGAAAGATTGGGTGAGATGTAGGATATATGCTTTTAGCTAGTCAATCTCAATTTACAACTGGGTTAAACAGTAGCGTAGCCCGATTTAGGAGAAGGACAGCCAGAACCTGGGAGTGGAGTCAAAAGAGGCATCAAGCAGCCTAAGTCCAACCCCTCTTGAATTGTTATCTAGCATCAATTTAGTGCTGATGGTTAGTTGACTACTAGATTCTTGTATATAGACACAAGCAATAAATCAGCTTAACTGGAACTTAACATGTGGTCTTGATTTTTCGCACCGGACACCCAGGATGGTTTACATCAATAATATTTATCTTTAGTTTTTTAAGATGTGACTTAAAAAAATAAAGAGAAATGAGATAATCAGATGTAAAAGCATGCAGGATTTCTGCTCTTCTGACAAACACTTAAAAGAAGGAAGATGCAGTATTTTTTGGTAGTAAAGAAGACTATTGATAATTTCCTGTACTCCAGAGCAATGTAAAAATCAACAGGAGCCTTGCCCTTTTTTGCCCTTATAGGGCAATCTGCCGCTTGGCACACTGTAAAAATATTACTTTACCACTAACAACTATCCCACCCAATAGAGGCGTTAGACATATTCTCTGTGAATGAATAATGGAAATTATAGCAGTTTAATTCATCTGAAGGTCATTAACATGAAGAAGATTGTCTTAGAAAGGAAAATAAGAAAATGGCTATGAATTAGAAGGAAAAAAAAATTCCTGGCACCAGGCATTTGATTGTATATTTAATGTGACAGCTAACATTTAGGGCATGTTCCTCCTTCATATGATGCTAGGTAGTACTCTTGCTGAAATGGAAAGTCTCCTAAAATATTTTCTCCAAGTCTCTCTGCAATTTTCTAGGATTCTTATAAAGAGTAGACATCTTTGTAGGGGCAAAGCTTGCAAGAAGCCATCAGAGTAAGCCTAGGACAGATTATGGAAATATTTCTCTGAAGAAAATGGAGCTGGAAGTGAAAGAATGACTTGATTAATGGAAAAGAGGATCAAGCATGTCAGAAGGGTAACCTGGCCCTATCTAGCTTCCACTAGAGGTAATGGGGCAAGAACTCACAAAATGCTTAGCCAGTGTGCCAGAAGGAAATTTTAATCCCGCACATCTGAAAGGAGTCAAGTTGGGGAAAGTTATTTTAGAGAATACGCTGGTATTTTCTCCTCCCTGTGCTGATTACTCACCAAGGCCATTTTCAAATTTGTTGGACTCCTCGCCGCAAATGTGATCTTGTAGTTCTGGAAACTGTGAACAACAGCGAGAAGGGGTAAGGAAAGAAAAGTGGAACTGAAGGAAGAGGAAAACACAACTTAACCAAGCTGACAAGTCTGATCCAGGCTACGGCTATTCTGGGCTCAATGATTCTACTGTGTCCCATTTCAGGTTGATCCTCTGGATGAGAAGGAGACAGCTGCATGTCACATCAGTCCCAGGCAGTTTGGAGTCCCTAGTCCTGGCATCTCACTTCAAAGCAAGTGAGGACGGAAGAATAATAATCTTGGCTATAACCATTTTAGCTCAACAAGGAATGTAATGTTCTCTTAAGCAAATCAGCATATCTAAGCCTTTACTGCAGGGGTGTCAAACCGCCAGCCCACGTGTCGGACGCCTCACGACGAAACCGCGCCCACCCCATTGTTAGCAATGGGGAAAAAGCTCCGATACATCACGCAACGTCATGTAACGTCACAAGTTTGACATGTCTGCTTTACTGCCTCCGCTCTGATGTAAGAATAATGCAGGCCAACTTTACATGGTTATTTGAGGACTGAGAAATGATGTGTGAAGAATTTGGGAGAACATGAGAACAGCTACTGCACTCAATACTGCTCCTACGTTTGCAAATGCAATAGGTTTAGCTATTACTTTCTGTTGCTATTTGTCTTTAGAATAAAACACTTTAGAATATGAGGGTTTAGAGTAAATAGAAAAGCCCCTTTGAGTGACATTGGAGAGGAAAAGAGCTTAAATCCTCTACGATCCGGCCCAATCTTCTACACAACACCTTATTATGCTTCTCACTACAAAGAGGACCCTTCCCCAAGCAGCTACCTCTTTTCCCACGTCATGTTTGATGACTTCTTGGATTAGCACGTCTGCCAATGTCTTGAAGTCCTGCAAGAACTTCTTATTCTTGTCCGCGCCTCTCTTCTCCTCAATGAGCAGGCTGAAGAGGGCCTCCTCTTGGCGACATAGCTGGGCAATGCGGGCAGCTTTCTCTGAGGCTGCCAGCAGGCTCCTCAGAAGAGCTGACATGCTCTAGACAGAGAAAAGAGAAAAGGTTTTGTGAGAAAATGCACAAAAAATATTCACAGACGAAACCCTACATTAGCTGAGGAACACTATTGGGGAGGGGGCAGTGATACCAAGAGCTTGTGTGCGATAATGCTGGGATTGCAACAGGAAATTGCATATGAACTGTCAGGCGTTTCTTGTCACTATTTTAAAATTAATAAAAGAACAAATTACATTTGTAAGCTGCTCAGAGTTACCTGGTGTAAGATGGGTGGCCAATAAATTTTACAAAGAACCAAAGAAACAAAATATTTTAACTAGAATGAAGGGATCTAACAGATGAAAGCTTCCAGCTCTGATCTTTTCCCCTGACCCCCCCCAAAAAACTGAGCAGGGTCAAACCTTATTAGACCTTGGATTGAAAACTACCAGGATATATTGGGAAACTGGACAATCATCCTTGAAAAAGGTAGTGGTTGATCAATTTTGTACTGCTGCCAAGAACTTGAATGTTATCAGCATCGACATCAGGATGTGGGAGTTTTTATTAATCAAACAGAAAAATTTTCTTTGAAAGTGAAATGTTGACAATTTTGTTTATTGTTGGGAATATATGAGGCAATACATTTATGTATTGATTTTGTCTTTATTAACTGAATGCAAAAGAAGAAGAAAAATACAGAGCAGTTTTAGGGGGAACTTTTTTTTAAATAGAAACAAAGGAACAATAATAGATTCATATTGAAGAACTCAGCTTCCTAGTTTAATGGAGTAGGGAGTAAGATTTGCTGAATATAGTAAAGTGATTTACTTTTTAATTACTGTATTTTTTTCTAGGTTTGTAAATATATAATAGCAAAAAATCTACCTATTACAAAGAGGGGGACAAGAAATCTATTGTTAATCGCTGGATGATTTGCCCTCAGCTGGTAAGATTTTCCAAGCTCTGTTTAATAACTGCAATTATATTCTGCTGTTTTCATTTTACAGCATACAGCTGAAATGAAGAAAGATTGGAATAACTGGGATCTGATTTTTTTGCTGAGAATTCCAGTTTCTTCTGCTACTCAGAACTAACTCTTGGATTCAAAATACTTCAAAACTCATGGCTTTTCTGCTTGACTCATTGGGTTCCAAAACTCTTAATTTCAAATGAAAGGAAGGGCAAGAGAAAGGAAAGCCCTATCAAACTGCTTTCCCTGGCTATTGTACCCTGGATCATCCACTTCAGGTTGCACAGACTTTTTTTACCTGCTACTGTACTCAAGATACCTCTATAGCCCATCCCTTTAGTCCTGCTGGCTGGAGATTATTGGCCTTGAGGCCCAACACGTCTGAGGCCACCAAATTGGGAAAGGCTAGTATTATGGCCTAATTTTATGTCCTCATTTTTGATATTTATATTTATCTCCCCTCTCCTTTTACCCCTAAGCAGCTCAAGGCTGTCTTTACCCCCATTAACCATGTTAAGAAAGGCCAATGGATAGTAACCAGCTGAAGGCCACCCGCTTAGCATGACTGAGAGTGAAATGCTGAATAAGTCTATTTCAGACCTATCTCAGTCTCTAGCCAGCGCAAAGCCACAGAGTCCCGTTAAGTCAACTTTTAACAACTCGGTGTGGGCAAACTATATGTTCATTAATCCCTTAACTAAGACTACAACCTAGGCCCGGGCCACAACGTTTTGGCACCAGAGGAAAGGACCGCAGACCCATTCTCATTCCTTCCCATGGGCCAAAGCTGGCAGGGATCTGCGTTGTGGCTAGGTCCGAGTGAAAAACGGTCCACACAGTAGCGGTGCTCCACCGCAGGAGACAAAATAAGCAGCAGGGAGCAGGGCCTGACTGCGGGAGAAGATCAACGTCTGAAGAGCCACCCGGCCTCCTTAAGAATCTGAGCAAGCGACCTACCTACCTGTGCTCTTCGCGTGGATTCAGACACGCAGCAGCAGCAGCAGCGGCAGGAGGAAACTACCTGAGATGGCAGGGTGCTCGTCTCCCAGGGCGCCAGAAAAGCATGGAAGAGGCTCCTTTTTCACGCGTCACCCTCCCTGCCTAAATCCTCCCATCCCCGCCCCAGGGCAGCGCCCCGCCATCTCTGCCTCTCGAGCAGAGAGCACGCACAACCCGCTCCGCTCCCTCCCTGGCTAAGGTGGGGCTAGGGAAGCCTTCCCTCCCGGGCACCGGAGACGGAAAAGCCAGGCCACAAGAACGCCATCACTGCCGGTGGCAGAAATTTTAACCGCGCCTTGTTCTGCCCCACTTGGCCGCCTCCGAGCTGGGCGGCGAAGCGATCTGCCCACCCGACGGGCGCTGAGCCAAGTCCTTCACTCACGGTCCTCTATAACAGGGGTAGGCAACCTCGGCTCTTTTATGACTCGTGGACTTCAACTCCCAGAATTCCTGAGCCAGCTATGCTGGCTCAGGAATTCTGGGAGTTGAAGTCCACGAGTCATAAAAGAGCCGAGGTTGCCGACCCCTGCTCTATAAGCTCCGATCAGTTAGTTGGAGGTCAATCCAAGGGTTGGGGGGAACCAAACAAGCCGCTCTTTCCTTGCTTCCTTGCCGGACCGTCTTCTGGCTGGGGTTGGAGCTGGATGTCGTTTTAGCCGCGTCCGTTCCGGAGCAAAAGCCGCTTTAGGAGGCTTTGGATGGCACAGTAAACTCATTGACTGAGATGTCAAACTGCCGGCCCGTGGGCCGGTTGCATCGTACGGAGGACGCGCCCACCCTAGCCCCGGCAATGCCAAAAAAAGAAAAAGAAAAAAGTCGCGATACGTGTCGTGTCGCGACGAGTTTGACACCCGTGGCAAGCGTTGAGAGGAGGCAGATCCTCTTCTAATCTGTCCGATTTTGAAAGCTGTAGTTCTTGTGCGCGTGGGCGGGGAAACCGGCGGCACTTTGTATTTGTATTTCCTTATTCCAGAGGTCTTCAAACTTGGCCCTTTTATGACTTGTGGACTTCAACTCCCAGAATTCCTCAGCCAGCCAGGGCTGGCTGAGGAATTCTGGGAGTTGAAGTCCACAAGTCATAAAAGGGCCAAGTTTGAAGACCCCTGCCTTATTCAGTTCTATTTGCGACTCAGTCTTCATCGAAATACCTCAGGGCGGAACTATTCCCCCCCTCCCCCGCGAAATGAAGGTAGAGGCTTACAGGAGTACGCCAATCTGTGCATCTGTATTCAGCCACTACTCTCATCCTCAGACCCAGCAGCCACTGCCTCCTCTCACCCCAACATAATAACTAGGGCTAAAGTCATAAGCTTCCATGAACTGCAGCTCATGTCATCAGATCCGTACTGTGATCTGCATCTATCTAATAACATCTGATGAATTAAGGTGCAGGAAAAATGTGATGTAATCCAATTTGTTAATGTGCTACCAGTCTGTTTCTGATGTTTGGCTACCATATGCTAGCAAGGCTCACTATCCAGGCTGATAAATAAGAAATTATCTAAAGCAAACAGAGCCAGACCTCCTGTGGGCCACGACTCTGAAGTTCATTCTTTAATCTGTTTCTGTTACGATATGGTGCACTATTTGCAAACTTGGGCAATCTGCAGATTTATTTTGGAGAAAGCTGTCTTATCTATACTAACATCGATTATCTGTGTGGATTATCCCACTGGCTGTGAGGTCACTCTGTTCCAGCCTTGGTCTCTTCATATGTTATGTACAAACCAGCATTTGCATATCCTGCATCAGATGAGGAGAGCTTATCTTTCTCCTTCTTTCCTGGTCACTTTTTATAGAGGCATGATTGAGAGTGTTTTTAACAAACTGCATCACTCTTTGGTTTGATGGTAGGTAGTAGTGCCTCAGATAGAAGGACCATACAGAGAGTGGTAAGGATAGCTGGGAAGATTATAGGAAGCTCGCTTCCCATGATTCAGGATATTGCTTATAAGCGCTATGTGCTTAGAGCTCGAAGCACTGTTAGAGACCCCACATACCCACTTTATGGTCTGTTTCTGTTGCTCCCCTCTGGGAGGAGGTTTCAAAGTATTTATAGCAGAACTATTAGATTCTGTAACAGCTTTGTTCCTTATGCCATCAGTCTTGTGAATTTGCAGGATTTCCCCCCCCCTTATGTAAGGTTTAAGGTTTATTAAATTTATATGCCGCCCTTCTCCCTGAGGACTCAGGGCGGCTCACAACAATAAAAAGTTAAAAGATATAAATACAAAAATTAAAAGAGGATTAAACAATATAAGAAATAAGAACAATTTAAACCAATAAAAAACCAAATTTAAAAACCATAATCAGTCCAGGCCCGCTTGTTGGAATAACCAGGTCTTTAGGTCACGGCGGAAGGACCGAAGGTCAGGGGCCATCCGCAGCTCCGGGGGCAGTTCGTTCCAGAGGGTCGGTGCGCCCACAGAGAAGGCTCTCCCCGTGGGGGTCGCCAGCCGGCATTGCCTGGCCAACGGCACCCTGAGGAGGCCGACTCTGTGGGAGCGAACAGACTGTGATATTTTTCTGTGTCATATATGTGTATGTATGTGGGTATATGCAAAATGGTATTTTTTTCAGAGTTGAATGCGATGAAATTTTATTTTAATGTATGCTGATTAATGTATATTTAAAGTGGCAATAAAGTTTTTATTCTTTTCATTCTATTCTTCCCTGCTTTTTGAATTACTGGACTATAATAGAACACCTGAGAGTTTCCGTTCAAAAGAGATCATCGGGCTTGTAAACAGCTTCCATTTGGATCACTATTTCCATGGGAATTTAATGGGGTAAGCACTTAGAATGGAAGTGTCAGCAAAGATAGTGACTCATTCTAAATTTATATGTATAAAGAAAAATGGAAAAAAGCGAAACATTACTGGCAGCTATTTCTGGGTGACAACTACTGTATTATCCTTCGCAATGATGGCTAGGAGCTAAAAAACATGTAGGGCTATCATTTTACTATGCTGAGAGTTATAAAAAGTTCTTTACTATACTGAGTTATAAATAGTTCCACTAACTGAATATGGAAATTTTCCTGATAGCTTCTGGCACCCATTATCTCACTTGAATCACTTAAAAGCATCATAGCATTTTAAGAGACAAAATGTGAAGCATTAGAATAACAGTAATAGAGTTGGAAGGGATCTTGGAGGTGAAATGGCTGTCCAGTCTCTTCTTAAAGACTTCCAGTGTTGGAGCATTCACAGCTTATGGAGGCAGGTTCTTCCACTGATTAATTGTTATCACTGTCAGAAAATTTCTCCTTAGTTCTAGGCTGCTTCTCTCCTTGATTAGTTTCCATCCATTGCTTCTTGTCCTGCCTTCAGGTGCTTTGAAGAATAGCTTGACTCCCTCCTCTTTGTAGCAGCCCTTGAGATATTGGAATACCGCTATCATGTCACCCCTAGTCCTTTTCTTCATTAAACTAGACATACCCAATTCCAGCAATTCTTCCTTATATGTTTTAGCCTCCAGTCCCCTGATCATCTTTGTTGCTCTTCTCTGCACTCTTTCTAGAGTCTCAACATCTTTTTTACTTCCTGGTGACCAAAACCGGATGCAGTATAGAAGCTAAGGCTGCACTTCTGGGCTCGTTGTTATTAAGACCCTTCTTAGTTAGTAAATCTTTTTAACAGGATAGCTTCAAAAGGCAACAATACGTGCACCTTTTCAATACGAGGTTTACCTCGAATTAAAAAAAAACAAACGTGCAAATTCAATTTCTTTTCAGACGAGCTGGAAAAGAAGTTGTATCGACGCGGTTGTGGGCACCACATTAATGCAATTCTAATGAGCAGGAGGTGTCAGTACCTCGAGAGCATGACATTACAGAGGCAGCAAAAGACCATCTTCCAACGTTGCCACTCAAAACACTAACATTTCTTCCTTTTCCTTGTATCCACTTCCGCTAACGTGATCGCCTGTCTTGGCGGAACTGAGGGCAATTCGGCTTCAAGACGGAAGTTGAGTTTCATGTCGGGACGGCAACCGTGGGTGGAGCTGCCTGCCTTTCTCAGAGTCCGGCGCGGGGAGGCAGCGACACGGTAATGGAGGCGGTAAGTGAAAGCGGATAGTAGAGCCTAGGGAAAGAGTTTTAGTGGTTCCCTGTACCGGATTGTGTTTCTTTTGTGAGTCTTCGATCTCAGTGACAACCTGCGGTATCCCAATATAGTATGTTTTATCGGGGCTATTGGGGTTGGGTCCAGATGGATATTATAAACTTGGCACTTAAATAGTGAATATATTGTTTTTGCTGTAGCGTTGGATAGGGCTAGCAAATCAGCCCAGATTTTTCTGCAAGCGATGATTGCATTTGAATGGTGGTCCGGTGTTTACAGTGCCTTCTGAAGTGGAGTAGGATATATGTTTATATGTACCTTTATAAGCATGGTATTTATGTTACTTAAGATGATGCGCTGATATTTAGGTTTGATTCTAATCATGGCAGCTCACTTGAGTGATTTGAGGTTACTGTAGTTAGTTTCTCACAGTCAGTCTAGTATTTGGGGGGAAATTTGGTGTGGAGCTCCTTGATGAAAGGAAGGATGTCAGTCTAATAAATTATTTGAATGACAGATTAATGCCATAAAAGGTTTTGTTTTGCATTGGTTGACAGTTCTCTGCTGGAGTTTTGCAATGGGTTTGACTTTCAAATTTATTTGGGCAAGTCAAGTTTGGAACAGGCTGCTACAGCATGACCTATAAAGAAAAGGCTGTATCTCTATGTGATCTCCAAAAGCCATACTGCAAAAAACAAACATGCACATAGACTTGTGTATGTATTTGTAATTTTACAGCCAGAATCTTAAATGATAAAACCTCTTTCCCATGCTATAGATAATTATTAGAAAATATAGTACTGTGTGTCAAAGTTATCCCATGGCATAAATAAAGATCATTAAGCAAGAGGGGCTTGCTTAAAGCTGTCAGAGATGGGACAAACTAGAGATTTTATAACTTAGGCTGAAATTTGTAAAATTGTTCATTCTGAGGCAGGTTCTCAAGTTGTTTTGTTATTTGACACTGTCTTGCCATTTTAATGGTATCTATAATTCATCCTACCTTAAAAGAGAGCAATTCTTGATCACATCAGAAGGCCATGCTTTCATCTGTAAAGATATATTGGAATCTCTTTAAACAAAAGTATCTTACCCACTTACTTTAATTAAATTTTAATCTAAGCATCAAGCAAAGCATACTAGAACTCAGTCTTATAAAATAAATAAAAACTCTTCATGGTAAATTAAAAAAAAACCTAAACAAATTTAAAACCTTATTTTTAATAAACTTCTGCAGATTACAAAATTCTGGGTTTTACTTTTGAGTCAGACCCTCTTTGTGTTCCATAATTAAATGTTTATGAATATGTGCTGTTATAGTAGACTAACATTAATACAGCATTGCAAATATTTATGGAAGGAGAAGATGATACTAGGAAGACATGATGCATCATATAAAAGAATTCTATGGAAGGATCATAATGTCATAGAACTACAGCCAGACATTTTAGAGCCCCAGGAAAGATTTCTAAGAACAAAGCTGCATGTGAAAACCAGATTACCAGATTATTAGATGGATTCAGAAGAGACAGGCATAAGACGATCACACTGCTAGCACTATGCAGATAAGGAAAAGGGCAAGGAAGTTTCTGCTTAATTGATTATGCAATGGCTAACCTATGTTAACCCTTCATCAGGTCATCGAACAATTTATAGGAAATCCTGGAATTTGGAAAAGAAAGCTTATGTTTATATTTCAGACCTGTGTGAGATTTCATGCTAATAAGGTTTGAGGCTAATACAGCATTTCCCGCTATATAGATTTGTTGGAAATGTAATAGTTAGAGTAGCAATTCTAACAGGTTTCAGGTTGAGGGAAGCTGAGGTTATTTGTGTTAGAATTAAATAAAGGTAGATGATTAATTTTTTTTCTATCTAGTGTTTTTCCCCACAAGTGCAGGGTCCACTTTTTTCAGATCTACAGTCATATAAAATTGAGAGGAAAAGATAAACAGTAATTCACTTTGGAACTTACACTTGCATTTGTAGCACACATAGGGATGTTGAGCTCCAATGTTGTTGGGATTTTCAGTTTTAAATCTTGAAATGACACCAGCTTATAGATATCTACTCACAAAATACATGATAATTTATCTTGTTATTACGTAGAAAACTTTTTTGTTTCTTTTTTTACATGAGATGCTCTGCTACGCAAAGATCTGTGACCCTTGCCCACCTTACCCTACAACAACTTGAGTTGTGTTTAGATTCCACAATGCTTTTGATTTGACTGTTTAGACTAACCTTTCCTCCTTTTGCTCTACAGTATATAACCGAGCTGTCCAGTACATAGAGTATACGCTGAACCCACAATTTAATGGACTGATGGGGGGAAGGCATATCTGTTACAGAAAGGGATATTTGTTAAAGCCATTGCATTGTTCTGTACCAGCCTGCTACCGGCCCTGCAGAAAAGGCAGGGACAACCCCTTTTACAAGAAGGCAAGAGGCTGGAATTACGCCTGCCAAATTTATTGCTACAAAAACAAATAGAACAAGACACGAACCAAGAAACAGGAGCTTTTCGAGCGGTTGCCTTCAGCAAACCAGCCCTCCCACGCATTCCCCCTTAAATACAGTTCAGGGCGTGGCTTCTCTCTGCCTCCTTCCGAGGAGCCCCATTGCCTTCCTCTGTTTACTCCTGATTGACTGCCTCCTGCGTCGGGCGTCCTTGAACAGGGCCAGCTGTGGGTCATCTTCATCCACGCTGTCAGGCTCACACAGCTGGGTCTGCGTCGTGACCAGATGAGAGGGGCCTGGCTGGGGGCTCTCATCAAGCTGTCCAATCCCCTCAGCAAGCTCTTCAACACCCCCCTCCTCCTCCTCCTCTGAGTTGTCCGACCCAACTGCCGAACCCACAGGCTGACCCTGAATCACAACATGCATAACGAGTTAAATGTTTCTGAGCCCTAAGCACCCATCTACGTGTGAAAACTTTACTGATGGTTGTCAGTAAGGTTTTGCTTTATTGGGTTTCAGTGATGGTACTGGACAAGTAATCAGTTTGAAGAAAATGATTTTCTAATTTTAACTGAACCTTGCAAAAGTGTCATTCAGTATCTCCTAAAAACAAGAAAATAGTGGTGATAAAGCTGGATTTCAGGATGAGATAATTCCATCCCGTAATATCTTACAATTGTCATTGCTAGTTCCATATCCTCATTCTTCTAATTTCCCTTTTCACAAGCCATAGACTCTTTGTCTATCTCATTCTCGGTCATCAAGAATTGCTTTTATCTTCTGATCGCTACAATATGTTGCCCTCTGGTGTTAACTCTTGACCAGCTTTATGGTTTGTGCTCATCCCTGACTCCAAATCCTTCAAACCTCAGAGAATACTTCACCAAACATTGAATACTGCTTGATGGAATCAAGTCCAAATTCACATTGTAGCAAAATTGTAGCAAAATTGTAACAAAATTGAGGTTGTGCTCTTTTCTTCCCAATCTTTTAGACTTGATCAGGATCAAATTCACCTTCTCTCTTTGTTTAATTCTACCAGACCCAAATTGACTTTTCCCTGTCCCCAGACAATGCCCTCTGCAATCCCATTTGAACCAAAGAATAGAAGCTGACAATGCAGCCCAAATAAAGGAATTGCAACATACTTTAGTAACAAGCTGAGAACCCCAAAATTCTATCCACCATCTGCTGATACCTCAACATTCCATCTTCTTCACCAGGGGTGTCAAACTCAATTTCATTGAGGGCCGCATCAGCATTGCGGTTGCCCTCAGGGGGCCGGGTGGGTGTGGCCTGGGTGGGCGTGACCTACTGGGTGGGCGTGGCTAGAGTGCGTATGGCCTACTGGGTGGGCGTGGCCAGCTCTACATCGTTCGCATCAAGGTTGCCTATGGGGGCCTGGGCAGGAGTGGGACAGATCTGAGGGTCTCTGGCAGAAGGAGGGTCTCTTGGCCAGGGCCAAGGCAGCGGGGGCCATTCCCTCACTGTTTCCAGGATGGCTTCGCGGGCCACATGAAACCACTTTGCGGGCCGGATCTGGCCCCCGGGCCTTGTGTTTGACATGTCTGTTCTTCACAATGGATTTCCCCAGCTCTGCTGTCCTGCTGAAAAGGTCATTTTTGTCTAGCAACAGAAATAACCTAAGCTCAATAAAGAGGACCTGCCTAGCTTACCCAAACTAGCCAGCAAATCAGATCCCTACAATTTCCTGCCTTATAGTCCTCAGCTTCTATAAACACAGTTGTTTTCCCACTGTTTGGAGAATCCTTCTTTTTTGTAAAGCAGACACCCAACAATTGCAATAAATATGGTTGTTCTCAGTAGCGTGCCTTGTACTTCTGAATTTTTCAGAACACAGCCTATTAGTCTACTATAGCTGAAATCTACTGAGCTGAGATGCATTAAATCAAGAGTTTGCTATGCTGGCAACTTTACAGCTTGGAAGTATTCACAGCTGGACCTTGTCATTCTTGGAAATGGCACAGATACATTAATTGTGGGAAGATGTAACATTATCCTGGGAGACAGGAAATAAGTCATAGAGAACACAGTTCTGTCTCTCCACTCTTGAGAATAAACTTTTGGTAGAAGACTCTACCAAAACAAGTATCCTTGTTTTGTATTCTATTCTATTCTATTCTATTTTTTTGTATTTATTTTTGTATTTTTTGTATGTTTTTGTATTTTTTTGTATTTTTTGTATTCTATTCTGTTCTATTCTATTCTATTCTATTCTATTCTATTCTATTCTATTCTATTCTATTCTATTCTATTCTATTCTTGTTTTGTATTCTATTCCTGTGAAATAGATAAGGGTAATTAATAGTGGTGAGATAAGATCTACAGTTTTATGAGTGCGTCCAGCTACATTGCACTTCTTTTTCTCCTTTACTTGCTCAGGATATTTTTTTTTGTTGGCATATCTCCAGCTATAGCTGGGTTAGTATGTGAGAAGGAATGACATTCTAGATATTTTGGATGAGAATTAGATTGTGTGGATTGGATATAAATTAGATTGTGCTAGCTAATCCAGGTAGTAGTTTATTTTTTAAAAAATTGAAGGATGCTCTTTTTTTCCAACAAAATAGGATCTTTTTTAAAATACAGGTAGTCTTCAGCTTACAACAGTTACTTTAGCGACCGTTCAAAGTTACAACGGCACTGGAAAAAGTGACTTATTTATTTATTTATTTATTTATTTTTAATCCCATTTATATCCCGCCCTTCTCCGAAGACTCAGGGCGGCTTACAATTTAAGCACAAACCAATGTGCTTAGCAATAGCCTTCATTCTATGTATATGCCTGCTTATTAGGGCTTTCGGCCCCCCACAAGCGGCATGACCTTTTTTCACACTTAGGACCATTGCAGCATCCTCGTGTCACATGATTTACATTCAGATGCTTGATAACTGACTCACATTTATGACAGTTGCATTATCCCAGGGTCATGTGATCATCTTTTGCAATCTTCTGGCAAGCAAAATCAATGGGGAAGCCAGATTCACTTAACAGCCATATTACTCATTTAACATCTGTGGTGATTCGCTTAGAAACTGTGCCAAGAAAAGTAACAAGGGGCAAAACTCATCTAACAATTGTCTCTCACTTTAGCAATATAAATTTTGGGGCTCAATTGTAGTTGTAAGTTGTGGATTACCTGTAGTTTGGAAAACAGGTGACGCAATTCAGCTTTGACAAGGCAGTTCCCCCTCTGTTTTGGGAAGCAATTCTATTTTAATATACTAAAATCTCTTTCAAAACAAATTAGGTTATTTCCAAAGCTCCTCAGATGCAGTTACTTTCAGATTTAATCAATCCAAAAATATCATTACTAATAAGATTTCTTAACTGATATAGTGTTCCTAATTATTATATATTATGTTTTAAGAAACAATCAACATACAATATTGCAGGAATTATATGTCGAGACAGTGCATCCTGATTTGTATCTTTCCCTGTTTTTTTTAGGGCGCAGTAGCCGAAGGTGGGTTGGAGAAAAAACTGCCTTTATCAGAAGGTGAGTGAGGCACAAAGACTGGTTTATGGCAGATTTTCTTCAGTTTGGGTCCCTGTGTGTAGTTTATTGCAAATATTTATTCTGTCCACTCCCTTAACCACAATAAGATTACAGCAGTAAATAAAAGCAGTAATTTAAACAAATTGCAAACAAGAACTGTTTGCAATTTGTTACTTTCTTCTAGGAATTTGCCAAGTAGATTGGTGGATTCTGAGCTTGGAAATCCACTTTCTGTTGTAACAGACTCTTATCTTTAGCAACTGTTTTGTGTCTGTCATAGTGATTTAAGCTTGTCCATCAATTTCCAGAAGCAGACTGTATGGCCTGGGCATTTTAAGACTCTCATCTTCTAACTTTGCAAACTAATTTCCTCCTTACAGCCTTGAAGGTGATCTTGGAAACTGAAGTTTCTGCTGAAAGTTAGAGGAGGAGAGAACTGAACTTGTAGCACTTGGGATGAAGCTTCAGTTCTGTCTTTTCTTTCTGAAAGATACTGGATTTAATTGAGCAAATAGCAGTGGGTTGTGCAAAATACTCAGATATGCTTGATTTGAACAGGTTGAATTTTTTTTTTAAAAAAAGCGTATAGAATGGATATAGTATGATTTTCTGATATGTTTAAGCTTCTTAGGAGTGTGAGCTATTCTGCTCCGATGTTATTTTGTTAAGGGATATCTTGTAGTTTTTCTTCCCTGAACAGATGGCGATTCCAACAATGGCATATACACATGCTTCATGAAGTCACATCGCTGCTATGACCTCATTCCAACAAGCTCCAAGCTTGTTGTATTTGATACATCTCTGCAGGTGGGTAGCAACCTGTTTCGATGGGCAGAGCAGTAGCAGTAGAAGTTTTCTAGGGAATTGGGATGCCTGAGTAAACCTTCATTTCATTCAACTAAAGAAAAGGAAAATGGGGCTACCAACAGATAGAGGGAGAGTCTCTGTATTTGTATGTAGAAAACTCTCTAGAAAATTTTGCGAGGATTTGTATGTGTGTGTACATGCTCCAGGGTCATAAAACCTCTGGCAGCTTGAGTGCAAAGTTGTGGACATAAATATGCTAACCTTTGCTTTTAAAGAGGTGATAAACCTTATAAAACTAGTAATGAAATTTTAAATTTGGATCTAGTTTGGATCTAGTTTTAGGCAGAATAGCGTTACTGACCTGGTTTGCAAATTATGTTACCGTGGTTTTTTAAACCATGTTTTATTAAATCAATCACAACCAGTTAAAATCCACCAAACCAGATTACATTCTAGCACGGTGTGAATTCTGTCATATAATTAACACCTACATTTAGTTATGTTTGACTTCAACCATGGCTAAGTATGAATTCGATTCCAGTAAACATGACCCCTCATTTAGAGACATGTTTGTATTTTTTTATTTAAATAAACATACGAACATGCTTAGTATCTAAATGAGATACTAGATTAAATAATTTAATCTATATTTTATAGATTAAAAATGTTGGTCTGCTCCTGAGCAGGGTAATCTCAGGAGCAGACCAGACCAGCAGACCCCTCTCTATTCCCTTTAGATAGGAGTTTAGATAGTAGCCAAAGAAATACAAAATAAGATGCTCTTCACAGCAGTAGTGCGATCTTTTGTATGTGTTGCTTAGCCTTTTCATAGCTGACAAAGTGAACAATAGTGCGTTGACAAAAGTACCCCTCTGAAATTCTTGAAAAGTGTGAGATTCTTGTTCCTGATCCTTCTTTTAATTTGGGATTTTCCCATTCCGTGCCTTCTAGACTGATAGATTGTGACTTCCATAATCCTCAAAACTGCCTAGATTTGAGTCGAGGGATTTTGGCGATGAAACCCAAGACTTCGGAAGGGCACCAGATTTGGGAAGCTAATGTAACTTTTTTCTCAGGAAGTGTACGGATGCTGTGTCACAGCCCTATGTTTGTGTGGCTTCTAGGTGAAGAAAGCCTTCTTTGCCTTGGTGACCAATGGTGTGCGGGCTGCTCCACTCTGGGACAGCAAAAAGCAAAGCTTTGTGGGTAAGGGCCTTCTTGCTTCATCTTCTTACCCTGACTTCTTCCTCCCAACGCCTAGGCTAGGGTGACCTCTTCACACCACTTTCTGTCCCCTCACAGGAATGCTCACAATCACAGACTTCATCAACATCCTTCATCGCTACTATAAATCAGCCCTGGTAAGTGCCCTTGGAGCACTCTCATCCATCCCCTTCTGTCTTCATTAAAGGAGCTCTTGGTTGAAACGTGGTCCTTAACACAACCGCGAAATTTTGCCCATCTGAGAATTGCAAGCGTTTGTTTCAAATTTTCAGTTATTAAAGAAAAATATATATATATGGTGAAGCATCTCATGTAAAGAGTGAATTTCATTTTGGAAGTGGTAGTTGAGTAACGAGGCTTCATCCAGCCTTGACTACAAGGATTTCCAAGGAGAGCAAATAAGCTGGGGGTGGGGAGAGATATCAGTCTATATGGAATCCTGAGATACAATAGCAATGAGCACTCATCTTCTTTCTCAACTTCTCACAGTACAAGATGCAGATCAGTGTGGCCAAAATGCCTTAGTTATAGGCAGGGCTTTTTTTCTCATAGAACGCTCAGAACGGAGTTCCGGCACCTTTTTTGGATGGAACCTTGTAGGATAGGCAAGGCGGGTTGTATGACACGTGTGAGTTCCGGCACCTTTTTCTTTTACAAAAAAAGCACTGGTTATATGACAAGTATGCTAACTGGGGGCAATGAAACCTGGATTGGAGAAGCACCCGGAGAAGCTTACGTCTTGTCTTGCAACAACTATTGAAGAGGGGCTGCGCTGTCATTCTTTGCAGCCAAAGCCCTACTCAGTTGGAACATGTCCCTGATCCTGCCAGGTTGGCATCTACTGTATGACACCTGGAAGATTAAATTCCATCCTCAGCAAGCTAGAGCAGCGTTTCCCAACCTTAGGAACTTGAAGATGCGTGGACTTCAACTCCCAGAATTCCCCAGCCAGCATAGCTGGCTGGGGAATTCTGGGAGTTGAAGTCCACGCATCTTCAAGTTCCTAAGGTTGGGAAACGCTGAGCTAGAGCACACACTGACCAGCATGGGTGGAAGTTATTCGTTGCACTTAGCCCTAACGCTCTTTCTTGTGTGTCCAGGTGCAGATTTACGAGCTGGAAGAGCACAAGATTGAAACATGGCGAGGTAATGGCGGAAGGGTTTATTATGATGGGGCAAAGAGAATATGGGGTATTTCTGGTGAAGAAATTGGAAAAATGTGCTGGTTGTTTCCAGATATTGGAAGTCCTTCTTTTCCCTCCTAGGCATCTGATTGTATACCAGATTTGGGCCTTTGAGCTGTCACCAGCAGGGGGACCAGCAGGTCATCCAGGGTGTACTTTTATACTTTCTCTTCTGTCTTCCTAAAGTGACACAGCTGAATGATCTTCCCTTTCTCTTGCAGAAGTCTATCTGCAGGACTCCTTCAAGCCACTGGTCTGCATTTCACCCAATGCCAGGTAGGAGACTTCACCCACATGGGATTGTCTGCTACTCTGCATCTGTATTTTTGAAGTTCCGCTAAAATGTTTCCTGCCAGTCTTCCCATCTGGCACGCTTCGTGTTTTCTGGAGGCATTACAGTTTAGTCCAGGGGTCGGCAACCTCGGCTCTTTTATGACTCGTGGACTTCAACTCCCAGAATTCCTGAGCCAGCATAGCTGGCTCAGGAATTCTGGGAGTTGAAGTCCACGAGTCATAAAAGAGCCAAGGTTGCCGACCCCTGGTTTAGTCTGTCTTTCAGTCACTCCTAACCTGTGGATTATCTCCTGTCAGCCCTGGATTAACTACTAGGGAAAATAGGCACATGCCTAAGGCCCCAAAGGGAAGGGGGACACCACAGAGTTTTTCCCCTAGCTATCATGCCCTTAATACGGCCACACTCGATTTAAATTTTCAGCTCTTAATGTCTTGTCCATTAAGCAATGGAAGGGCCAAGGGACATACTCAGTTGTCCTTCTTCTGGTTCTACCTCTTGGATTTGGGGCATCTTGTGCCAAGTTGTTGTGACTATTATTTTGACTCCTCCAAGCAAATCAGACCAGAAGTTCAGTTTTGCACCTCTTATACGCACGCACTGAGGATTGTGCATTCAGAGCTCTGTGGCTAATAGATACACCTGTCAGGTTTGTTGTCTCTCAAAGATCTGGAAGTTTTCTTTGCCTATTAAGATTCTGTCTTACATAGAAGAATTGGGGAAATACAGCGAAATGGCACACCTTCTTTAGGCTCCTGCTCAGTTACTGTTTTGTAAACACACTAATAGCCCTTTAACAGTAGCTATTAGTTACGCCACTTTCTTCCTCTCACACATCTCCCACTCTCCCTTTCGCTTATATACACTTAATAAGAATGTGAAGAACTACTGTGGTGGTTAATGAATGCAATGGCAATGCAGTGTCTTGCTATCTCCTCCTACCATGGACAAGAAACCACAGCTGTCCACAATCACACCTTCATGTTTTTTCCTCGCTTCACTCCTTGCTATTAAATCTTTTGAAAGATGAAATCATTTGTAAGGGGGAAAAAAAAGCTAAATTGGTAGATACATACACATCCTATATACTGGCAAACATCTCAGGGCATGTTAAGGCCTATCCAAGACCTTTTCCTGCTTGATGTAGAAGGGGAAATGATTCCTCTCACTCTTATCCTCCTTTCTGCTTAATATCCAACATCAGCCAAGATTTGTTGTTGTTGTTTCTAAGGTGAAAAACTTCATAATGCACCTTTTCTTCTCTCGGGCAGCTGTTGCAACAACAATAACAAATAAATAACTTACAAGTTGCTGCCCTCTCCTGTCCTGGGGACACTGAAAAGATCCTCTCTCTAATGATTCTCTTCTTTGTTTCAGAAGGGGAAAGGATCACATAAGTAATTTAAAGCAGAAGATCTCTATGCCTCTGAAGGTATAGATCAGGGGTGACAAACTGGGGGACCACGGGCCGGATGTGCCACGCGCAGGCCACACCCACCCCGGTTCCACAAAGGCAAAAAACCTCAGAGGGAGGAGCATTTCTATCTATGTGTTGAGGTTTTTTCTTGAGTCTTGGAGGATGGTGGAATATAAATTAGAGCAGATCCCAGAAACCTCTACCTGTATGAAATCTGATCTCTCAGATTTGAGGACAGATCTAGGAATCCCAGCTGCATCTCTTTTTTTTCCTGCTTTTGTATCTGTAATCCACCCCCACCAGAGCTTGAGAGACACCCTTTGTAGAGTTAAGGGGATAAAGTAGACATCTGAGTGGTCTTTTTAGTTTTGATATGCTCCTCCTCCTTCTCTTGTAAAGCCTGTTCGATGCTGTGACTTCTTTGATTCAAAACAAGATCCACCGGCTACCTGTCATTGACCCTGAGTCAGGCAACACACTGTACATCCTGACACACAAGCGCATCCTCAAATTTCTCAAGCTGTTTGTGAGTACTTCTCAGTGCAAGCCAGCTTGGCTTTTCCTGTTACGCATTGCTGAGATTTGTGTCCCTTTTCTGTGGACCATTGCTTTTTGTGTAGCTGTGAAATGCCATTTTACTTCTTTTGCCCACAAAGCTTCAACTTGCTGTTAGAATCTCTCTCTTGTGGTCTCGCAGATTGCTGAATTCCCTAAGCCAGAATTCATGACCAAAACCCTAGAGGAATTGAAGATTGGTACTTACGACAACATTGCAAAGGTCCACACCAATACGCCTGTCTATGTTGCGCTGGGCATCTTTGTACAGCATCGGGTCTCTGCATTGCCTGTGGTAGATGAATCAGGTGAAAAGCAGCATTGTGGAATAGATGAAGGCATCTAAGAGGAACAGAGTTCAAATGCTATTAGTTTTATTAGTGAAGGGTACTAGAGACAAATGGCAACTGCTGAAGAACTGTCTCTGAAATAATAACAATCTGTAACTTGGTGTCCCACAGATTCCCATTATCTGGGACTTCAGGTGGTAAAATTGCCAAGTAACTATTGTGGAAGGCTGATATATTAGTAGTAATACATTTTCTTATTGACTGCCCTAGATGGGAAATTAGGAGGGTATTCTTACCCCTATGTAGTAATCACATATTATTTTTCTTTTGAATATAGGTTGGTTGATTTATGTGGCTCTCTAAGCCATTGATCTAGTATAGACACTTTTTCAAGTATATCCAGTTTCTATCTTGTTACATGCATGAGGCAAGGTGATGAGCTCATTCATTTATGACTCTGCATTGTAGCAGGAGGTTTTTCTTGGTTACTTCCAACTTAAGTACATTTTTCCTGATCTTAGGCTGGAAAGCAATGCAAAATGCTGAACTATGGCTTTTCTCTGTTTTTTTCAGGGCGGGTTGTGGATATTTACTCCAAGTTTGATGTCATTGTGAGTATTTCTGGTAAAAAAAAAAGTTGCTTACATCATTATAGGAGTAAAATGTGCTGTATTGGCTTACCCAGTTTCCTTTTTTTTAAAAAAACCAAAACCTTAGCTTATCAAACACAAGCTTATGTTATCTGAAATCCAGTTTGAAAGCTAAGCTGAGAAATTTAATTAATTTGCCAGCCTCACCTTGTCAGCAGACAGATATTTATGTAAACATTTATATTTTGGGGGGGCCTCGAAATACATTGGAGATTTAATATTGAAAAAAAATCCATATCTTTGGGCAGAAGCTGGTATAATATTGGATATAGAAGTGATGACCGTATGGAACTGACCTGGTTTAATGGCATAGAGGCCAAGAGATCAGATAGCCTTAGTTATACAAGTAGACCTCACTTACTGAATGCCTCGTGCAGCAACTGTTCAAAGTTACGACAGTGCTGAAAAAATAACTTTGAGACCAAGACATGATTTTATGACCTTCACAGCATCTCTCCTTTAGTCATGTGTTCATTACAGTCAGTTAGTACACATCCTGTGCCCAGCCCTATTACCTCCCCACACACCAGCAGAGCAGAGAGATTGATTAAGCAAGCAATCTAATTAGGCAACTTCTTCTATGCTTGACCTATCTTTTTCTTCCTTCTCCTCACAGAGCAGAGAGATTAGAGAGGAAGGGATTACAAGAGAGTAAGCAGGCACACAATGGGGAATACACATCAAAAGGAATCAGTTGGTACTGGTGCATTCCCATTGTATGCCTGCTTACTCTTTTTTAATCCCTCTCCAAATGAACGTAAATACAAGCACTAATTTCCTTCTTACTAATTATCATAGCACTGGGATGAACATTCTGGGAAGTGGGGGAAAGGAAGGGTGAATTAAAATCATAAATGCAGTAGCAGTCATGTGATTTTCCATATGAAATTCCACACAATTTCCCCATTATGGTTGCTAAATGAGGGCTACCCATACATGCTTTTATCATATCTAGGTAAATCCAACTGATGAAATTTGATTGTGTCTGGAACCAGAAAGAAAATGAGTGTGGGTTTAATGCTGGCGTCCTCTTCATTTTATTTGTAGCATACAGCTTGGATCATTTGAGATTTGGTGTATTGCTTATTGTTCTGTCCTCTGTGTTTCTACTCCTGGGGAAAATTCTTAAATTTCAGTAGGACATGACTCAGTCTTGTAGGATGTGGTAGTGCAAATATTTGCTGATAATCGATTGCATGTTATTCATATGATGGCTGAAAAATGGTATTGATTCTTCATAATGAAAACGTTACTGGGTTTAGGCAGCTTCTGTGTGTAGACAGTGGGCATACTTGATCAATTCAAACTCATCAAAGCAGGTGTGTGGAGAGAGAAAAAACGTTGGAATCAGTGAACGCCAGCTGTGCCACTAGATCTTCTCATCTTCTCATCTCTCTATTATCAGAATCTGGCAGCAGAAAAAACCTACAATAATCTGGATGTGACAGTGACCAAGGCATTGCAGCATCGCTCGCAGTACTTCGAGGGTGTGCTCAAATGTTACAAGCATGAGACTTTGGAGACAATAATCAACAGACTAGTAGAGGCCGAGGTAAGTTCAATTCCCCCCCCCCCACACACACACACTTTAGTCACTTGGGTAAATTTAACAAAGGAAAGAGATGTTCTTGTGGCAAGATGGAGACAGAAAGTACTCATAAAATACAGTACTTTCAGCTATTATGGAAGTTGGTCTCTACATTGCTTTACTCTCTCTAATTGAGATTAAAACTGAAGATGTCTAGTAGGTTTGTATTTGGTTCTTATGTGACTGTGGTGTAATACCATAGTCATACTAACTGAAGGAGGGGACTCTTCGTTTCCACAGAAAAAATTTGGGAAGCTTTTGAGTGACCCAAGAAAGAGGGTTGGGAAAACTGCAGTGAGAGATTATTGCAGTGCCAGTTTCCTTTCCTTTTGGTGGATGACCACCAAATTCTTCATTGTGTAAAATAGGCCCTCACAAAACTTTCTGTAACCAACAGGTTCATCGGCTGGTTGTGGTAGATGAAAATGACGTGGTGAAGGGCATCATCTCCCTCTCTGATATTCTGCAAGCTCTAATGCTGCCAGGGGGTCCGAAGCCCCCATTGCAAGAGGGCTGAATCGACCCATTGATCTTGAAATATGGCACAGCTGTCCCTCATCACTCTTTCGGCCAAACAGCTGCAGCATGTGGTCCACTTACACGCCAATTTTCACAGAGTTACTTCTCATGGCCTCTCCCTCTTCAGATCTTGGTTTCCTGAATCTTCAAGGCCTGCTATTCCTTTGATTTAGAAACACTGATTTTGAACTCAGAATGTAGCCACAGTTAGATAACACTGGCCATTTGGGGATGGAAAGAGCATGTGTCAGACTTCCTGGGGGAGTGTGACATAACCATGGGTGGACACAAACTCAGAACTGTAAAAATCCAGAATACAGACCTTTGGGGAATCTTGTTCTGAGCTTAAGTTTAAAGCAGAAGTGTAGTACCTGGCAGTTTTTCCATTTATTCCTTTGCACACTCTGTGCATGTCACGTGCATCTAAGAAATATGAGTAAATGAGTGAGAAATCCTATCCATGCATCACCTACAATCCCCATCAGTGAATTTCTTCCCTTCTGAGATTCCCTGATAAGCATCTTTATGCTGCACAGCTCCCATTGCTCATAGTGCCCTTCCTTGCAGCAGAGCCAAACTTTGTTTTAGACCAGACATGTCAAACACAAGGCCCGGGGGCCGGATCCGGCCCGCGAAGTGGTTTCATGTGGCCCGCAAAGCCATCCTGGAAACAGTGAGGGAACGGCCCCCACTGCCTTGGCCCTGGCCCAGAGACCCTCCTCCTGCCAGAGACCCTCATATCTGTCCCACTCCTGCCCAGGCCCCCATAGGTACCCTTGATGCGAACGATGTAGAGCTGGCCACGCCCACCCAGTAGGCCATATGCACTCTAGCCACGCCCACCCAGTAGGCCACACCCACTCAGGCCACACCCACCCGGCCCCCTGAGGGCAACCGCAATGCTCATGCGGCCCTCAATGAAATTGAGTTTGACACCCCTGTTTTAGACCTTCCAAATAGAACCAATTTCATCAGTGGAGCTAAAAATCCCTTTTGGAGCCAGGATGGTGTGACACTGTTTGACTTGCTGCAGTATTTGAATTTGCTGATCTGTGCAGGGAGAGGCCTCATTTGTCTTCTCTTAATACTTACTTCCCTGTGAGAGGACCGGAGTCAGAAATGATCCTGCCTGGAAACATTTTGATCTTGTTTGCAACACTATTTATTTTGGGTGGGAAAATCGGGGCCTGTTCTCCTTTACTAAAGTATGTCGTTCTCTATTGTAAGGATATTGCCTTGCCAAGAATGCTGTCTCTTTTGCACATTCCTATATTGCTTCCCTCTCCAGGTAAATTGTACAATATATATTTTTGTAAAGTTGCATTTCCTATCTCCATTCCTCTGCCCATACTTTTACTTTCAAGGAGAAAGTAAAAGCTTTCAAAAGTTGTGTCACCTCAACAGGGACTCGAGATTATGTTTGGTAGTTATTTCAGATCCATTGAGAGGAGTTGACCTTGACCCTGAAAAGCCTGCCTTTTATTATTTACTACATTTTTGAGAGTCTGTACTTAATAAAAGATTAGTCTGAAATTTCAACCTGAATTTCCTGAAGAATGAATGGATCTTGGCAAGCAGTGAAGAAGATTATTGTTCTGATCTCAAAGACCCACATTAGCCGGCCCATTGGCTTAATTCATGAATGTTATTTCAAAACATCATTTGGTCTGGGTTGGTACGTTTCCTCCATAATTTCACTTCCCCAAATTTTCATTGTGAGACGTTGGATTTGGATGCTTCTCCCCTTTCTTACATATTTGCTGCTCCAAGTACCTATATAATTAGAGATTACTGCACCTCTGCAGCTATGCATATAAAAACATCATCATATAATCTTCCTGTCTGTATTCAGGAGTTTGATTTTTATGCATCTTTGACATCAGTATTTTTCAAGGAGTATTGAATTAGCTTGAGAGCACATCAAGTCTAATCATAAATTTCTTCAAATAGCAGATTGTCTGCTGTTACTTCTGCAATATGTAGCTATGATTACTAAAAAATTTTTGCATTATGTTACATTTGCATTTTTGCTATATAGAGAGAGCACAAAAAGCAAGCAATCTAATATATATATACACGAGAGAGAGAGAGAGAGAGATTATTTATACATGCAGTTCTCTCTCCACCACCCTACAGTCCTTTGGGATATACTTTCAAAATACAAATGTACCTGCTAGTTCAACAAGATTGGAAACCTATGCGTTAATGCCTGTGAAATGCCATTTCTGTTATATGTTGTGTGCTCCAAAATGGAGAGAAATTGCTTACAGTATTCATTGCTTATATCAGCTCGGCCTATGACTTCGATTCAAAGGCTAGTGATTCGAGGGTTTTCTCCTCCATTTGGAAATGATAGTTCTTTTAAGCCACAACAGCCTTCCAAGTTGCATGTTTTTTCCATGTTCTTTTCGAGACCCAGTCTGGTCCCCCTCCCCTTCTATCTTGCATTGACCTCCAAGGCCTTAATTGGTGTCTCTGTCCGGGTCCCTCCTCTCTCCTCCCCAGCGTCCCTATGGCCAGGAATGTGCTGAGCCAGCATTCCTGCCCAGTTACTAGATGCCTATTTGTTCTGCCTGTGATTTTTTTTAAAAGGCAAAAATCCTCAGGCTCTTAGAGCTGGAGCCATGGGTTGGAATGCCATCTCCTAGTAAGAGGAGATAGGAGATGAGCAAGAGAGGCCCTTGGCAATGGAGTGGCCCACCTCTGAAGAAGCCAATACTACAGAATGAAGAGGAGCTGTCAGGGTGAAGAAAGAAGGTTCCCAGCAAAGCTCTTTCATTTATTTATTTATTTATTTATTTTATTAAATTTATATGCCACCCTTCTCCCTAAGGACTCAGGGCGGCGCACAACAATAAAAATTAAAAACATAAAATAGAAAATTTAAAAAAGAATTAAACAATAAATACAATAATTGTAAAGGTTCCCCCACACATGCATGCTAGTCATTTCTGACTCTAGGGGCTGGTGCTCATCTCCGTTTCATAGCCAGCGCTTGTCCGAGGACGTCTCCGTGGTCATGTGGCCGGCATGACTAGACGCCAACGGCGCACAGAGCGCTGTTACCTTCCCACCGTAGTGCTCCCTATTTTTCTACTTGCATTTTTACGTGCTTTCAAACTGCTAGGTTGGCAGAAGCTGGGATGAGTAACAGGCGCTCACTCTGTTCCGTGGAACTCGGGATTCAACCCACCAAACTGCTGACCTGATCGACAAGCTCAGCGTCCTAACCCACTGAGCCACCGCATCCCTTTTACAATAATTATATGACAATTTAAAAACCAGTAAAAAGCTAATTAAAACTGTAGTCAGTCCAGGCCCGCTTGTGGGTTACTTGGGGCAAGTTATGAGATTATGTTTATGTGGCAAGTAACAACCTGGGTGAAATGCTGGTGACTGCTTAATTGCTGGTTTTGGGAAAGTTGTGAACTCTAATGGGCTACCATGCTGAGGTGACAGGCCAAGATTGCTGGATACCTAGCATCTGTTCTGTTCATTTCTCTGCTACTTGAGACAATAGAATCTCCTTTGGTTTCTCCTTTAGCCCGGGGTAGGCAATCTTGGCTCTTTTATGAGCCAGCCAGGAATTCTGTGAGTTGAAGTCCACGAGTCATAAAAGAGCCAAGGTTGCCTACCCCTGCTTTAGCCCATCCTCAGATGGTTCCTTTGCTTAGAATTTGTAATCTTGAGTTAGGGGAGAGTTTCTGAGCTACAGTTCTTGAAAGATCTCTGATCAATGGGTAGAGTATAATATTTTGTATCTACTGAGACCTATACATATCTGCAATCTCTTGGGGAATGTACCCCAAAAGCAGAGGAAAGGGCTTCATCTATATAGCCACTTCCAGCCTTCGACATCCAGGTGGGAAAATAGTGCATTATGAACCAATCATGAACTTTACCTCTTCTCGTGCCCCTTTCTCCTTCGTTTTATCCTCAAAGCAGCCTTGTCAGATAATGGGAGTGTGAGTTGATAGGTGGTCCAATGTCACCCAATGAATGTCAATGTCTAGTGGAGAATTCGAGCCTGGATCTCCTCCGTCTCAGTCGAACACACTGCTCTTGTACTACACACAGAACCACAGTCAGGAAGAACGCTGCTAGAGCCTGTATTGGCAGATGACTGGAGAGCAGGTTGTTCCCCCACAATAAAGTATGTGGAGGATAGCCCGGAACTGCATAGTATCCCAATAGTCTGAGTCTATTCTACCATCATGCAATTACTCTTGGTCTTTGCTCCCGCCACCCACACACGCACATGAGTGTTGATACAGCACATTCCCCACAGGGTGGGAGTAGGACAAGCAGAGAACGGTTAAGGCTGCACCCCTGGGTTGGGACAATTTGGGCTTTAAATATTCTGTATCTGTCGCTAATAGAATATAGAATAGTGCTGGTAGAGGAGCAGATGGGTGACCAGGAGCTTCTGGGTTGCTGATTTCAACTATCTCAAATAGGGAAAGAGGACTGAGGAGAGTGGCAACCATGGATAAAAGAGGGGTGTAAGAATACATTCAGAGCTGATAGAAAGTGACAAGCAGCCTTGTTGCAAATTCCGGAAGACATAACGCTACCAAAATATTTTCATCTCACAGGTGTGGATGTGAAGGTAGGTTTGCATTTCTTGATTCTGAATGTGGAGCACAGGTAAAACACTGCATATGTTAAAAGAATTCTGTGTTAATGATGTGGGTCTAAGCATGTGATGCTGCTTGCCTAGATTTGACATCTCTCAATCAGCAGTTTCTTAGAATATCCCATACTGCTTCTAATATATCAGCACAATTTTGTGGATTCTAATTAGTGCCTCTACCAGACAGATGAAATAATAATAGTTTTAAGGATGATACAGTTTAGTCTAGATTTTTTTTTAAAGGAAGGACAGTGAGCTCCATTCTCTTCTGATACTCCTGGGTAATTGGGACTGCTAATTGGGATTTCACCAATATCTCTTGCCAAATGTAACAGTTGCCCATTTCTACAGAACAAATGCCAACATCGTCTCTCTCTCTCTTTCTTTCTGTGTCTGTGTGTGTGTGTGTGTGTTTGTGTGTGTGTGTGAGAGAGAGAGAGAGAGAAGGTTGATGATTTACTTGATTTACCCAACAGAGAATGGGCTGATCTACAATATATATTACTCTCTCTCTCTCTCTCTCTCTCTCTCTCTCTCTCTCTCTCTCTGTGTGTGTGTGTGTGTGTGTGTGTGTGTGTATACACATACACACACACACGCATAATACTCCTTTCTCTTTCTATTTTCCTCTCAACAAGAACCCTATGAGGTGAGGTGGGATGAGAGATAGTGATTGGTCTAAAGTCACTTAGCTGGCTTTAGAACTAGAAGAACTAGAACTCACAATCTCCTGGTTTCTAGGCCAGCCCCTTAACTACTACACCAAACAGGCTATATTTCTTTACCAGGTTCTTTGGTACTAAATTGTTTTTTTCAGGGCTGGTTTTCTCTATATAATTAAATTTATTTATTTATTTTATTTTATTTAGATTTATATACCGCCCTTTCCCGAAGAACTCAGGGCGGTTTACAGGGCATTTAAAAAACAGTCAATACAAACGTTAAAACAAATTAAAAGAGATTAAATAGAACCCTGAGAAAATTAAAACCCAGTTAAAATTACAATTAAAAATATTCTCAGCCTGGGCCCGAGAGCTCGAAGAGCCAGGTCTTCAGGTCCCGGCGGAAAGAACGGAGGGTGGGGGCAGTCCTAAGCTCTGCAGGCAGCTGGTTCCACAGGGCAGGCGCACCCACTGAGAAGGCCCTACCCCTGGGTGTTACCCGCCGGCAATCTTTAACTGGTGGCACCCTGAGGAGACCCTCCCTGTGGGAGCGCACTGGACGAAGGGAACTTGATGCTGGCAGCAGGTGTTCCCTCAAATATCCCGGGCCCTCGCCATTTAGGGCTTTATAGGTCATCACCAGCACCTTGAATCTCAACCAAAGGGCAACTGGAAGCCAATGCAGCTCGCGGAGTAGAGGTGTTACATGGGAGTATCGGGAGTAATTATGAAAGCTGGTGTTAGATGTTGTCCATGGCATGACAATATAAAACATCTACATATTGGTCTGTGCTAGGAAAGCAAGATTACTAGCAACTGTTTCTTTTTTTTCTTCAATGGGGCACGCTGGAGGTCTCAGGCAACCAGTATCCATTCATTTGGTTTGTTGGAATGCATGCTGGAAAATTGTTCATCTCAGCACTTTTCCCATTGTCAAGTCTCTTGTCCATCTTTTCCTGTCAGATTTTGGAAAGTTGACAAGTTTAACACAGAAATAAAATAGGTCTGACTACAGATATAACAGGTGAGCTTTCCGTGCCGGGAAAATTACATGTTCGCTTTGTTTTTGTGACTGATGATAGTTTTCTGGCCCAGAAATATAGTTTCATTCTTTCAAACCCAAGAGAATATTGGAATGTAATTATGCAAAGGGGCCCTCCAGTTGATTTTGTGTCTCTCCATCAGCAGTATTTCTCTCTAAAAACTGAACAGAACAGAACTGTACTGGTGTACCTAGGAAAAGCCAGTTGAAGGACGATCAAGATAAACCACAGGCCAAGAATGAAGCTGGGGGCTGCTGAGAAAAACTGCTGGGAAAATTCCTTCAATGTATCCTTGGGGGAGACATTGCAGTAGCTTGTTGCCAACTCCTCCATTTTAAGTACCCCTCACCCCCACACACACACACAATTTGTCCTGTGCTTTCCAGTTGGTGTGTACAAATGCAGAAGCAATATAACAGGAAAGCATGAACACACACATACATGTTACTTGATTGCATAAGTATCAAATCTTACCCACCATCATTCTAATGGCATTCAAGGTATTCAAGAAGCTATGCTCTGCATCCTTTCTATAGCTTACTTTTAAAAGTGGTAGAGCTCATCTTAGTACTCCTCCATTTACATGAAAATCACAATGACCTTTCAGGATTATTATGTGATCTATAAGTGTTCTGTACACTACATAGCAATAATTAGTTACCAGGATCTCTGCATCTGGGGACTCAGTCATAGGCCTTTTGAAAACTGACACGGGAACCAGTGCTGCCAAGCCCCAATCGCTTCCCCAAACCCGCCCCCCCCTATAATCAGAAGGGTTGTGTCAGTGGCAGTTCTGCTAATCGCTCCTGTTGTTGCCATCTGTTGCCAATGCAGTTGCCATGCTGGCACTCAGTTGCTAGGTTTCACTTGGAGCTGGTGTGGGAGTCGTGCTGAAGTCTCTTATTTACTGGGAAACTTTTGGTGGTGGTGGTGGGGGGAAATAGAGAAGAAGCAACTGCATTTACCTGGGAGTGAAGGGAGATCGCCTGTTCTTGAGAATAAGAGTAAGGAAGGAGTTGGGAGAGAAAATGAGCGATGGGGCCAGGCTCATCAACAAAACTTTGGTAGGACCTGAGTTCCTCTCCAGCTTATCCTTCTCTGAACTGATGGGAAGGCTGCCAGAATTCGCCTAAGCCAAGCTGGCTGCGAAGTCCAGGCCTTACAGCAACTCTGCAAGACTGCCCTTGCCTGAAAAAGCTTTGTTTTTAGACTTCTCTCCTAGGCACGTCTTGAGGCAGTGAAGAAAGATGATGCTCACGTTGTCATGGTGAAATATACAGTGGACGCCAGTTTTAGGCTTTGAAGCTCCTTTTCAAGATACTGTCCATGAGATCTTTTTGAGTGGACCCTCCCTTCTTCCTACTGATTCTACTTAATATTTCCTACCACCACCTATCAGAAAGATCAGGAGAGGGGAAAGTAAATAAAGGTGATTCCACTGCTTTCTAAAAGAAGGCAATTGAGATAAGGAAAACATGAGGCCGAATTACAAATGGCAGGGACTGGAATAGTGTTTTTTTAAAAATGGATATACAAGTCTTTTCATATGTGATATATTCCAGTTCCGGACTCTGGGATGGACAAAGATTTAGGCTTTTAATCTGCAGACAAATACTGTGATGCACACTCAACCTATCTTTACCAGCTTAAGATCTCTGATAAGATTGAAGCCTGGGAAATGGGCCCCTTGTCAGATAACAGGAGTGCTGATTTACCAAAAGCTTATCAGGTAATTAGGAGCCAAGGGCTTGGCACCAGAAGGAAACAGCAGCCAATTGCTGGCCATCAACAGACAAATCAACCAATAGGAAGGCACGACATAAACACAATTCATAGAATAGCCCAAAGAACATATTCCAGTAGGGAGAAGTTCCCTGAAGATGGGCTCCAGCACAAATCCGAAAACTCAGAAGACAAAACCTCTGGTCCTGGTGATCGACCTAGATTGGATCTTGCAACTTTATCCTGGAACACTATATTTGCATTCATAAGATCTCTCCCTCTCCCCATCCATCCATCCATCCATCCATCCATCCATCCATCCATCTTTATCATATCCAGAGCAGCAAATCAGTTGGTTGGCACAGAATAGAACAATTTATCCAGGGATCCAACATGAATCTCCAATTTTCTGTGGAATATTTTACCGGATAAACATCCAAAACTATTGCCTTTCTCCATAAGGAAGCATCAAGTACCCAAGGTTAGTGATTGTTGATTCCTACAGGAAGGCGTTCTGTTAATATTGTGTAAAGAACTGTGGCAGGTGAAACAAGCTATCAGTCCTCTTGTGGGTATCAATGGGGCATGGCCCTGGGACCTTCTAGAATCACCCCATATGAATCTATCTGAAAGGTTATTTTCAGCTATGGTATTGAAAGACCACCCATCTTAATTGCTTGTCAAAGATGAGTGGACACAGAATAAAGCAAAACCAGAGGCAATGATGATGACAATTGATAAAAATACACAGATCAAACTCAAAACAAGGTTAAAAATCTTTATTTTCAACGTTTCAAACATAACTGCTTTTTCAGCATGCATAAAGCTTACTAAAATGCTTTGTTCATTAGTTGTCATCTAACACAGAATTAAAGGGAAGCAGGAACCACTTGAGAGACTTGGCCTTTTCTGTACTGTATTATCATTCAAGGAGTTCCCAGAAGGCTGATGCATGAACCACATGGAAGAAGCAGCACCAGGATGGGTGCTGGGTTGAGTACGGAGCCCCCTGTGTAATCCTTCTGTGCCCCTTCAACGCCTGAAGGAAAGACAGCTTTCCTCTACGTGCATCCTTGTACTATACTATCTTGGGTAGCTGTTGCTGTGTAACTGCTTTTGCTGCAGCTTGTGATAGCAGAGGTGCTGTCTCTGTATGGAACAGTGTGTAGCCATGTGAGAATTTCTCACTGGATGTAGTTTGTTTTCTAACCTGCCTTTTGAGTTATGCACATTTGTACTGTATATCCATCTCTCTCCTCTCCTTCACCTGTAATTCCCTGTCCTTGAGCATCTTGCTTTCTCCATGACCTTAGATGCTGCTGCTGGCAGATTCCCCCTCCCTCCCTCCCTCCCTCTTTCTTCCTCTCCATGTGTATGCACAGGCAACTTGACTGCCATGTGCTGTGTGGGTGTGATACACTCTCAGCCTTCCTCATGTGGTACAGCTGCAGGCTCGTGCGGTTGCTAGATGTCCCAGCAACCAAGATGATGTTTGAATGTTTGAAGCAGGGAGATGCCAGGCGGCTTCGAGTCTGCGAGAGGCAAAACCTGCTCCTGGTTGAATTTAACACAGTCTCTTGTTCTAGTCGGAGTATCATGGAGCCAGGGGCGTGGACTAGGCAAGGCTACTGGGTCCCCTCGATGTACCACAGTATGGCTGGGCAGTACACGTGAGTGCTAAAATCTTGGGGAGGGAACTGACTGAACAGCAGGGGGCTCTGCAAACCTACCAAGAAAGCAGAGAGGTTGGGCTGATTTGACTGGAGCATTTGGTGAGATGGAAGCCAGGAATGATACTATGAGTCCACCAATAAGATGCTAAGAAGGAATAGAATAGAATAGAATAGAATAGAATAGAATAGAATAGAATAGAATAGAATAGAATAGAATAGAATAGAATAGAATAGAATAGAATAGAATAGAATAGAATAGAATAGAATAGAATAACTTTATTTGACCAGGTGTCACCCATGTTACCCTTTCCTGAATAACTTTATGTATACAACATTAGGAAAGGAAAGGCAGTATAGGTTGTGGACTAAGAAAGAAAGAATAAAGCAGGCTAAAGCCGGGTTGGCATTTGAATTGGGGCTTGTGAGCGCATAGCACATCTTCTTAACTACTACCCTTCAGCTATGCCGGAGAAGAACTGCTCCTATTATGTAGGATTGCGCTGAAGCAATTTTTCTTAAAATTCCTGACAAGGTAGATAGGTTTTGATCATAAGTGAAAACTGGAAATTCTAGCTTGCTTAAATCCATAGTGTAGCTACGTAAAGTGACCAAAAAAAGGAGGTAAGGTTTGGTTCTGCATATGTTCAGATGCACTATTCTTGATTGCTTCGCTTCAGCTGAAGCTGATTCCTAAATTAGAGATGCATGGCTGATGCATGGGGCTGGAAAAGGGAGATGGACTCAGATTCAAATCACTGCTTGGCAAGTAATCTTGGATCAGGCTATTGCCTTCTGCAGGCTGGCTATACTAAGATTCAAGAACGGTAGACCATTTTTGCAGAAAGACCTGCCGATGAAATAAATAGCAGTAATTGAACTTGAGAATTATTTCCCACCCCAGCCAGCTAGCTTACTAATGACTCCTGAATCTCCTCATTCAAAAATACCAGGTTGATGGAGATTTAAGATGATGGCACATTCATGTGAATCAATATATGGATTAAATTTAGCTCATCCCTCCTACTAGCTAGTTGCCAAGTCCTCTCTTTTAAGCAGGGGCAGTTCTAATGCCAGAAGAGTGTAGGTGTCTGGACTGAAATGCGTTGCTGCTGAGTTCTGTGGTGTAATAGAGATAGATAAATTCAGGAGAATTGAAGAAGCTGGTGAAATCCAGTGGTCGACTGGCAGAAGAAGCGATTATACCTAGGACTGCTAGGTAAAAGAGGAAAGGTACAAGAGGGTAGGGTACTGACAAATGCTGAGTGTCAGGGCTGCATGTACTGTATATATAGTACAAACCCTAAATACTGTAGTTTACAACTATGATACAAATAGAGCATACAGGCTGGATTAGGAAGAGGATGAATGTTGTGGCTGGGCAGAACTGGACTGGAAAGCAAACATTTGAAGTAAGGAATCTCTGATTCAAATTTCATTTCTGCTGGCAGCATAGAATGGCCTTAAATAATCCATTACTTTTAGTTCTGCTTTCTGCAAACATTGCTAGTATTATCATCACCATGGATATCCACAAGGCTATAAGAATTACAAATATAAAAAAATGCTTTCAAGAAGAAGGGACATATTTTTATTTTTATTACACTCCTATCTTGATGGGGCAATCCGAAAGAATCTCCAAGGAAGGTGGATTCATCTGGTTGGCTGATGAACATAGCCAGGTTGGGCTGGGGGTATGGGCCGTTAACCATTACTTGAAGATGAAAACATAAAATGCCAGCCTCCAACCAACCATAGTCCACACAAAGGGATCTTCCTCCTACTATTCCTATTTTGCATCAAAAGCAAACTTTTAAACTTGTGCCAACCTATGTGGGCTATCCAGTTCACCAGCTGTGCCTTCTTTTGATCTAGGTCACAGGTCTGCAACCCGCGGCTCCGGAGCCGCATGCGGCTCTTTCAGCCGTCTCCTGCGGCTCCCAGTCTTCTGCTATGTGCAGTCCCCCCCCCAAAAAAAGTGGGACTAAAAAAGTTCAACCAATCAATTCAAATATGCAGGGTAGGTGCATATCTCGCCTTGGCTCCACTCTTCAGTCAAACCCTGTTCTGCGCATGCGCGCATGTACATGCATGCGCACACATTTTTTGCGGCTTCCAGTTTATCCTTTTGTGAGGGAACCGGTTCCGAGTGGCTCTTTCACTGTTTCAGGTTGCTGACCCCTGATCTAGGTCAATGCCTCCACTCCAATTGGTGAGCATCCACTGGTGCAGAAATGCCCCACTCCTTGACTATGGCCCCCATAGTTCCCCATTGTTTCACACTGCCCCCCCCCGGTTTTTAACAACTTCATTGACAGAACGGTAACAATGTGGGTTTTTTATTTTTTATTTTGGGTTCAGCTGAAATTGGCAACGGTCTTTCTTTCCCTTCTCTTCCATCCTCCTTGGTAGATGCACCAGATGGAAAGGTGTTAAGTATAAGGGGAAGTCAATGGAGCCAGATTCAAATGAAAGGTTTATTATGTCTTCCAAAGACAACCCTCCCACTCATGGAAATGAAGGCAATTGGTTCTCGCTTTCCAGCACAACTGGAAGGAGTTAAAAAAATAAAAATAGAGGAGTCCATCAGTAAGCATGGTCCAGACAGAGCACACCAGCCATCACCTGGATCAAAGCAGAGGAAGGGCTGAAATCCAAAAAGTGTTTTTTTAAGCCAGCTTCATTTCCAGCCAGTTTATCCGCAGGAGTCAAATGCATTAAGGTTGCAGTGTGGGAAAGTCATTGGAATAGAAAGTACTTTATTGCAGCAAATATTTCAGCTAGCATTTACCATTATAAATGTCAAATACAGAAACTCACATTTACGTGTAATGGTCAGATCTGAAGCAAGTTGGGTATCTTAAAAACATAGTTCTGCATGCTTACCAGATTAATTAGCAATGGAACATTAACAATGGAGAATGGAGAATGGAAGACTTGGGATTGTTGCAACTTTCCTACGCCTGGAAATTCTCTCTTTTATATTCCCATTGGCCTCCTCTATCAGCACTCCTTGAAAATGCAGACATTTGGAAACACAAGTTTCAAATAATCTTAAGTCACTTCTGATGGCAAGGTAACTGGGGATAAAAGGACATTTTTAACTAATACAGATGGAACGATAGGAAAGACCACAGAGGGGGAATTCTAGTCAGAATTGTAGTAGAGCAATCCAGCTGGGTGTTGTGTTGGCTATCAGTTGGTGCTCCATAATCAGTTTTTTAAAAACAACATGAAAAGGTCAACCTGAACATAATTCTCAATTGTAGAACATCTGCTTTGCACACAGATTTTTCTCCCTGGTATCTTCACAGGCAGGACTGGAATTTTTGCCTACAGTCTTAGAATGAAGTTGGCAGACCGCTGAGCTGACCTCGACTAACGGCTGATCAGTGAATGGTCCGCTACAATTTCTAACTTCATTGTCCCTTCTTAACGGAAGCATGGCTAAAGGGCCAGACTAAAAGAGTGTCCAAAGAAAGAGGACAAACTCTGAGCTGCATTAAAAATGGGGCCAAAGTTGCCTTTGGTGCTTGATACCAGTAGCTACTGTATACTGTGCCAAGATAGGCAGCAAAGACTACAATTTCTTGATGGACTTTCTGCTGGAGTCTCATTGTCTATTTCTCTGTCTTTTGCAGCCTCTTGGAGAAGCAACTCATGTCTGACTTTTCACCTTGCCACCATTGTCCCAGTTTCCATGTGCTTCAAGATTCAACCAACTGGCATGATGCCCAATTTCCGGCTGGCTGTAGTCCTTGGAAGCAGGAAGGCCACTGGTTTTCAAGGAAGGGGTGGGGAAAGAGGACAGCCTCTTCCCCAAAGGCCCCATGGTACCATATCCCTTCTTATGACAGGTACAATCCAGTTTACCAAAGGGACATGAACTGGGGAGCCAGCCACACAAGCAAGGGTGATCCTAAATCCCCGGCACCTGGCGGTTCGTTGGTCAGCTGTAGATGGAATCAAGGAGCCTCTGCCAAAAAGAGGAGGGAGCCCCCTGCCAGGGCACCTCCAAGCTATGAAGCTCACATGCTTCTGCGCCTGCGGGCACAAGAGGGCCCACGCAAAGAAAACTGGCCTTGTCCTCCACCCTACCTTGCTCCTCCCTCCTACGAGGCTTCCCACCATAGAGTGCAGCCCCAGAAGCAGGCAGGCAAGTCAGATTCGGCAGAGAAGCTTTTCCAAACTGGAGCTGCTAAGAAATGCCGAGAGAGGGAAGCAGGCTGTGAGTCAGAGCCCTTGATTCACACGCCTGGGAGGAAGGCAGGCAGGTGGCAGACTAAAATGCCAGGCAGCTGGAGTTATCTTTCAGGAGCCAGAACGTGGGGTGGCCCAAGGATGCAGCTGGAAAAGACCAAGTCCCCATCCCATTTGGGCTCCGAGTGGGACATTAGTCCCCAACACCGAAGTTACACCCTCCCTCGGGTAAATAAGAGGACCCAAGTCATGCCAGTGCCCTGCCATCCCTCCCAACACAGCCTTCCTGCTGGATGGGGCTTTAGCCATGCGGCCGGTTGGTGTGGATCCAAGCGGGGTGGGAGCAGAGCGAAAGAGAAACATTGCCAAGAGTTTTTCCCCAGGTGGAAGGAACCAAGCCCTTCCAGGAAACTTGCAGGGAGTCAGCCAGCTTTGTCCAAGTCCACACCCCGAAGGCATGGGGGTCTATTTGTAATTGATGCCACCTGCGTGGTGATCCAGGCTCACTACATTCCATCCCCCCAAATGGAGCAGGTCTGCTACCTGGCCCACGGAGAAACAGGTACTACAAAACCCCACACATCTCCTGGCTCTCCAGGCCCAAGCTTAATGGAGGAACGGGCTGCTCGTATACTGGGCCTCCCCTTGCATGAGTTGGGAGTCACAGAGGCAGGGCAGGGAATTAATACACCCAGCATCCCCAGTCTGGAGAACGGTGCTATACCTGGGGACAGTTCTGGAAGAGAGAAGGTGAGGAGGGTGCCTTCTGCTCCAGACAGTCCTAGGAAAACTTCTGGACCTCCAACCCCAAACCATTCCCAGGTTAGGCCTGCAGAGCAGGAACCAACCTACCTGGAGGGCAACGGGACTGCAGCATCCCCTTCTCCAAGAAGCCATGGCCTACCACAAAGGAAAGAAAAGCCAGGGATTTCTGCCCAAAGCCAGTCCTATATTTGCGATCTGAAGGAAGCCATGTTGAGGATCCGCCGGCACACAGCCCCAGATTCAGACACAGATGAGGAACTAGAGAAAGAGTGCCAGCCCGCCTGTGAGCGACCCTCGTGGGGAGAAAGGTTGAACCAAGAGGTGTTCATGTGCAGAAGCAGCAGCAGCAGCCTTGACAGCAGCAGCTCCAATGCCACAGTTGTGCCAGGAAATGCCACTCCTGCCTGGAGACCCAGACTAGAAAATCCGAGGGCAACTGCAAGCAGGGAGGGGTCAGGTCCAGCCAAGGAATGAAGACTGGAGAGAAGTGAAGCTCCAATACAGCTTACATCAGTGATGGTGAACCTTTTGGACTGCGTGTGTCAAAAATTCAGCGAACCCCTAACAGGCATGTCACTCCTCCCCCCCCCAAAAAACAATTCTCTATTTCCTCCCTGCCCATCTAGGCCACTCTGAAGAGCAGCGGCCCTCAACAGCAGCACCAAGGCTGGACCTGAACCCAGGTCTCCACCACTAGGGCAATTGTTGCCCCTCAAAAAGGTTGCCTTGTGCCATTTCCCAGGGCAGGCTAGCCTATAGGAATGGTGCAATTGCCCCTGTGGCCCAGCACTTCCCAGGGACTGCTGTGCACTGCTTACTTTCAGGCAGTCTTTTCTTTCTGTTGACAGGCCTGTGCACCTCCCAAAGGCTGCTTTGCCTCGTACAAGGCCTTCATTCTTGAAGCAGCTACAGAAAATGCTCTCGTGCAGCCTCTGCAGCCTCCAAAACAGCATGAAAGCACATCCTACTCTCCCACAATTTCTGGAGGCTCCACAGGCCGCATGAGGGCACACCCCATTCTCGCATGACCTCCACAGCCACCGAAAATGCCACAAGAACAAGGCATGCTTTTGAGAATATTTGCTGTGAGGTGTTGGTGAATGCTGGTGTGTCACCCAAAACATTGTGGTGTGTCCTAGGTCCACAATCACTGACGTGGACCTTTTCCTTCCAACCCAGCTCCCTCTCCAAAGTGCCTAGTGTCCCCACACCTCTCTCTTCCTTCCTGCATCCTTGCTGGCAGCTCAGGGACACCGCCGCAATCTTCCCCCTGACCCCCAAGGGTTAGGACAATAACTCAGCAAAGTCCCAGCCAGATTTTGGCTCTGCTGCTTGGGAATTCTGGAGGTCCCGCTACCAATATCATAGGCAGGAAGTGAGGTTGCAATAAGCTGTGTCCCTCTGCTCCGGTGAGGAAGGAAGTATCAGAGTCCTCGCCTCAGTATTCTGCTTGTTTTGTAGCACAACTGCTAAGAATGGAACCTCCACTGATAGTAAGCCTCCAAGTGATGAATACTAAGGACAATCCATAGGAATAATGGCCCTCGGTGTAATATCCTGGAACACCGATCTTCTCAGGAGCCTCCCGGCCTGGCCTTAGCAAAAGTCAAGAGAGATTCCAGGAAGGAACAGAGACGCTTGGGTTAGAATCAACTTTCACTGTGTAGCTAAGAGACTTGCAGGAGGCAAAAGAGCTGTCAGGACTTTACTGCTTTGCAATGTCTGTAGAGTTATTGCTAGAGAAGCTGTATGTGACAGGCCTTTGGGAGTGTTATTAGTATTGTTCTTCTTAAAATTGAATACAAATATCTGTAATAAAATTCTGTGCAACCAAATACACTGAGTAATATGTTCTCTGTTTGGTCATGTATTTTGGGGGGTTAACTATGTAACTTTTTTAATGTCATTTATTTATTTTTATTTATTCAATTTCTATAGTTGCCCAACTCATCTAAGTGACTGTGGATTCAAATCTAAGGTCAGGATTAGGCTATGATGAACCAGAATATGGGTTTGCCTGCAAATGAACTTTATGTACCGTATTCCAGCATATTGAAACAGGACTTCTTTTCACCCAGACCACATCTCACCTATTATCCTTGGAGAAATACTTTCTCCCTTCCCCGAAAATTGACCATATCGGGTGTCTGGGGAAGAAAAATTCCCTGATGCTGGGGTCAGGGATACAAAACTTTGTTGAACTTGAGTGCAAAAATGGGTGGTGGGACAAGATTCGGGGTGGATTTTCATGCATAAATGTGCTGGTTTAGGTTTTTAAAAATCGACTATATCTGGTCTCCATGAAAGAAAATTCCTCATGCCAGGGTTAGGCATGTGGAGGGCCGGGGGGGGGGATTTTTTAAAAACCCAAATGCAAAAACGAATGCCACAATGACATTCCAGGTAGAATTTCATGCTTAAAAATGGTGCTGGTTACTGTTTTTAAAATGCGACCATATCAGGTGCCCAGGGAAGAAAATTCCCAATGCTAGGCTCAGGGATGCAGGTTGCTGGGAGGTCAGTTTCCCCCCCCCCCAATCCAACAGAAAAAAGGACCCCAGAATGAGATTCGGGGTGGAATTTCATGCTTACAAATGGTGCTGGCTACTGTTTTTAAAAGTTGACCATATCCAGTGCCTGGGGCAGAAAATTCCTGATTCCAGGGTCAGGAACATGGATGGTAGGAAGCCATTTTTTTTTTCAGCGTAAACGCAGAAACAGACACCAGGATGACACTTGGGGTGCAATTTCACGCTTAAAAATGTGCTGGTTGCTGCTTTTTAAAATAGCATTAGCGCTAGCAATAGCACTTATATATACCGCTTCACAGTGCTTTACAGCCTTCTCTAAGCATTTTACAGAGTCAGCATATCGCCCCCAGCAATCTGGGTCCTCATCTTACTGACCTCGGAAGGATGGGAGGCTGAGTCAACTTTGAGCCGTTCAGAATCAAACTGCTGGCAGTCAGCAGAGTTAGCCTGCAATACTGCATTCTAACCACTGCGCCACCACCAAATTGACCATATCTGGTGCCCAGGGAAGAAAATTCTGGATGCCAGGGTCATATACCTGTGTTGCTGGGAGGAAAAAAATCTTATTCAACACAAACATAGAAACAGACACCTGTAAGACATCTGGGGTGGAATTTCATGCTTTAAAATGATGTTGGTTGCTGCTTTTGAAAAATCAAAGATATCTGGTGCTCGGGCAAGAAAATTCGTAATACCGGGTTCAGGCAAGCTGATGGCTGTAAGGCAAAAACAGATGCCCGGATGAGATTTCATGCTTAAAAACACTGCTGGTTGCTGTTTTTTAAAATAGTATACTGGGTGCCAGGGAAAGAAAATTCCTGACTCCAGGGTCAGGGAAGCAAATGGCCAAGAGGCCAAAATTTTATTCAACCCAAACGCAAAAACAGATGAAGGGAAAACATTGAGGGTGGCATTTCATGTTACATATTGTGTTGGTTGCTGTTTTTTAAAATTGACCATATTGGATACCCGGAGAAGAAAATGCTCCAAAATCCATTGGCGATGTCCATTTTACTCTCCGAAAGTGGATTTGCCCTCCAAATGGGATTTTCTCATGTATTTTGTTATGTATGCAGGCACCTGCATAGCAACAGCCACCAGAGGGCGTTGGCCTGAACGGTTTCGGCGGGAAACCCAGTTTCGGCGGGAAACCTAGGGCCAACCCCATTGGCTGTCCGCTTACCTGGCCGGGTATTTAAGGAGGCCAGGTAACCCTCATTCTCCAGTTCACTACCCCCCTCCAATAAAGAGCTGAACTCACACACCGGCTGGCGTCTCTTCCTTGCGTCGGACCCACTACACAATATATTTTACCAAGAAAAACAGGTAAACTGCACTTGAAAACTCAGCACCCTCTTAAGCATAACCATGTGCTGCAAATCTGTTGGCAATGTCCATTTTGTTCTGTGAATTCATGGAGACCTAACCCTAAATCTAATCCAATTGGATTTGGCCCCAATGGGATTTTCCCATGTATTTTACCAGGAAAAGTAGCTATAGCAAGCTTGAAAAGTCACACACACACACCCAAAGCATAGACATGCACTCAAAATCCGTTGTGCATTTCGCTCTCTGAACTCATGGAGATTTAATCCTAAATCCAGACAGATTTCTCCACAATGGCATTTTCCCATCTATTTTACCAGGAAACATAGATAAGAAAGGTTTGAAAACTCAGTGCTCTTATAAGAATAACCAGGCACTCTGAATCTGTTGACGCAAGGTCCATTTTGCTCTCTGAACTCATAAAGACATAATCCTAACTCTAGAAGTATTTGATAATCAATGGGATTTTCCCCGTGTATTTTATAAAAAAATATAGATAAAGCTCACTGGAAAAGTCAGCGCCCTCATAAGCATATTCATGTGCTACAAATCTGTGGACGACACCCATTTGGCTCTCTGAATTCATGGAAACCTAACCCTAACCCTACCTGGATTTGCCACCAATGGGATTGTCCCCATGTATTTTAATGGGAAATGTAAATAAGGCAGGCTAAAAGGTGAGCACATTGATGGGAAAATCTCTTAATGGGGTGAATCCATCTAGGGTTAGGGTTAGGTCTCTGTGAATTCATATAAGAAAATGGACATCACCAATGGATTCAAACCACATGGTTATGGTTAGGAGGGTGCTGATTATTGAGCCTCCTTTATGTACATTTCCTGGTAAAATACATGATCATATCCCATTGGGGAGCAAATCTACCTATGGTTAGCAATAGGTTTCCATTAATTTGGATAGCAAAATGGACTCAGATTTGGAGTGCATGATTACGCATAGGAGGGCACTGATTTTTTGAGCCTGCTTCACCTACGTTTCCTGGGAAAATCCCATTGGGGGAAAATTCACCTAGGGCAGTAATGTTGAAACTTTTAGACACCGAGTGCCAAAAAACTGCCCCAACCCCTGCCTGCTGCCCACACCACCCCTGTCCCGCCCTGCCCCCGCTCCATGCCCCCCCCGCAGGGCCACCTACCACCTCCACAGCCCACCACAGCAGATTACCCAGGCAGCCCTGCAGTGCCATGGTGGCCACGCCCTCTGTCCACGCCACGCAGCATCATCTGTGTGACAGGGTGTGAGGGCTTACTGTTGTCCCTGCTTCCCAGCTGCCATGTCCTTGGCTGCGCTGCTCCATGTAGGCCCCGCCCGGGGGTGACTGCTGGTGAGGAGGGGGCTGCAGGGAGAGGTGGGGCTGGGGCGATGCCATGCGTGCCCAGAGAGAGGGTTCTGCGTGCCGCCTCTGGTATGCATATAGGTTCTCCACCACTGACCTAGGGTTAGGATTAGGTCTCTATGAATTTGGAGAGTAAAATGAACATCACCAATTGTTTTCAGAGCGCATGGTTACATTCAGGAGGACGATTATTTTTCAAGCCTTCCTTATCTATGTTTCCTAGAAAAATATATGGGAAAATCCCTTTGGAGGGCAAATCCTAGTAGGGCTAGGTTTAAGTCTCTATGAATTCAAAGAGCAAAGTAGACATGGGCAATGGATTCAGAGCTCACAGTTACGCTTAGGAGGATGCTGACTTTTCAAGCTTGTCTTATGTAGATTCCCTTGCAAATTACATGGAAAAATCCCTTTGGGATTAGGGTTAGCTAGAATTAGGGTTAGCTCTTAATGAATTCAGCTAGCAAAATGGGCATTGCCGATGGATTCGACACTGATTTTTTGAGTCTGCCTTATCTATGTTTCCTGACAAAATACATGGGAGAATACCATTGGGGGGCAAATCCAGAGTTAGATTTAGGTCCCTATGAATTTGGAGAGTAAAATGGACATAGCCAACAGATTCAGACCACAGGAGGGCGATGAGTTTTCACTCATACCTTATCTGCGTTTCCTGGGAAATTACATGGAAAAATCCCATTTGGAGGCAAAGCCATTTACGGTTAGGGTTAGGTCTCCATGAATTCAGAGAGCCAAACGGACATCGCCAACGGATTTGGACCGCATGGTTTTGCTTAGGAGGGAGCTGAGTTTTCAAGCTTGCCTTATCTACGTTTCCTGGGAATATACATGGGGAAATCCCATTGGGAGGAAATCTACCTGGGGTTAGAGTTAAGTCTCTATGAATTTGGAGAGCAAAATGGACACGGGCCATGGATTAGGTCCCTAGGAATTCTGCTAGTAGTGAAATGGACATGGCCAATGGATTTGGAGTGCGTGGTTTATGCATAAGAGGGCACTGAGTTTTCAAGCCTGCCTTATCTCCATTTCCTGGTAAATTTTATATATTTTTTCTTTTTTTTTTTGTTTCTTATTTTTTCTTTTTCTTTTTCTTTCTTTTTCTTTATTCTTCCTTTTTTCTTTGTCTCTCTTCATTTTTCTTTTTTCTTCTTTCTTTTTTCTTTTAAGTTTTCTTTTTTCTTTTTCCCTTTCCCTTTTCCCTTTCCCTTTCTTTTTCTTTTTCTTATTTTTTTCTATTTTTTCTTTCTCTTTTTTTCTTCCTTTTTCTTTTTTCTCTTCCTTTTTATTTTTTCTTTCTCTTCTCTTTATTTTCTTCCTTTTTCTTTTTCTTTTCTTTTTTCTACTTTTTTCTCTTTTCTTTCTCTTTTCTTTTTTGTTTACCTTTTTTCTTCTTTTTTCTTTTTTCTTTTTTAATTTCCACTCTTTTCCCTTTTTCCATTTCCTTTTCCTTTTCACTTTCTTTTTTATTTTTATTTTTTCATTGTCTTTTTTATTTTTTTATTTTCATTTCTTTTCCTTTTCCTTTTTCCTTTTTTATGTTCTTTTCCTTTTTCCTTTCTCTATGTTCTTTTTCTGTTTTCCTTTTTCTTTTCTTTTTCCTTTTCTTTTTTCTTTTTCTTCTTTTACCTTCTTTTCCTTTTCCTTTTTCCTTTTTCCTTTTCCATTTTTAATTTCTTTTTCTATTTTTTCTTTTTTCTTATTGTTTTTACTTCTTTCATTTTGTTTTTTGTTTTATGTTTTTTTATTCTTTTTTCTTTCTTTTCCTTTTCCTTTTCCATTCCTTTTTCTTTTTTCTTTTTCTTTCCCTTTTTCTTTAACATTTTCTTTTTCTTTTTCTTTTTTCAGTTTTCTTTTAATTTTTTGATATCTTTTTATTTTTATTTTTTCCTTTTCCTTTGTTTTTTCTGTTTGTTTCTTTGTTTCTTTTTTCTTTTTCTTTCCCTTTCATTTTTTCTTTTTCTTTTTCTGTTTCCTTCTTTCCTTCTTTTCATTTCCTTTTCTCTTTTTTCTTCTATTTCTTCTTTCTTTTTTGTCACTTTTTTCTTTTTCATATTCTTTTTCTTTCCCTTTTCCTTTTTTCGCTTTTTACTTGCTCGTTTTTTCCTTTTTCCCTTTCTTTCTTTTTTCCCTTTCTTTTAATTTTTCTATTTCTATTTCTTATTTTTCTTTCTTTTTTTGCTTTTCTTTTTCTTTTTTCATTTTTTCTTTCTTTTTTATTCCTCTTTTAATTATTTTTTCTCTCTTTTTTCCATTTTCCATTTCTTTTTTCTTTTTCATTTTTCACATCATTTTCTTTTTCCTTTTCCTTTTGATTTTTCTTTTTTCTATTTTTCTTTTTCTTTTCTTTTCCTTTTTTCTGTTTTTTCTTCCTTTCTTTCTTTTCCTTCTTTTTCTTTTCCTTTTTCCTTTCCCTTTTTTATTCCTTTTCCTTTTTATTTTTCTTTCTTCTTTTTCTCATTTTCTTTTTTCATTTTTCCTCTTAATTTTTCTATTTTTTTCTTTTTTCCTTTTTCTGTTCCTTTTTCCTTTCTTTTTTCTGTTTCCTGTTTTCTTTTTTTCACTTTTTCATTCTTTTTCTTTCCATTTTTCTTTTTTTGTTTTCTTTTTCTTTTCTTCTTTTCTTTTTCCTTTTCTTTTTCCTTTTCCCTTTCCTTTTTTAATTTTTCTTCCCTTTTTCCTTTTTGCAGTTTGTTTTCTTTTTTCTTTCATTTTTTATTTTTTCTTTCTTTTTTCCTTTTTGTTTGTTTTTTGTACTTTGCTCAATAGGAATAACTGTGAGCCAGCAGCCAGCAGTGTGCTGCAGCTGCCAAAAAAGCCAACACAGTGCTAGGCTGCATTAACAGAGGAATAGAATCAAGATTACATGAAGTGTTAATACCACTTTACAATGCTTTGGTAAGGCCACACCTGGAATACTGCATCCAGTTTTGGTCACCACGATGTAAAAAAGATGTCGAGACTCTAGAAAGAGTACAGAGAAGAGCAACAAAAGATGATTAGGGGACTGGAGGCTAAAACATACAAGGAATGTTTGCTGGAATTGGGTATGTCTAGTTTAAGGACGAGGGGTGACATGATAGCAGTGTTCCGATATCTCAGGGGCTGCCACAAAGAAGAGGGAGTCAAGCTATTCTCCAAAGCACCTGAAAGCAGGACAAGAAGCAACGGATGGAAACTAGTCAAGGAGAGAAGCAACCTAGAACTAAGGAGAAACTTCCCGACAGTTAGAACAATTAACCAGTGGAACAACCTGCCTCCAGAAGTGGTGAATGCTCCAACACTGGAAGTTTTTAAGAAGCGACCGGACAGCCATTTGTCTGAAATGGTATGGGTTTCCTGCCTGAGCAGAGGTTTGGACTAAATGACCTCCAAGTCCCTTCCAACTTTATTATTATTATTATTGATCATCGCACAGTCAGCCAGATGTTCAGACTGGATTTGATATTTTTGTCTACCTATCAAGTCCTTACCAAGGACCTGGGATAGGAAGATGTGGATGTATGATGGTATTACAGATATCATTGTAGGATGGAAGAAGTTCCTAATAAGTCTGCCTTTTGCATTTGACTAATGACGAATTTGTCAATGCCAATGGTGTTCAAATGGTGCTCCAGTTGTTTTAGGATTGCACCCAAGGTGCCTATTACTATTGGTACTACCCTTGTTTGCCTTTGCTACAGTTGTTCTATTTCTATTTGTAGGTCTTTGTATTTTGTTATCTTCTCCAGTTCTTTTTCGTCTATTCTGCTGTCTCCCACCAGTTCTTGCTTGCAGGCAAATGATATTTCCTGCAGATCTTCCAATGAACCATTGTTGCTACTTTATCATGCCGCTACTTGTAGTTAGTCTGTGCAATCTTCTTGCAGCAGCTTATCAGGTAGTCCTCTGTTTCTTCAGCTTCTTTGCATAAGTGGCACTTACTGTCTGTTGCTGTCTTCTCAATTTTGACTTTGTATGCATTTGTCATTATTATTGTTGTTCTTGTCAGTGCTTTTTTTCTAAAAGAAAAAGGTGCCGGAACTCACACATGTCATACAACCCACCTTGCCTACCCTACAAGGTTCCATCCAAAAAAGGTGCCGGAACTCCGTTCTGAGCGTTCTATGAGAAAAAAAGCCCTGGTTCTTGTTATTATTAACCTGTTGAAGGGCAGGGTTTTGAAAGAGTCCGATCTTTGCATTCTCCTGAGAGGAGGGCAAAAGCAAAGAGCACAGACAGGTCTTTCCAACACTGGCATTTATGCCAGCCCACAGAAGAGGTTAATGTAAACAGGAAAGGCTGTAAACAGGAAAGTCTAAGGAGAGGCCCAAATATTTCAGTTTCAACATTGCTGCAGGCTCAATGAACACAACGAAGCCCCTGTAGCTGGTGGTGGTGGAGAGATATTCAGGCTGCTTTTGAAGATTATATGGAAGCTTCATCTGGTGCAAAATGCAGTGGCATAACTGGGTGATGCTGGACAGGCACATGTTTATACCTCTGCTCCATGAGCTGCCTTGATCACCGGTTTTCTTTCAAGTGCAAATCAAGGTGCTGTTTTTGACCTTTAGCCCTACATGATATGGGGCCAGGTTATCTGCGGCACCACCTCTTCCCAATTACATCTACTTCACTCTTGTGACCTCTCAAAACACATTTTTTTTCCAACAGGCCCACACACTGATTGTATCACATCTGACATTCAGATTTTAACCCTCTCAAAAATCTTTGGTTTTTTATGTCTAATTATTTAAAGTGGTCTTTGTAATATATTGTGATTATTGGTTTTATTTTACACCACTCAGAGTCACTCTGGACAAGATGAAAGGCTATATACATTTGATAGATAAATAAATAAAGTAGTGAAAGAAGTTAGAGTCAACACAAGATTGAAAATGCTAAAACGCTGACATCTGCACCCTGTAACATCCCACAAATGGTGCAAAGTAATTGCACAAAAAACACCTTGCCTCACTGCATCTAGATCTATCTATCTATCTATCTATCTATCTATCTATCTATCTATCTATCTATCTATCTAATCTATCTAATCTATCTATCATCTATCTATCTATCTATCTATCTATCTATCTATCTATCTATCTATCTATCTATCTATCTACCTATCTATCTAATCTATCTAATCTAATCTATCATCTATCTATCTATCATCATCTATCACAATGTCAGGAAGAAAAGGAGAGTATTGGATAAAAGATTAAATGCTTCCAGATGTGCAATGTGGCTTTAGTTCTTAGAAGGCAAGAACAAAGAAAATACTTATTAATGTTCCCCTAGGAGGTTGTGAAATTGTTGCAATAATATGATAATTATACAAGTATGAGATTATCGTACATTTTAACTTTCCTAAGGAGAAGTCAGACACAATAATAAAACAGTGTCTAAGAAACAGTCCCATCTCACAGTGGGATGTCATTACTCTATTTAAGATGGGGATGGAGGGAGATTGTTGAAAGAACATGTAAGCACTCTTCTACTGCATAGGCATTCTTGTTCTGTATCAATAACCATATTAAGTAGAAAATCCTAACCTGCTGGATTGGCGGGATAATAAATCCTACTGATCTCAGCTTTGATCATTTTTTTTCTCCCTGTTCTGAGATGACCTCCAAGGTCCCTTCCAACTTTATATTATTATTATTATTATTATTATTATTATTATTATTATTATTATTATTATTATTATTATTATTATCAGTAAGCAGAGCTTATTCTTAACAGCAGCTGTAAGAAACACTCACAGCAATGCTAAACATATTAGCTGGAAAGATACAGAGGAGGGGGTACTCCAATATAATTCACAAATAAAGCACCAGCAGAAGTAAAGATTTATGCAGAGGACAGAGAACAGCCTCTTGCTATTTTGCCCTATTTCCATGGATGAAGGCAATGCCACACTTGGAGTGTACTTTTCAGTACGGTAGGTGTCACTGTAGCTTGTGAGCAGCTGGAAAAAACAAAGGAATGGAAGTCTGATTTATTTCTCTGGTCTAGTTAGGTGGCATGAGAAATCAGTGTCTTTGTTGTACAGTATTAGTAGTCATGGGCAGCCCGTGATAAATTTTAATGTGGAGTTTGCATCTCACATATACTGTACATCTTGTAAATTCTTTCACTTTTAGCTTTTTCCTCTCTCAGGGTGAAGTTAGTTTAAAAGAATGCTATCAGGACCAGAGGAAAATCCATCTTTAGCAGTCCAGATGGTTATCCTCCTCGCCCCCCCACCCCACCCACCAACCCACAAGACAAAGATGAAAAAAAGTGTCTTATTTTTGATACAGTGCAGTTTGCAATTTACAGGAACACATTGTGCATAGATAACAGCAATCGGAACAACATCCTCCAAGAGAACTAGTGGGCCCCTACCCTCCTAGCCTTCCAGAAAGCCTTGAAAACCTGGCTTTTTTTCCCATCCACATCAGGATAGCGTGAGGCTGGAGCCAAGGAAAGCTCCTTGTGGATATGTCGAAATGCACGGTGGTACCAGGAATTTCTGTGGTTTTTTAATGTTTTTTTTAAAATCATGATTACTGTTATTTGTGAACCATCCAGGATTAAACTGCATAAAATGGAAGGCTATACAATCAAGAAAGGAGGAAATAAATTCGTACTGAGATTTTAGATGAACAGGAAAAGGTTAAACTATTTACTGTACACCACAACCTTGACGCAATCCCTATTTTTCCTGGCCATAACAACAACAATAAAGGTGTGGTTAGTAACCACACTATTAAATTAATACCTGGTTTTGGCCTGGCCTGTGCATTTCACCTAAGCACATTCTGCTCTTCATGCTGGTTAATAAATCTGCCCACATTTTATCCCAGCTGGGAACTGAGAACCATGGTCTGATTTGGAGCTGCTGCAAAGCCAAAGAAATCTAGCTTGGAGAGCAGAATGATCCAGGGATCCAGGCATCTAACACTGCAGCACCATTTAATCAAAGCATCTACTCTTGCTTTTATTGCTTCTTTCATTTTATGTATAGTTTTATTAATACTAGGCTTGTAGTCTGAAATATAAACACAGCAATAACTTTTTACTACCGCCCGCCTCTTTTTTGGCCAATAGCATATTTAAGGCTTCTCTATTTTGCCAGACAACACCTCTTATTTCTCCTTGTTCTTTATTTAGATGATTCAGTACCCCCATGGTGTTATTAAACTTACTCTCAGTTCAATTACTGAGTCTTACTATATCAACATAGTTAGCGCCTGCCCCATACATGAATATTGTTCTTTTCCAAGTTTCTCCTTGGGTACTTTCTTGATGTATAGTATCTTGTTTAGACCTAATGGGTAAATTTTCAAATACATGGATACTGGCAGTTACCAACCCTATAGTACTTTCTCCTGACCAGTTATTGGATAGTTGCTTATATCCTCTATCCAACATTAGTTGTGACAAGGCTTGTTTTAGGGTTCCATTCACTCTCTCTACTCTAGCTGAACTGGCTGTGTGCCAGGCACAATGATGATGCCATGGGATTTCTAATGCTCGCATAACCATTTGAAGTACTTTTTCTGTGAAATGTGTGCCTGAATCACTATCTATGTTCTCTATTATTCCATATCTTGGAATAATTTGTTCCAACAAGATTTTACTTGTAGTACTTGCCTGCAAGCATGGGAAAGCTTCAATCCACTCTGTTAGATGGTCTATTATTATTTATTTATTTATTTATTTTATTTTATTACATTTATATACCGCCCTTTCCCGAAGGACTCAGGGCGGTTTACAGGGTGATTAAAAAACAAAGATACAAAAGTTAAGAACAAATTAAAAAAGAAAAATTATATTCGTCCCTGCATAAGTAAAACCCCACTTAAAATTAAGATTGAAGCTAAAATTAGAATTCTCAGCCTGGGCCAGAGAGCTCGAAGAGCCAGGTCTTCAGGTCCCATCAGAATGAACGGAGGTCGGGGGAAGTCCTCAGCTCCACTGGCAGCTGGTTCCAAAGGGCAGGCGCACCCACTGAGAAGGCCCTATCCCTGGGTGTCGTCCGCCGGCAATATTTCACTCTCCCAACCATGGGCAATTCAGTGTAATCCACTGGAATATTTTGAAAGGGTCTCAAGGCAGGATGTCATCCTCCTAAGGTTTGTTTTCTCAATCCTTGTTTATTAACCCTTCTGCAGGTCATGGATTGTTCACATTGTTGTTTTGCCAAGGTATAAATTCCTAGGCATCCTCCATAATCCTTTAAAAACAAATCAATCATTGCCTGAGTTCCCCAGTGGCTGCTCTGGTGTAAAATGTTTAAAACATTTCTGGCTATAGATTTATTCAGCATTTGCCTTCCATCAGGTAATAAGCATTTACCACTTTGAGGGTCTTTTGTACAACCCACCGTTTTAATTCTTCTTCCTCCTTTACACTAAATACAGGATTTTCAACTAATTCCAGAGTTGGGGGTAAATACATTATTTCTTCCAATCTCTTGTCCTCTGCTGAATTTTTAGCTTCCTCGTCTGCTAATGTGTTTCCTTCTCCTTCAAATGTCTTAACTCTTTGATGTCCTTCCACATGTATTATGGCTAATTTAGTTGGTAAAGCTGCTGCTTTCAATACCTCTTCTATACACTGAACATGTACCAATTCCTTACCCTATTAATCAATCTTCTCTCTACTCATATTTTCTCAAAGATGTGTAAAATACCATAAGCATATTTAGAGTCAGTATATATATATTGCTTTCTTTCCCTTTAAGCATTCTTAGGGCGTAAGATTTACAAGTCTGAGCTGACCAATTTAATGACAATCTCCCTGCCTCCAATAACACCTTATTTTCCCCATCTACAATAGCATATCCATTCAATCTCTTACCCTTGCACATCCTAACAGAACCATCTATAAATACATGCATTTCGTTCTCTAGTGGTAGGCCCTCCAAGTCAGATCTAACCTTAGTTTGTAAATCAATTACCTCCAAACATTCATGTCAACTCTACAATGACCCTAGCTGCAGCCATCTTTCTCTGTCTCATTCTAGGTTGTCACATGGAAGGAGGGAGGGTTTTTTTTTCACAGGTTCTTCACTAGTCTAAACAATATTCTGGAACCAAGGTCCAGAATATATAGGAACCAAGGTCATCTCTTACTCCCGGTACTAGGGACAGAGTGTTGTATTAGGAAGCCCGCCAAACATTTCTATTGAGAAATGTAGTAAATTGCATATTTTTGAGGGTGGGACATTATACTTTGTAACTGGGTAATTTTTAGTGGGAAATTCAGACTTGGTTTCACTTTTGACAGTGCCGATACTTTGTAACCAATAAACATGTTCTTTGAGGAATTTACAAGCCTTGGAGTTCTGCTTTACTTATTTCTGTCTATCAGAACCATGACACGGTACTCCTGGGTCCCTTTCCGATGCAAAAAATTGGGCTGGATTCAAGTTATGGTCCACTGTCAGAACCAAATCAGGTTGTTCTACTAATATTGCTTCATATTTAAGGATTCATGAGTCTGTAAGCCATCTTCCCACTTTCTGATTTATTATTGTTCTAACCTCCAAAAGTTAGTTTTCTACTTTCCTGCACCAAGAGGGCCACTGCAGCCACAGCCTGAATACACACTGGCCATCCTTTGGATACAGGATCCATTATCTTTCACGAAAAAGCTACTGGCTTCATCTTGCCTGCCGACATCTGAGCTAACACGCCCCAAGCTATTCCATTTATCACATTCACAAACAAGTGAAATGGTTTCTTTAAATTAGGTAAACGTAGCACCGGCATGTGCTCTAACTCCAGCTTTAGATTTTCAAACAATTTCTTTTCCTCCTCCATCCATTGTAACTTGTGAGGTTCAGTTTCAATCAACTTTAAGTATAGCCCCTTTGTTTTTAATGCGTAATCTTTAATCCAAAGTCTACAGTATCCTGTCAGTCCCAAAATTTTTCTAAGTCCTTTCTTGTTAATGGGAAGAGGCTGTGTTAAAATTCCTTCAATCCAAGAGGGCATTATTTGGAAGTTAAGTATTTGACCCAAATACTTAACTTCCAATTCCACATATTGCAGTTTGGATTTGGACATTCTTAGTCCCTTTCCCCCCCAGAAATTTAAAAGTTTATCTGTGGACTCCTTGACCTGGGATTTCTTTAATCTTGAAATTAAAAGATCATGTACGTATTGTAGCATTTTGGTGTTCTCCATCGCTTAAATTCTTCCCAAACCTGCTTTAGCACTTGTCCAAACAGTTTACAAGATTTGGTGAAGACTTGTGGCAATACTGTCCAATGATACTAAGATTTCCTCCCAGTGTAAGGATTTTCCCATTCAAATGCAAATAAATCTCTCGACTGCTCTATTTAGCAAACATCATGTTGTCTGGGTTCATGTATTTTAAAAAAACAATGAATAATAATTTCTATATTATTATAATCAATATGTTAGTTAATCGCTCAATAGTCTTCTTCTTACTAATATATATTCAATGTTACATAGTACATATCACGATCCATTCTGTCTAACTCAGACATGTCAAACACAAGGCCCGGGGGCCGGATGCGGCCCGCGAAGTAGTTTCATGTGGCCCGCGAAGCCATCTTGGAAAGAATGAGGGAACGGCCCCCACTGCCTTGGCCCTGGCCCAGAGACCCTCCTTCTGCCAGAGACCCTCAGATCTGTCCCACTCCTGCCCAGGCCCCCATAGGCACCCTTGATGTGAACGATGTAGAGCTGGCCACGCCCACCCAGTAGGCCATACGCACTCTAGCCACGTCCACCCAGTAGGCCATGCCCACACTGGCCATACCTACCTGGCCCCCTGAGGGCAACCGCAATGCTGATGCGGCCCTCAATGAAATTGAGTTTGACATCCCTGGTCTAACTCATTTTTCTAGCCATTGATAAAAATTATCCCATGTTCTAAAGTACACTGAGTTTTCTTTCTCTTATATCTTTAGTGTCAATCTGTCCATTTCTGCACAATCTAAAATTTTCTTAATTAGTTCTTCTTCTGTTGGTAAGTTTTCATTTTTCCAATATTGGTCAAATACAATTCTTACTGCGGTTAATGCATGTAAAATCAAGTATATACAATCTACTTCTCATGTCCTCCAGTAAATGCCATAGAAACTTCATAACAAGAAAGCATAGAGGTTTCACTTCCATAGTGACCAGAAAATATTCACAGGAAGTATAGCTTCATTCCAGAGTTCCTATGGTGTAACTTTAAAAAACTTAGAAATAGAAAAACAAACAGAAACTTTGCAGTGTTGAGGGCAAGGGGCGGGAAAGCAAGGGGAGCATGCTTCATACAGCTTGGGCAGAAACTGAAATGACTGCCCACTGGGTTTAAAGGAAGTTATATATTACCTAAGTATGAAAGAATCTTTAAGGAGGACCTTAGAGAAGTAATGACATACTCCAAAAGTGAGAAAGAGGCTTACACAGGCTTTCAAGTTTGTTATTATACCCTACAATAATGTAGCATGCCTTCCAGTATCTGTTTCCTGACCTGATCTACCTCAAAAGGTGACATCAAATAGCAGTTGTCTCTGTCCCTTCTTATACCAACAGAATCAAGGTGACTTTATTCTGAGGGGATTTTTCCTCATGCTTGCTTCAGTGTCTGGACTATGTAATTTCTCCTCCATGACCCTCCTTAATAGTTCTTTTATAACAAGTTCTTTAAATTCCTTTGCAACAGAGATGGGGAACTATGGCCCCTTTACGATTTGTGGACTTCAATTCCCAGAATTCCTCATCCAGCATGACTGGCTCAGGAATTCTGGGAGTTGGAAATCCACAAGTCATAAAAAGGCCATAGTTCCCCATGCCTGCTTTACAATAAGAAATGTAAGGGTTCAATTGAGTGTTGAGCTTCTAGAGGGCAAGAGGAATTTGGGGTGAGGAAAGTCCATTGGCTTAACAGGTTATGATGTCATCCACTCCTGCATTCAAGAAAAGTGTGGCTCATTTTAGTGGTGGGGCAAGCAAAAAGTGTAAAACTGCCCTTAGTCTCAATTGTGTATTGTGTTTAATCTATAAGAGTTTTGAGAATTTAAATATAGCTCTGGTTGATGAACTCAGTTAGAAAATATTCCCCATTATGTTCCTTGTTGCCAGAGGAAACAAATCACTGCACACAACAGCATTACACATCGCTTATTTCATTTGGTTTTCTGACTAATTATTAGCTGTACTTGTCCTGATGGCTTAGACCGAAGAATCTGATCTATTAGGATCTTTTCTAACATCTCAATAAAATCTTTACACAGGAAAAAGTTTCTTTCACCTATGGATATAAATGATCATTAAAGAACTATTGTCATAAGAAATGATGGACTGTTTTTGAGGTAGTCTGTCTCATTTACCAGTCTTCAGCAAAATATACAACACAGGAACACTTGGTCTTTTATTAATAACAAAATCAATGGACTCTTGAATGATACAGATTATAGATTTGTATCCTGCTCTCCTATCCAGTGACTTTGATTAGGTTCACATACCAGTGGTCCTTGTTTAGGTCTATTTGTTCAGTGACTGTTCAAACTTATGACAGTTGCAGCAATTTCCTAGTCATGTGAACATGATCCAGAGGCTTGGCACCTACAGTAGCTTGAAATTACAATATTGCAGCATTGTGTGATCACAATTTATGACCTTCACTAATGGCTACTAAGCCAGCAGAATGTCGCAATTGTTAACCGTGTGATGTTATCCTCACTTAAGGATCCACACTGATTTGCTTAAAAATGGCAACTAGAAGGGTCAAACTTTCTATCGTTAAGTGATATAACAGAATAACAGAGTTGGAAGAAATCTTGGAGTCTATAGTCCAAACCGCTGCTCAAGCAGGAGACCCTATGCCATTCTGGACAAATGGCTGTCCAATCTCTTCTTAGAAACCTCCATGGATAGTGCATACATAACCTCTGAAGGCATCTTGTTCCACTGATTAATTGTTTTCACTATAAGGAATTTTCTTCTTAGTTTTAGGTTGAATCTCTCTTTTACTTCTTGTCTTGCCCTCAGATACTTTGGAGAATAGGTTGCCCCCCCCCCTTTCTGTGACATCCTCTTAAATATTGGAAGACTGTCACTGTGTCATCCCTAGTCCTTCTCTTTGTTGGATTAGACCTACCCAGCTCCTGCAGCCATTTATCATATGTTTTAACCTCCAACCCTCTAATCATCTTTGTTGCTCTTCTCTGCACTTTTCTAGAGCCTCAATATCTGTGGGAACGGCCAGAATTTGGTCTCCCAAGAATTTGGTTTTTCACCTTTCAGCCTTTCTGTGCCTTCCTAGTTGGGCCTCTCTGTAGCTTCAGTGCAGAGCACACTTTCCTGGCTGGGAGGGGGGCCTGGCATGTGGGAGGTTTGGGAAACGCTATGATAAAGACTTCACATACATCTTATGCTATCTTGTTTTTGTGTGATCTCATAAGCACCTGAGTATCCAATTATTTCTGTGTATCCTGTTTGTGTGAGACTGATGTAATTTTTGTAATATTGGAGGTGAATAAAAGTTCAGTGGGCAGTGTACTCTCCAGAGTTCTTTTGGAGACAAGGCTGCCCTGCTGGTTCAGGACAACTCTATCGACCCGGGTCTGAATTCCTTTCCCTTCATCTTAATTCTTTTCCCTTCAAATATCTTTTTTGTATTGCGGTGACCAAAACTGGTTGCAGTATTCCAAGTGTGGTCTTACCAAAGCAACATATAGTGGTATTAATATTTCACATGATCTTGATACTATTCTTCTGTTGATGTAGCCTAGAATTTCACTGGCTTTTTTGGCAGCTGAAGCACACTGCTGGCTCATACTGAAATGGTTATACATTAGAACTCCTTGTTGTTGTTGTTGTTAGTTGCGAAGTCATGTCCGACCCATCGCGACCCTATGGACAATGTTCCTCCAGGCTTTCCTGTCCTCTACCATCTTCTGGAGTCCATTTAAGCTCACGCCTACTGCTTCAATGACTCCATCCAGCCACCTCATTCTCTGTCGTCCCCTTCTTCTATTGCCCTCAACCTTTCCCAGCATTAGGCTCTTCTCCAGTGAGTCCTTCCTTCTCATTAGGTGGCCAAAGTATTTGAGTTTTAGCTTCAGGATCTGGCCTTCTAAAGAGCAGTCAGGGTTGATCTCCTCTAGGACTGACCGGTTTGATCGCCTTGCAGTCCAAGGGACTCGCAGGAGTCTTCTCCAGCACCATAGTTCAAAGGCTTCAATTCTTTGGCGCTCAGCCTTTCTTATGGTCCAACTTTCACTGCCATACATTGCAACTGGGAAGACCATAGCCTTGACTATACGCACTTTTGTTGACAGGGTGATGTCTCTGCTTTTTAGTGTGCTGTCTAGATTTGCCATGGCTTTCCTCCCCAGGAGCAAGCGTCTTTTAATTTCTTGACTACAGTCCCCATCTGCAGTGATCTTGGAGCCCAGGAAAATAAAAAAATCTGTCACTACTTCCATTTCTTCCCCATCTATTTGCCAGGAATTGAGAGGGCCGGATGCCATGATCTTGGTTTTCTTAATGTTTAGTTTCAACCCAAGTTTTGCACTCTCCTTCTTCACCCGCAACAAGAGGCTCTTTAGTTCTTCTTCAGTTTCTGCCATTAGAGTGGTATCATCTGCATATCTTAGGTTGTTGATGTTTCTTCCGGCAATCTTAATTCCAACTTTTGATTCATCTAGCCCTGCCTTTCTCATGATGTGCTCTGCATATAAGTTAAATAGGCAGGGCGACAGTATACAGCCTTGCCGGACTCCTTTCCCAATTTTGAACCAATCAGTGGTTCCCTGTCCAGTTCTCACTGTTGCTTCTTGGCCCGCATATAGGTTTCTCAAGAGACAAATAAGATGGTCTGGTATGCCCATCTCTTTAAGAACTTGCCACAGTTTGTTATGATCCACACAATCAAAGGCTTTAGCATAGTCAATGAAGCAGAAGTAGATGTTTTTCTGGAACTCTCTAGCTTTCTCCATGATCCAGCGTATGTTAGCAATTTGATCTCTAGTTCCTCTGCCTCTTTGAAATCCTGCCTGTACTTCTGGTAGTTCTCGATCCACATACTGCTGGAGTCTAGCTTGTAGAATTTTAAGCATAACTTTACTAGCATGAGAAATGAGTGCAATGGTGCGATAGTTTGAACATTCTTTGGCACTGCCTTTCTTTGGAATTGGAATGTAAACTGATCTTTTCCAATCCTGTGGCCACTGTTGAGTTTTCCAAATTTGCTGGCAAAGCTCAGCTGGAATACTGTCACCTCCACTAGCTTTGTTGTTCCTCAGCTTTTCTAAGGCCCACTTCACTTCACATTCTAGGATGTCTGGCTCGAGGTCAGCGACCACCTCATTGTGATTATCAGGGACGTTAAGCTCATTCTTGTATAGTTCTTCTGTGTAATTTTGCCACCTCTTCTTAATCTCTTCTGCCTCTGTTAGGTTCCTGCCATTTTGGTCCTTTATCATGCCCATTTTTGCATGAAACGTTCCTTTCATCTCTCCAATTTTCTTGAAAAGATCTCTGGTCCTCCCTATTCTATTGTTTTCTTCTACTTCTTTGCATTGTTCATTTAAGAAGGCATTCTTATCTCTTCTAGCTATTCTTTGGAATTCTGCATTTAATTGGGCATATTTTTCTTTTTCTCCCTTGCCTTTCGCTTCTCTCCTTTCCTCAGCTATTTGCAAAGCTTCCTCAGACAGCCATTTTGCTTTCTTGCATTTCTTTTTCTTTGGGATGGTTTTGGTTGCTACCTGTTGTACAATGTCGTGAACCTCTGTCCATAGTTCTTCAGGCACTCTGTCTATCAGATCTAATTCCTTAAATCTATTTGTCACCTCTACTGTATATTCAACAGGGATATGATTTAATTCATACCTGACTGGCCTAGCGCTTTTCCCTACTTTCTTTAATTTAAGCCTAAACTTTGCAACAAGAAGCTCATGGTCTGAGCCACAGTCAGCTCCTGGTCTTGTTTTTACTGACTGTATAGAGCTTCTCCATCTTTGGCTGCAGAGCATATAGTCAATCTGATTTCTCTGTTGACCGTCTGGTGATGTCCATGTGTAAAGCCATCTCTTGGGTTGTTGGAAAAGAGTGTTTGCTATGACCATCGTATTCTCTTGACAAAATTCTATCAGCCTGTGCCCTGCTTCATTTTGTACTCTAAGGCCAAACTTGCCTGTTATTCCAGTTATCTTTTGGCTTCCTACTTTGGCATTCCAATCCCCCATGATGATGATAAGGACATCATTTCTGGGTGTTAGTTCTATAAGGTGCTGTAGGGCTTCATAGAACCGGTCAATTTCATCCTCTTCAGCACCGGTGGTTGGGGCATAGACTTGGACTACTGTGATATTGAATGGTTTGCCTTGGATTCGAACTGAGATCATTCTGTCATTTTGAGGATTGTATCCCAGTATTGTTTTTCCTACTCTTTTATTGACTATGAAGGCTACTCCATTTCTTCTGAGGGATTCTTGCCCGCAGTAGTATACCTGATGGTCATCTGAATTAAATTCACCCATTCCTGTCCATTTTAGTTCGCTGATACCTAAGATGTCAATGTTTAGTCTTGTCATCTCTTGTTTGACCACGTCCAGCTTTCCTTGATTCATGGATCTTACATTCCAGGTTCCTATGAAGAAAAAATCTTTACAGCATCGGACTTTCCTTTCACCACCAGACATATCCACAGCTGAGCGTCCTTTCGGCTTTGGCCCAGTCGCTTCATTCTTTCTGGCGCTACTAGTACTAGCCCTCTGCTCTTCCCCAGTAGCATATTGGACACCTTCTGACCTGAGGGGCTCATCTTCCAGCGTCATATCGTTTTGCCTTTTGGTACTGTCCATAGGGTTTTCATGGCAAAGATACTGGAGTGGTTTGCCATTTCCTTCCCCAGTGGATCACGTTTTGTCAGAACTCTCTGCTATGACCTGTCCGTCTTGGGTGGCCCTGCACGGCATAGCTCATAGCTTCATTGAATTACGCAAGCCCCTTCGCCACGACAAGGCAGTAATCCATGAAGGGGTTAGAACTCCTAGATCCCCCTTAGAGTTACTGCTGTTGAGACAAGTAACCCCTGTTTTATACCTGTGCACTTGGTTTTTCTTGCCCCAGCGTAAAATCTTAACTTTTCTTGCCACTGAATTGCATTTTGTTGGATAGGGTCCAGTGTTAAAGTCTGTCTAGATTCTTCTGGATTTTGAGCCTACCTTCCAAAGTGTTGGCTATTCATCCTAGCTTGGTGTTGTCTGCAAATTTGATGACTTATCCTGCTATCCCCTTATTCGCAGATTTGGGCTATAGGCTGATATTCTGCCTTAATTACATGTCTCTCTTTCCATTTTTAATACTTTCTTTTTGTCTTTCAGTTTATCAAAGTTCTTTATGCAACCATGGTGGGTTTTTTTTCTGGGATCTCTTTTTTTTCTTTTCCAGTGGTATTGTGCTAGACTGGGCTTTTATAATCTCATTTTTCAGAGTTTCCAAGGCTACTTGAGTTATTTTCCCTTTTATGATTTTCATCCATAGAATCCTTATCAAGTTCTCTCTTTTAAATCTAAGTCACCAGTTTGATTTTATTCCATTGCTTGTGTCTGAATTATATTGAATTCTAATATGGCACAGTCATTCTCCTCCAAAGTTCCTGCAACTTCAGCCCCTTCTATCATTTCATCTCATATGTATCACTCCTATCTCATATGTATCCTATATGATGTTGCACTTTATGATGGAAATTCCGATCCCAGTTACCATGTTAAATACTAGCTATAAAACTCCTTGTTGGATCATATTTAATAATTAAGCTATTATTATTTTTATTTACTTATTAACTCATTCTTAAATTTCATTTGATCAAGTACAACAATTGCTTCTTCTTTAACTGCAAAATTAAAAACATGATACTTATTTTCTTGCCTTGTCATGTTATGCCAATATCTCTTAAAATAGCTTCACACCTCTCAGTAATGTTCACTGTGATACCAAAAACTTTATCTTCTGGTATCAAAGAGATTTAAATCTAGATGAAGTTATATCATATTGGTAGCAATGATGTTCTAATTACCACAATATCTGTTAAAACATAAATCCTTCTAAACAGGGTTCTTCCACAAGTTTTTTAACTTACCTCTGTGACAGAAGTTTCCTTCTGTCAGCAAATACCCTAATTCCAAGCTTGGGACCTGGGAATCCGATCTTAAGAGACTTCCAGAATACTTAACAGAGTGAGAGCCATACATAGAGAAAGAATATTGTGAGAAAATGACTAGCTATTGCCGGAGGTCTTGATTTTAAGAGATGCTAAACCTGTAGTTACTGAAATGCAAATTTTGACTGTAGGAATCAAATCTGAATAACCTCAAAACAATTATAAATAGAATTATGAAAAGGACCAAAATGGGTGAAAGTCTCTAAAAGATACTGAAATAATTGCAAGCTGTTTAATCAGAAGAAAATAACCTGTAATACTGCAGAACAATTGTGTCCAATCTTGATCTGTGGACTTCAACTCCCAGAATTCCCCAGCAAGCATGGAATTCTGGGAGTTGAGGTCCATAAGTCTTAAAGTTGCTAAGGTTGGACACTCCTGCTGTAGAAGAAGCCAGCATGATTGCACAAAATGTTTAGTGAGATTATAAAAACAAAGAAACCAAAAGGACACATGTAGGAAATGGAACAAGGGAGAGGTCAGCAAGGAAGAAAAATAACAATATTCAAAGTTGTGGTGTGGACGGTGTTGGAAGACTCAGAATGAGTTGAGGTTATAAAAGGATATAAAAAAAATAAAAAAAATCTACGTGAAAAAATAAAAGGAAAAACCCCTCAATATGTTAGTCAGTGAGGGTGGAAAACACCAGCAAATAACAAAGAAAAATCTCTTATTTTGGCTTAATCTTTTGTGAAAAGGAGGTATTTTTCCCCGCAAGATGATTGTGAAGAGCAAGATGAAGGGGTAGGAAACTGAAACAGACAAAAACGTAATGGAATATGATAATGAAATATCCTCTGGGTGTCATTTACCTTGAATGACTAAATCTCCAGAGTCAGATGAATGACATCATACTGTAGCTGTAGAAGAAATTTCTCAGCAATATAAATTCTGGCCTCAATTGAGGTCATAAATTGAGGACTACCTTAAACAGTGCTCATTGGCGATTTTATATCCAGTTCAATGGAGGATTCTAATGGGATCCTATATCTGGAAATCTTTAACACTTTTGTGAGAAGTCTGGAGAGGTGGATGGAATGCTTGCAGTATTAAATTTGCAGGCAGTGCAAAACTGGCTGGAATAACAACTGATTTAAAATACAGAAATCAAATTCAGAACAATCTTAATAGTTTAAGATTAGCAGAATTAAATTCAACAAATGTAGTTACTTAAAAGTAGTAATCAAGCATAAAATGGGGCATCCTGGCTTAATAACACTACTTAAGGTCTTAAGATGATAATTGATTGTGGACAGAGACGTCATCAGTGCAAAATGGCTGCAAGAAAGCCAAATGCAATTTTAGGCTGTGTTAAATACAAAAATTATTAAGTTGTATGAAATACTGTAATTATTGCATTTGGTTTGTTTAGTGTTCTATCCTACTTGTCTAATTGTCCCAGTTTGGTCTAGTGCAGGGGTAGGCAACCTTGGCTCTTTTATGACTCATGGACTTCAACTCCCAGAATTCCTGAGCCAGCAGGGGTAGGCAACCTTGGCTCTTTTATGACTCGTGGACTTCAACTCCCAGAATTCCTGAGCCAGCATGGTAGATCATGGCTGGCTCAGGAATTCTGGGAGTTGAAGTCCATGAGTCATAAAAGAGCCAAGGTTGCCTACCCCTGGTCTACTGGCTAAAGCTCCAACCTAGAAACCAAGAGACCGTGATTTCTAGTTCTGCCTTAGACAGGAAAACCAGCTGGATGACTCTGAGCAAGTCACTCTGTCTCTCAGCCCAACCTACCTCACAAGGTTGCTGTTGTGGGAAAAATAGGAGAAAGGAGGAATATTAGGTATGTTTGCTGCCTTGAGTTGTTTATAAAAAAAGTTGTTTGTAAAAGGCAAAGAGGGTGATCAGAACTAAGTCCTACGAAGAAAGTCCAAAGGAATGGTCTGGGAATGTTTAGCCTTGTGAAAAGAAGAGTGAGAGCAATCTTCACAACCCGAAAGAAAGTCACAGAGTCTGATTTCTCTTTGCTGGCTGCATACAAGCGGAGGCTAGGCAGCCATATTTAATCTGGATTCCTACAAGGCATAGGAGATTGGACTTGATGGCCCCAAAGCCTCCTGCCAACTCACAAGCAGCGCAGAGAAAGTCAAGTTTATTTTTGGAATGAGAATTATTTGCACATTAGATGCCGTGTACATGATGACTGTGTGTGACTGTTTTTCCTCACATTGTCACCGGCTTTGTACTCTGTGCTACTTTGGGGACAGATACGTGTAAATCTAGTGCATTTCTCCCTTGAGCTTTGGGACTGTTCTCCATCAGGTCAGAATAAGGACGGGGGCTGGAAGAGGGAGAGAAAATGACTTCTGATCAATCTGCCAAACCATGGGACAGCGCAGGAAACCGGCCATTCCTTTGCACTTGTCCTCCTGGCATTTCTGCTTCCTGCGCTTAGCAACTCATAATCTTCACAGCGGTGAATTCAACTGACGTTCTTTTCTCTTTAGTAGTATTGTCCCCGCTTGTTTTTCCTTCGGGCTGGGCAAGGCAGCTCCTGCACGGAGAAGAGCAGGCGGAGGCTGTGTTGGTGCTTGCAAAAGCAAGGGCAGGGTGACTCATGCTCGGCAGAGAAGACGCTGCTTCTCTGGGACCAGTCTGTTGCGAAGCAGGTCTCTGCACTTCCTTTGTGTTTCCCCTTCCACCTGCTTTCAGAGTGGCCTGAATCAAAGGGCCTATCAATTTCCACTCAAGAAGTGACCTTTCTTGCACAACTGTACATGAGGCTTCTTTTAGCTGCTTTTTTATGATCACATAAAAAACGGAACATTTTTCAAAGAAGAGCCTGGTGTTTTGTCCAGTTTTCCGGTGAAATGGTTTACTTAATCCCAATTTGTCCTAATGGCAATGGGCACAGATCAGACATACCAGATAAACTATATGCAGGCTATCATGTATGATCTTTAATGTGAATGCATTTTGCCTCATCTGTGTATACAGGTAGTCCTCAACATGCTACCACAATTATGCCTCACATTTCTGTGGCTAAATGAGTTTTGCCCCATTTTGCAACCTTTCTTGTCACACTTGTTAAGTGGAAGCACTGCAGTGGTTTAGTAACATGGTTGTTAAGTGAATCTGGTTTCCTCATTGACCTTGCTTGTCAGAAGGTCACAAAAGGTGATCGCATGACTCTGGGATACTGCAACTATCATAAATATGAGCCACTTGCCAAGCATCTGAATTTTGATCATGTGACCATAGGGATGCTGCAACAGTCATTAGGGTGAAAAACGGTCATAAGTTACTTTTTCCAGTGCTGCTGTAACTTCGAACAGTCACTAAATGAGTGCTTGTAAGTCAAGGACTACCTGTATACTAGGATTGGCCCTGGCTTCCCACTATGTGGAAAACACAGTGTAAAAATCATACATGAAAATATTCTTTGTTTTTTGAATATGGAAAAAAATACAGGTGACTCATTATAAAATACTTGAATAGTAATATGTTTTTGTTCCATAGAGCTATTTGCATGTAGTGAAATAACATTATTTATAGCAAGGTCTGTACTCTCCATTCTTTTACCCACCTTGTGCCTTTTCAATACTTCATGCAAATAAATCTAAGTTGATTAATTTGCATAATTTTACTTCCCAAATTCAGCTATACACTGCTTAAGGTTCACTGAAATGTTGACTAGTCCATGCCTGATATTAAAATAAATTAAGTCCTTTAATTTCTAGGAATCACAGAGATAGATCTAAATTGACAAAGAACACAGCTGGAATTTCAAACTGCAATCTTTCACTATAAAGGCAAAATTTCCTTTGGCATTATGTTTTCACAGAACACTGAATCATTAACTAATAAACAATCTTTCAGATCAATTTCTTGTGTGAACTGAACTTATGTGTTTGGTTTAAGGAAGTTAAATCTGTCATTAAACTCAGGAAACTGGGCCATTAGAGTAAACAGTTCAATTAATCATGACTGTATTGTATGAACCCATTTTTTTCATCAACCCCACTATAGGCTATCCAGACTCCAGAGCTGAATCATAGTGTATCATGGTTGAGCACATAACTGGTAAACATCTTCAGGCATCTCAAAAGATTGAGCCACAGGGGAGAGAAAATATAATATATACAAGCCAATCTGACTCAAAGGGAAAATTGCATGTTGCAGAGAAAATGGCAAAGTGGTAGAAACTGTGTGAAGGAGGAAGAAAAGACACATGAATCAGATAATTTATACATAAGTAGGCAAGTAACAAGGGCTTTAGCTTTTACTCTTTTGAGAAAGCCTTGGGATTCCCAACTGTTAGTTCAAGAAGTATCAAGATTCTGATCACATCTTCAACTAATTAACTTATTCTCTGATCCCTTTGTGTAAACTTGTTCTCGGGAAAGAGTGCTAACATTGTTACTTGACCTCCAAATCTTGGGTTGACATTTCTTTCAGATCTTGTTTCCACTGTTGTATAGTAGCTAGGATAAAAACTGAAAAAAAAGAATCATTTTTCTGCCACCATCTCTTTATTCATGCATACTGTGCTGCTCTTTGCTACGAGGTATATAGATCACAGCCACTATATCACTGTGATCTTCCTTAGCGTTTAACGCCTCTATTAAATAAACAAAACAGTGCAATAAGAAATGAGGCCAATGTCTTACATTTTTTTCAGTAAGTACCCTATATATGCCACAAATTAATTTAAATGTCCTTGAAACGATTTTGCATTGATAATACTGCCTCGGTGGAGCAGTGGGCTAATGCCTCCTTAAGTAACACTAGCTGCCTGCAATTAGTGCAGGTTCGCATCCCACCAGGCTGAAGGTTGACTCAGCCTTCCATCCTTCTGAGGTAGGTAAAATGAGGACCCAGATTGTTGGAGGCAATTAAGCTGACTTTGTAATAATGCCGCTTGGGGGTGTGTGAAAGCCCTAATAAGCAGGCATATACATAGAATGAAGGCTACTGCTAAGCTTGTAAGCCGCCCTGAGTCTTTGGAGAAGGGCGGGATATAAATGGAATTAAAATAAAAATAAAATAAAAAATACACTGTCCACATTTACTTAAATTGAAGAAAGACTGTATGGCGGGGAGAGAATTGTGCCATTGGCCACTTAGGTTTTAAATATGCATTTCTTCAAATGTTAAGCACACGGACAGATCTCTGGAACATCTGTAAGCCTTCTGACATCAAGGTAGTCTGGTAGCTCTATTGAAAACTACCGATATATCAACCAGAGCCCAGAGTTGCACTGAAGCTTTTAGTGTGAGGAAACAGGGTTGGTTCTCTGGACCACCCAGTTGCTACTTGCTGACACCTTGCTCTGAAGTCTGTCTGTCCCAATACCTCCTAGATAGAAGGACTCTTTTGAACGAGGCATCAAAAGTACCCTGTGTTCTGAAGAGCCAGGCCAACTATTTTCCTGACTCACAGAGGAATGGTGCCTGGCATAGCTCTCCAGAACACATGCCAGGCACAAATAACGCATTCCAAACAGGCCTTAGAGGAAGTATTGTAGAAGCATAGGTGGTCTCCATAGCTATTTCACTCACAATGCTTCCCAGTCAAGGGCCTTCTGAGCAACGCAAACTAGGACGGGAAGGGGCAGATGAATGGACTGTCATTAGTTTGTGCACTAGTGTCTCTTCTCCAACTTTTAGGCAGCAAGTCTTTTTCGTCCTGCCAAGGATGGGAAGAGCACTGTGCAGAAGACTAAATGGAATATGAAAACTGCATGTCACAAATGAACATTTTTGCAACCCAAAGAGAAAGAAAAAGTTGGCAGGCAGTGGTCCTGTTCACAAGGTGTGAATGCTGTACAGTATTACAATTATAGTTGTATAACAATAATATTTTGCCAATGTTATATATTGCCACTAGAATGCTTCTACTGGCTGGATACCATCCACGCAGGAGAAAAATCTAAACGGACTTGGGAAAGCTCAAGGAAATGTGCTTAGTTTAGATTTGATAGTCCTTGGGGCTTGGTGTAAGTGCAGGGGTCTGCAAACCTGGCAACTTTAAGATTTGTGGACTTCAACTCCCAGAATTCCCTAGCTACTACTAGCTGGGGAATCCTGGGATTTGAAGTCCACAAATCTTAAAGTTACCTAGTTTGGAGACCCCTGGTCTTGTGTGTGGAATGCATCAAGAGATTTTTGTTATTCCAGGAATTACTTACGGTAGGAAACAGGACTGTGACAGAAATAGGACACTCTCCAACTGGTCAGCTGGAGGCAGCACTGGTGGTTTCATCATGTTCCCTGCCCACTGGCCTCATCCACACACTCTCTCTCCTTGATGTGCTTTCCTCCCATGCTTGAGATAGAAGGAACATCAGCCAATTGGAGAAATGCTGCCCCCATAACATTCCTTTTTGTGCCTCCAGAATCCGACTGGTAGAGTCATTGCTGTCAAAAAGGGGCGAAGGTTAGCTGCTGCTGCTGCTGCTACTCTTACATGTGTAAAGATAGCAAAGAGGATTCTTCTCCTTTTTCTGCTGCCTGCTTTTCTCTTCCCAGGCCAGGCACATATTTTTTACCTTCTCTCCTCATTCTGACTGCAGTACCATCACATCCAGGTGTAGCACAAATCCTTACAGTGATGCAAAGGGCTGCAGGTATTTCTGCTAATGGGAGTGGTGGTGATGATCTCTAGCAAAGATGGAAATAAAGAAATGTGCAGCAAAGGGGAGAGGAACAGGAAAGCCATAGCTAGGGTGAGGGACAGAGGAAGGCAGGCAGGCAATATGGAGATTAATTCCCTTCCCTACTTCTTTGCTTGGGGGGGGTGTCTTCTGGGAGGTCTATGACAATTCGCCATAGCCAACTTGCCAGGCCCAACTCGCCACAGCCAACTTGCCATGGCCTATTAAATGCTGGACAACTTGCCACAGCCAACTCACTGCAGGACAATTCCCTGCAGGATGAGAATTAAGGTAAAAAGGTAAAGGTAAAGGTTCCCCCGCACATGCGTGCTAGTCGTTTCCAACTCAAGGGGCCGGTGCTCATCTCCGTTTCAAAGCCGAAGAGCCAGCGCTTGTCCGAGGACATCTCCGTGGTCATGTGACCGGCATGAGTAGACGCCGAAGGCGCACGGAGCGCTGTTACCTTCCCACCGTAGTGGTCCCTATTTTTCTACTTGCATTTTTACGTGCTTTAGAACTGCTAGGTTGGCAGAAGCTGGGACGATTAACAGGCGCTCACTCTGTTACGCGGCACTCGGGATTCGACCCGCCAAACTGCCGACCATCTGATTGACAAGCTCAGCGTCCTAACCCACTGAGCCACCGCGTCCCTTAGGATAAGAATTACAGTAATATATATATAAAAATAGTGGAATAGAATCCCATAGCAAGTTGCCCCACGGCAAGTTGGCTGTGGTGAGTTTTCCTGCAGGGAGTTGGCCACAGCGAATTGGCTGTGGCAAGTTGTCCCATTCCACTCGCAGGGAGAGAAAGGGGACAGGCAGGAGAAGAAGAAGAGGCAAGAAAATCAAAGGAGGCTGAGACTGGTTGTGCAGAGGTTCCTGGTGGGAATAGGGACTTCATGGAAGGCATTCCACATGAATGGAGCAAAAAAAGACAAGAAAACTTTGGTTATCAGGAGAGGTTTTGATCCTTCCAGCAGCCAAAGAAGAAATAGCCATGAAGGCACAGAGAGTCTTGCAGTTGAATGAGAAGGGATGATTGCACAGTGAGCCAATCAAGCCCTCACAGTCAACCACCTCCACCCTTCTCTTCTTCCTCTTTGCAAGACAGAATGGTTGCAGCCTGTCTCAGCAAGGGGCTGACCACAAGATGAAGCCACTGCTGTGGAGATAAGTTATCTGTGAAATGGAAAAAAAACCATCCTAGAGCTGGGATGTAGAGACTATGGGGATAAATTCATTGTGGGCAATCCAAGATCAGCTGGAGTGAAGAGAGTTGCATGGGCAAATTAGAAACACTTTGGAAGGATCAGAGAGTAGAAACTGTGCTGCTTGCAACAGCTCCCTGTGCAAACTATTTGGAAGAAAATAACATTTTATTAGGCAGCCTCATGGTGTCTGAGACTTTACGGGAATCCATTATTTATAATATCTCTGCCTTTTGAATTTTTTCTGACTGTGTGTGTAGATGTAGCAGAGCAAATGTGCTATTTTCACTTGACTTGTTTGCCACAGCTATAACCCTGAGTGAAGGCTAGGAAATTTTAGAGTAGCTCTGAACAGCCTGAAACGTTGGTGTGGGTACACATAGAGCCCTAGATCTTTAGGTAGATAATAGAAACCTATTTAGTATCTTTTGTTCTTGTGCTATTTTTGACTATAGGCTTGGATTTCTGCAGCTCTACTGCTCCCAAGGAGTTTACAGTTTCAAAAAGAACAGCTCTGCGGTTTCTTTAAAAAAAAATTTTTTTTGTCAAGGTGCTAAACATCAGTAAACAAATGAGATACTGAGCAGTTTTGTTTTAAACAGAAAGTCGTAATAAGCAGCTACATATATTCCAGTAAGAAGTAATAATTGTAAGCTAAATAAATTATGAAATACGAAAAAGGGAAACAAACATAGCTAAATCTAGTTTGTACCGATACCATGCTCATATCTCTGTCTTTCTATCCTTATTTGACCCTCTTTGCTTTCTCTGCATCCATCAGCAGCTTCACACCTTGCCTTTTGTTCGCAAACTTCTCACCTCTTTTTAAAGATCACATCAACTCCATCTTACACAGCTTTCTCAATCTTCCTCTGTCTCAGTGGCTTTCTTCTTGATACCATTATTCAGTCCTCATTCATTCTTTTTATATGACCGAACCACCCCAAGGTACTTCTTTACTACTTTAATGTTCAATCCACATTCCTTCCTTGCCCATTTCTTCTCAACTCTCTCCTATTGTTTTTAAGAGCTATATTACTATTGCATGAAACTTAGTTTCCCCGATATACATGTAGTCCTTAACGTGTGACCACAGTTCAGCCCAAAATTTATGTTGCTAAGTGAAACATTTGTTAAACAAGTTTTGTTCCATTTTATGAACTTTTTTGCCTGTTAACTGAATTTGGCTTCCCCATTGATTTAGCTTGTCAGGTCACAAAAGCTGATCACATGACCCCAGGACAATGCAACCGTCATAAATATGAATCAGTTGCTGAGCATCTGAACTTTGATCACATGACCAAGGGGATGTTGTAATGGTGGTAAATGTGAAAACTGATCATATGTCACTTTTTTCAGTGCCGTTGTAACTTTTGAATGGTCACTAAATGAATTGTTGTAAGTTGAGGACTATCTGTACTTAACTCTCCCTTTTATATAACCAAGTGGGTAAAAGCCCACTCTTAACATATAACTGCTTCCATTTTGTCTGAGAAATGTTCATGCCTTGCAATAAACCAGGTTTTTCTCTTAATTTCTCCTCATCAACATTTCCCAGTCCAATTCCCATCTTTAGTAAACATTCTACCACAGTACACAAATTCATCTGTTTGTTCTTGTGTTTTGCCTTTTATGTATAACTTGCAATCATTCACTCCTTCTTCCCTGCCAAACCTAGACAAAATTGTCAAATGCAACTGTTTTCAGATTAATATCATTTGCAGCATCCATTAGCTGTGAGTAACCTACCTAACTCTTCCAATTCCACAATGCCATTTAAAATGGTTTAAGTAGGGCCATTTGGTGGCTTTGCAATAGATGTTTCATTGCTTCTCATTAATGTTTTTATTATTTTCCCTGCTGTTTTATTTAGCTTTGCTTTTATTGCTGCTTTGTCTTTATTGCATCCTGCTCTGCAAACATTTACCTAAAAAATAAAGTATGTTATAGTTTTTTAAAGTAAAATAATACCGTTCCTGATAGCATAGTAGCTGTATGAAATGGTCAAGAAGCTGAGATTGGGGTGTGTGTGTGTGAGATTTTGTAAATTTCTGCCCTGAGTAGTGGGAACAAGGCACAAACTTGCTTCATTGGGACCTAAATCCACCCCTTAAGTATTTGTGTGTGACATCATGATGCAATTATGAAAGAGTAGAGCTTGCATTGTGACATCATAACATACACTGGGCAGCATCATGTGCAATGATATGTGGAAAAGACCTGAAGAGATGGGGCGAAGAGATGCTGCACAGGGAACAGTTAGATAACAGACAAAAGAGCCCACAATGAATAATGGGCAAGGCAAGGCAAGGAGCTCAGAAGGCACTCTCCCTAGTTTTTTGGACTGTAAAGGAGACAACAGGAAAACAGTACTTTCAGCCTTTCAAGATTCTATATGTTAATAATACGATAAAGTAGAATTAGTTTATCTGTTCATGTTTCCTGTCTGATCTCCTTGGTATGGCTGAAATCACGACTCTGTGAATGGCTTCTGAGTGCAGAAAAGGTCTAAAATGGATGCATTTTATATTAAATTGTCAATGTTTGTGATCTGAACTTATATATTTGTGAATCTTAGGTATGGAAATGTGAGACAATTCACTAGTGGCTGAGTGCAGTTTTATCCTTTTTACCCACATATTATACAGTCCTCCAGCAGAGGGGAATTTGCCCTGGCCCCAGTGATGTTTTTTTTGTTTCTAGAAGATGTGCTATAATTCAATAGTTCAATCAGATTCAGAGAAACAAGTAATACTATATTTCTAATTTTGCTCTGTATAAATTGAATAAAAAATATTCTATTACATTTATTATCATATATAAGCACACGAGTATGATTCAAAAGTTCCAGGTTTTTCACTGCCTCCACAATGCTCGTTGTGCACATAGGTGTCTTAAGCTGTAACACCTGAGGAAGATTGGAAAATAAAAATGATACTGTACATGGTATTAGAGTGAAGAAACACACACCATACAGTACTCCTAAGTGCCAGCTTCAAGACATCAAACAATTCCAGTTATTAAACAAGAGTTAAGTTCTGGAAAATAGTCAGCAGAATATTTGTATTGAGTATTGAGGTCCCGATGAAATCGGTGCATTCTTGTAACTGAATGCTTAGAAGACAGACTCCAATACAGGTGGTCCTCAACTTACGACTACAATTGAGCCCAAATTTTCTGCAGCCGTCATAAATATGAGTCAGTTGCCAAGCATCTGAATTTTGATCACATGATCATTTGGATGCTGCAATGGTCGTGAAAAACGGTCGTATCACTTTTTCCAGTGCTGTTGTAACTTTGAACAGTCATTAAATGAACTGTTGTAAGTCAAGGACTGCCTGTATTGGTATTGTTAATAGTTGTCATAGAAAAGTTTCTCAACCCCGTGACAAATGGGCAACATAAACTCACATTGGCCACAGGGTAACTGAAGTTCAACCATATTTAAAGGTAGCCTTTTGTACATCCTGTTTCTTCAGAGGAAAAGAGAGAAACTTCTACAAAAAAAGTGTAAAATGTCAGTGTTATTAGGTATTTGTTTTTTTTGTAGTTCCTGGAATCTGGAAACAAACAAAGAAAGCCTATAAAACTTTGTTGTCCTTGTTCTTTTAAAAAAAGCCTATCATAAAAATTTAAGTCAGTTCACTTGGTTGTTGTTCTGGAAGGAAAATGGTGGGGTGATATTGCAGAGGAAGGAGTGGGCGAAGGAACTGACAACTGAAATGATGCTATTAGGGGGAACCTAGCAACCGTCCCTCCTGTGAAGAACTGGTGTAACCGAACTGGAGTTGTTTTTCTTTCCACCAGGATAGTACGTGAAACTGCAGGCTGGTGTTTGTACCTCATTCATTTAAATCAGGAGTCTTCAAAATTGGCCCTTTTATGACTTGTGGACTTCAACTCCCAGAATTCCTCAGCTAGCGTGCCTGGCTGAGGAATTCTGGGAGTTGAAGTCCACAAGTCATAAAATGGCCAAGTTTGAAGACCCCTGATTTAAATAGAGGAAGTGCCCCAGTTTAGTTTAAACAAGCATAGGCCACGCGACAGCTTCCAATTGTATGGCAAGAACTACTCCCCCTCTCCCCCCCCTTGACTTTGATACAGGTTGTCTAGAGTTGGTGAAACTCAGCTTCAACACTTGGGAATCATATGTTGCTCATCTTACCAAGTGTTAATACTACTTTACAATGCCTTGGTAAGACCACACCTGGAATACTGCATCCAGTTTTGGTCACCACAATGTAAAAAAGATGTTGAGACTCTAGAAAGAATACAGAGAAGAGCAAGAAAGATGATCAGGGGACTGGAGGCTAAAACATATAAAGAACGGTTGCTGGAATTGGGTATGTCTTGCAAAGTTGGAATTGATTGATTGAACTTTTTAGTCCCAACCAGTCTGCTGTTACCACTGCAGCCACACCCACCCAATGGGCCATGCCCACCCAATGGGCCACGCCCACCCTGCACCCAATGATACGTAAGTGGGTTTTAGGTTGCAGTTTGGGCACTCAGTCTCTAAAAGGTTCGCCATCAGTGACCTAGGGAGCTTTCCTGACTAAAAGTGGATCTGGGTCTTGATGCTCCTAGCTTAGCGCTACTCTGGTTTTCATTAAGCAGCAGCAACAACATTATATGGCTATATTTTTGTAGGAATTTGATTGAGGATCAATAGGTCTTGGCAGAGGAGATAAATGGCATCCACAGAACTGCAACTGCAAAATTCATTTACTTACGACTATTTTTCAGCTTACAGAAATGCAATTAAACCTAGAGAAATATAATTGAAACAAACCTTAAAATATAACTGAAACAATAAACAATCCAATAGGTTCAATATTTCATTGTCTCTCATATTGTTAAAGTTATTATTGCCTGGGAATTTACTAGAAAAATGTCCACTTATATGCTATGTCACAGCTCCCTTTCTTTTTGAACCACTGGACACATAAAACAAATCTGACGACATGTTATGAATATTCTCACAAAATTATTATTATGGTTGGCATGACCATCAAAAATACCCATTTCCCAAATGTATTTATTTGTTTTTTTATCTACGGTATTTATATGCTGCCTTCGTTGGTATATTTAATTGGATGTTTTCAGTGTTTGTATTAATTTTACTGTTTTCATTGTTTTAATTTTTTTAAAAAATTATCTGTAATATACTTTTTAACTGAAGCTGCCCAGAGATGAGTGGCTATAGAAATTAAATGAATGAATGAGTGAGTGACTGAATGAATGAATGAGTGAACAAATGAACTCATTGTGGTGAACATATCCCTTCCTCCTCCTATTTCCTCCACAACAACAACCCTATGAAAATGAGTTGGGCTCAGACTGACTGGTCCAAGGTTTCCAGCAGGCTTTCATGGCTCTAAGGCAGAACTAGAACTCACAGTCTACTGGTTTCTAGCCTGGTGATTTAACAGATGGATAGAATCAAGATCATGTGAAGTGTTAATACCACTTTACAATGCCTTGGTAAGGCCACACTTGGAATGCTGCATCCAGTTTTGGTCACCACGATATAAGATGTCAACGCTGCTAACATCGAATGTTATTGCTTGACAAGAGATGAAGAAGTAGCTATTTCATATGTTAAACTTTAGTTTAAGGTTAGGAGGGGGGAGCGCCTGTTACTCGTCCCAGCTTCTGCCAACCTAGCAGTTCGAAAGCACGTAAAAATGCAAGTAGAAAAATAGGGACCACTACGGTGGGAAGGTAACAGCGTTCCGTGCGCCTTTGGCGTCTAGTCATGCCAGCCACATGACCACGGAGACGTCCTCGGACAAGCGCTGGCTCTTCGGCTTTGAAACGGAGATGAGCACCGGCCCCTAGAGTCGGAAACGACTAGCACACATGTGCGGGGGAACCTTTACCTTTACCTTTACCTTTAGGAGGGGGGATGAGTAGGATTGCACCTTTCAAGGCCATCTCTAACTAAGAAGATAAGGCCTTGGCGGGTTTCTAACGGAAGGGAAACTGATTCTTTAAATTAATTGGAGAATATGATTAATGACAAAATTAGAAAGGTGGAGAATTGTGTTTTAATATATTGTGCAAGGGGCGGAGATTTCAGATTCCAGCTTCCTTCGAGCAAGCATTTGCCAGTGTATTAGGCTAATAAAGGACTTTTAAGGTAAACAATGCCAAAGAGTCACTTGAAAAGCCCATACGTCGGAAACTTGACATAAAAAAGATGTTGAGACTCTAGAAAGAGTACACAGAAGAGCAACCAAGATGATTAGGGGACTGGAAGCTAAAACATATAAGGAACGGTTGCTGGAATTGGGTATGTCTAGTTTAATGAAGAGAAGGACTAAAGGTGACATGATAGCAGTGCTCCAATACCTCAGGGGCTGCCACAAAGAAGAGGGAGACAAGCTATTCTCCAAAGCACCTGAAGGCAGGACAAGAAGCAACGGATGGAAACTAATCAAGGAGAGAAGCAACCTAGAACTAAGGAGAAATTTCCTGACAGTTAGAACAATTAATCAGTGGAACCACCTGCCTCCAGAAGCTGTGAATGCTCCAACATTGGAAGTTTTTAAGAAGAGACTGGACAGCCATTTGTCTGAAATGGTATAGGGTTTCCTGCCTGAGAAGGAGGTTGGAGTAGATGACCACCAAGGTCCCTTTCCAACTTTATTATTATTGTTGTTGTTGTTATTGTTATAAAGGGTAGCTTGAAGCCTTCTTGGAAATACAGATTATGTTTATGGGCTGGTGCTTTGTTCTGCAGATATGTCATTGACAGGAAATAATAGGATTTGGGGCTCATTTTTTTTCTTTGTTTTGGGGGGGGAAGAAGGGCCAAATTTTATTGTTTTTATATTTATTAGGATCTTATTGCATCAATTTTACTTGATTTCCTGGCAAACGTTGGCAGAAAATCATGTTATTCATCATTTACCACTCAGTTTTAGCTGTGTGATTTTTGAGATCTGAGAACTGTAAGAAAAGGGGCTTTGGAGTCATGAGTGACCTAAAAACCCACAGACATTTCACTCAAAGAGGGGATATAATAAGTTACTGGAGCAATCATATGAGTATTCAATTATATTTAGGGGGAGAAAATATATACTTACCACTTACCACATGTATTGTGGTATCTTGCAATAATCCTGATGGTCTTCTTGAAGAGAGATGGATTACAGATGCAGGTCAGTGTAATATATATAGTGAATATAATCATCCTTGCTTCTCAAATGAGTAATCTGCATACAAAGCATCTGCTCTGCAAATATTGCTTTAATAATCAAAGCCTGATTGCCTGAACATCTCTATTCTTTACAACAGTAATAGTTACTATATTACCAAATCACTTTCTGAACTATTTCTAATCTACTGTATGCAAAATATGCTAAATTTAAGGGCAGGTCAGAAATATATCTGTCTCAATCTTGGATTGATTGCAAAATGTATTTGCAGCTTCTGCTTTTGAACACCCTGGATTAATTATTTTGTAGTCATTTCTTGGATGTTATTTAGGTATTTCAGTTTGGGAAGAATGTATATTGGTTCCACATGCATGATTTTATATGTTTCTTCACTTCCTAAGTCTCTTCTTTATCTGAAATACATTGACAACTCTATTATTGGCATGCATGGACATCAGTCCTTGCTTAGCAACTGCCGCATATAATGACCATTCACAGTTACAACATTATGAAAAAGTAACTTTGTGACTAATCCTCACATTTACAACCCTTGCAGGTCTGTAAAGCAAGGGAAAGCTAAATTAAGATGATAAGCAGTCACAGCTTTCTTTAAAAACTGTTTTGCTTTATGACCAAGTTGCCAATTCCAGCTGAAGTCATTAAACAAGGATTACCCATAAGATAATGTGAAATTCAAATAGATATATAGCACCATTTATATATATTCAAATAGATATATAGCACCATAATCTGACCAACAAGCTTCCAGTTTCTGCTCAAGATATATAATCCATTGTTGAGTTCCCAGACTTAGAAAACAACATTTGGGGGGTGGGAGAAAGGATGCAGGGGGATTACTAAGATGGATCAAGGTTAAAAAGAACTTAAATACTGGTTCCTATCCAACACCACGCAGTTCAATGATGAGAATGTTATATTATGCTCGGCTGACTTGAGTTTCTGGAGGTATAGTGTAATATAAAGTTGAAAAGTAAATACATAAATATGTTCATCTTCCATACCATTCATTTAGTGACCATTCAAAGCTACAAACAGCACTGAAAAAAGTGACTGATGACTGTTTTTCACATGACTGTTGCAGCATCCCCATGGTCACATGATCAAAATTCAGATGCTTAGCAACTGGCATGTATTTATGATGGTTGCAGTGTCCTGGGTCACATGATCACCTTTAGCAACTTTCGGACAAGCAAAGTCAGTGGGGAAGCCAAATGCACTTAGCCGTGTTACTAACTTAACAACGGGGTGATTTACATAACAACTGTAGCAAGAAAGTTTGTAAAATGGGGCAAAACTTACCTAACAACTGTTTTGCTTAGCAACAGAAATTTTGGACTCAATTGTGCCATAGGTCAAGGTCTACCTGTAACAATCCTGCCGAAATTTACATTGACTTTCTGCAGTGAATAGACATAAAGTGGACACCAGAAATAACAATATTTAGGAAAAAATGGGGGAGCTTCAAAACGCCATCTTAAACAGAACTACTATAAAGACCTAGAGGAGATCAACCCTGACTGTTCTTTAGAAGGCCAGATCCTGAAGCTAAAACTCAAATACTTTGGCCACCTAATGAGAAGGAAGGACTCACTGGAGAAGAGCCTAATGCTGGGAAAGATCGAGGGCAAGAGAAGAAGGGGACGACAGAGAATGAGGTGGCTGGATGGAGTCACTGAAGCAGTAGGCGTGAGCTTAGATGGACTCCAGAAGATGGTAGAGGACAGGAAGGCCTGGAGGAACATTGTCCATAGGGTCGCGATGGGTCGGACACGACTTCGCAACTAACAACAACTATAAAGACTAATCTATCAGGAAACAGTGGAATTTATTTCACAGAAATTAAACTGACCAGAATTTCTTTTCACAGTACAATTTGGTTATACATTGCACTGAATCACGCTTAGCCTCAACTTCACTGAACAATAGCCAAGCTTTTACAACTACTGAAGCCAAACAAGACCACCTGCAGCAGCTTAGCAAATTGAGAAAAATCTAATCTCTAGGAGTTGCTCAGCTCAGTAATGTAAGGATGTCACGCTCAAGTCAGATTTCTTCTGACCTGTTTTGTAACTCTCCCATTCCCTGCATGTCTACACGTACATCTCAGTAGAGTGATAGCACCTTTTCTGAATAACGTTTTAATAAAAAATGTTATTAAAAGGCATAAGCTTTTCACCAGGTGCAGCTCTTTTCATCAGATGCATAGAATGGCTAGACTGGTATAGTATTTAAACTGCTGTGAGGAATTGGGGAAGGGAAGGAAGACAGGCTGTTTATACAGATGCAGGTGGCTATGCATAGTCCTCGGCTTGCAATAATTAGGACCAGAGTTTCTGTTGCTATGCAAGGTGGTTAACTGAGTTGTCCCTGATTTTACAACTTCTTCGCCATGGCTGTTAAGCAAATCACTGCAGCTAAGCAAATCGTGCAGTTGTTAAGTGGATCCAGTTTCCTGAATTGACTTTCCTTGTCGGAAGCCAGCTGGGAACATCACAAATAGGTATCATGGGATGCTGCAACCATTGTAAATACAGGCTGGTTTCCAAGCCCTGAATTTTGATCATGTGGCCAAGAGGATGCTGTGACAGTTGTTTTTTTCCCCAGTGCTGTTGTAACTTTGAATTCACTCAATTAATGGTTGCAAGTCAAGGACTACCTGTAGTCTCTTATGAATTAGCTATTGCAATGTTCTAAGTCTCTGCAGGTTGCCTAAAATCTTTTGCTGTCGGTTAAGTTCAGCAATCTCTTGTTCAGCTGTGAGGAAGCAAATTGTTATTCTCCCCCCAGAAGGTTATAAGATATTGGTGAGGCTTAAGATGCCACAAGATGGTTTGCTGGCTTGGCTGCAGTTCACTTCCCCTGCTCCCCCTCTGGATCTTAGATCAAGCAGAGACATCAAAGGCAGTGCAGGAAGTTGCTAATTGGTACACACTTGGGCCTCTTACCTACAGTATAGACTTGGTATTCTGTGCACCTGGTACGTTCAAAATTGAAGTAACAGTTTAACTTCTCTTTGTATTGCTTTACTCTCTGACAGCAGTTGAGGCTCCCTTTGGGAGTGGGGACTCAAAGGGTAACATTTTCTTGCCATTAAGATGTGGGGCAGGAAGGATTAATTAGCTAATGATAGTAATTGGATGAAGAAATGTAGCTGCTGAGTGGGCTGCAAGTGTCTGTGTGTATGTGACTGTTTACAAACCGCACTACCAACACCTTCCGCCTACGAACCATCTTAACAGACAGGGAAAACATCTGCAGCCTTGAAAGGGGAAATTCTAGATGTAACTCCTATGACATCATGAGTGGGAGGGAGTTGTTCTCCAGGCATCCCCTTATCTGGGTATAGCACCAGCAGATCCTATCTCACCAGACAGAAGGAAACCAAATTAGCTATCTTATATATCTATATATATATAAAATCTCCTCCACTCTGGGGGTGGGAAGGGAAAATAAGCAGACTGACCACACAACGAAGCCTAACAATTTCAGTGCAATTTGACTGAGTTGTCACCAGTCTACTGGAAGCCAATTTTGTCTCTTGAGACTTGTGGGATTACCTCAACAGAGTTAAGAAAGATCACCGACTATAAATAGTCAGTTCAGCAGTCTTTACAGTGAAACGGACTGTGTTAAACAACAATAAATAACCACTCCAGACCTGCAGACAAATTGTAATCAGGGCCAGCTTGGTTTGTCTAGAGAAGGTCACAGCCATGCTAGCTGGGCCCCCTATTAGCTTAGGTGTTCAGGAACAATGGTGAAATTATACTTTCTCCTTTCTTCTCTCTCCCTAAAATAAGACAAGTCTTCATACCAGCCATAAAAAGTGAACTCAGGTCTATTAGGAGATGTCTGCTACTCAATTTGTCTATATATGTATGTTTTCCCAGAGTTACCCCTTTGATGACTCAGTTATAGGGATATAATACAGATAGTCCTTGACCTACAACCATTTGTTTAGTGACTGTTCTAAGTTACGGCACTGGAAAAAATGACTTATTAGAGGATCCAATCTGGGTCAGTCACAGGGACCAGAGGCTTAGTCTTGCGAGCTTTTGTACTTGTGCTGGAGCCCATCCTCAGGAAACTTCTCTCTAGTACTCTGCTAGCTCAGAAGACTCAGATTGGATCCTGCAACATTGTCCTGGGATACGTATATTCGCCTTCATTTGAAAGTTACTTATCATCTTGGCTAGTCTAAAGAAAAGAAGAAATAGGGGAGATATGATAGCAGTATTCCAGTATCTGAGGGGCTGCCACATGGAAGAGGGGGGTCAAATTATTTTCCAAAGCACCAGACAAGAACAAGAAACAATGGTTGGAAACTGATCAAAGAGAGAAGCAACTTGGAATTAAGGAGAAACTTCCTGACAGTGAAGACAATTAACCAGAGGAACAGCTTGCCTCCAGAAATCGTGGGCGCTCCATCACTGGAGATTTTAAAGAAAAAACTAGACAATCACTTGTCTGAGATGCTGTAGGTTCTCCTGCTTGAGTGGAGTCTGGACTAGAAGACCTCCAAGGTCCCTTCCAGATTCTGTTCTGTTCTGTTCTGTTCTGTTCTATTCTATTCATCCCTGTGGTCAAGTAATCAAAATTCACTTAGCAACTGGTTCATATTTATGACGGTTGCAATGTCCCGGGGTCATGCAATCACCATCTGATGAGCAAAGTCAATGGGGAAGCCAGAATCACTTAACAGCCATGTTACTAACTTAATAATTGTAGCAATTCACTTAACAACTGTGGCAAGGTTGTAAAATGAAGTAAAACTCACTTAACTCATTAACTTGCTTAGCAACAAAAATTTTGAGCTCAATTGCAGTCATTAGTTGAGGACTACCTGTAATTCACCGCAAAATATATTTCGAAGAACAGATCATGGCAAAATATGCTACAGGATGAATAGCTAGAGTTCCTTCCACCCTGTGCAGGATATTAGCTGGCAAGGATTTTAAGACAAAAGTTGGAAAGACTTTCATAATGTTATAGTCCAATTCTAAGGATATCTACTCAGAAGCAAACCCACTGGCATCCAGAAGGACTTTCTCTTTAATAAACATTGTGTGCTTAGGATTACGACCACACAGGAGCAATTTACTGGTGGATGTGAGTTATCCTGTGTAGACACTTATAAGCTGATACATGTCTATTCAGAAAGCAAGGTACATGTTGATGTTTACTCTCATATAAATGGATATGGGATTAGCAAAATTGCACCAACTTTCCATAGCTCAGTAAGTCGGTCTAGATGTTGGCATACCAACTGACTTGAATTGACAAAGCAAGAAGCTCTTTCCAGTTTTACCATCCTAGATTTATTCATATAATATTGCACATTATTATGGAAACAAAATCCACTCAAGTATCTTTTTTTCTGGTTTGGAAAATACTAAAGAATTTTCTAAATTTTTCTAAGCTATAAAATTCTAAACTTTGCTATCTCTTTTTTGACATTTATAATACTCCCTTCAAGAAAATATGGAAACGTTTATTAATTGATGGTTGGAGAAGGCCCATTAATGGATCAATGTTCTAACCTACATCTTTTAAAGTACCTTCACATATACTTTGAAATGTCAACATTCCTGGGCAACAGACATGTTTCATTTGGAGTGAAAAAATACAGAGTCAAGATAAATTGTATTTCATTTTTCATGTCTACATGCACACATATATCATTCCAGTAACCTTTAACTGGGTGAAACAGGGCATTCTAGAGTAACAATTTTGGACCCAAGACCCCTCAAATGGGCTAACTTAAAGAATGGGTCCAAGATTTCCATGACTACCATAGAATTGAAATTTGGCAAAGGTTATAAAACATTTTATGACATAAACATTATCATAATACAAAATGTCATAAAAATATTTCCTATGCTGAGATTTGACTATTCTATGCAGTTCAACATGGGCTATTCTCAAGGCAGATCCAGCCCTGAATGTGTCCAAACTTTTCCAGCGAACGCAATACATTAGAAATTCTGTCACAGTTGAAGGTATTGAAGAATCTGGTAAGGAAATATCTCTGAAAGGATAACTCAATGAGTAATGTGTTGTCTAGTATTAGTTAATAATGTTGTCACTCAAGGAACCTCCTGTTATATATTTTTCTATCTAGTAATGACAGTTAAGATATAAAACCCAACAGCTAAGTGTACCTTGACCTTCCACCACGTGCCAGAGGGCCAACCCCGTCTGCTTGTGGCTCACCTTGTGCGTGTTTCCCCCCCCACACCTATGTCTCTTCCTTAGCAGCAGGTAGAGGCAAGCACACAAGGAGCCTTGTCCTAGCTCTGGGCTTAATTTTCTGCCAAGAAGGAAACCCTGTGGAGGAAACAAACAAATAACAGGGATGGGTGTAACTTCTGTCTGAGCCAAAGAATGAGCAGGGTAGGTGGAATGCATTTATTTAGAGCCTTATGTGGGCCTGATTTTCACAAGCACCTATTTCCATTCCAATACAGGTAGTCTTTGACTTACAATCGTTCATTTAGTGACCATTTGAAGTTACAACAGGACTGAAAAAAGTTACTTATGACCGTTTTTCATGTTTACAACCATTGCACCATCCCCATGGTCATGTGATCAAAATTCGGACTCTTGGCAGCGGACTCATATTTATGATAGTTGCAGTGTCCCTTCGTCCTATGTGATCACCTTTTGTGACCTTCTGACAAGCAAAGTCAATGGAGAAGCCAGATTCACTTAACAGCCATGTTACTAACTTAACAACTATAGTGATTCACTTAACAACTGTGGCAAGAAAGATTGTAAAATGGATCAAAACTCACTTAACTATCTCACTTAGCAACAGAAAGGTTGGGCTCAATTGCGGTCATACGTAGAGGAGGTCCCCTTTAAGGACCATGCTGCCTCCAAATGCCCAACTACTTCTGCTCTTTCCTAATACATATACCTAAACTACTGGAACGAGGAGCCAGCAATTTCCATAACCAAATTGTAGGCATAATGTATAAGGCTCACAAATTTACGCTACTGCAGGATTGATGGGAACTGTAAAATAGACTTAAATTATTTTAAATTATTTTCTTCCAACCTGTAAGATAGTTATGTACAGAAAAGAATCATCAGTGTAAAATCAGTCTGTAGGTGACAGGACTATTAGAGGCATAGATAATTAGATTAGATTAGATTAGATTAGATTAGATGTAGACAGACATAGATAGATAGATAGATAGATAGATAGATAGATAGATAGATAGATAGATAGATAGATAGATAGATGTATAAGAATCAATGTATGGGTTGGGTTCAGTCCTAATTTTTCAAGCACAATTCTTAATGTGTTAGCAATCCATCTTTGTGCCAGACTAATTTATGTAACTAATCACTGTCAAAGTGAGGTGTTAAAATATACACAATATGGCTTTTTTGGAATAAGCTCCTTATTATATAATTGAATCGGTCCTAAGAAATTGCTAAAGCATTATTTGTTGCAACTATTATTTATTGTGGAACCCTGCCATTGGGTAGATTTGCAACAGACCAGCCAACCCTCAAAATGTTTACCATGGCCCTCTTTAACTGATGCAGTTCAGATGAATTGGGACTGCAATTCCCCAGTCACTCGTATGCTGGCCAGAAATTCTGGGGTTAGCAGTCCTAACGTGTCTGGAGGGCAACAAAGTACAGGAAATCTGGCTTATAACATGACCTAGGCGCACACCCACTAACATCCTTCAGTGCACTTGAAGGAAGTTAAGAAAGAAAATAATGAGTTTTTGTAAATGTTGTGCTATTTAAAATATACCATCCTGAACAGATAAGGTGTGTCCTTGTGTGGGTGGTTGGTAGATAAATGAATACTCATAAAAATACCACAAAGTGTTTAAGCATGGAGGGCTTTGCCTGGTATCCCAGCTTGCAAATCTACCTTCTTTCAGGGTATAACTCCCTTTCATCCATCTTTCTTAAAACAATCATAGCTGGCTTGTTCTTTTTTCTTCTCCAACACTGACCTTTTCATTTTCAGCAGTCCAATTTTGACTACTGTATAGAGTCTTTATTATGTAGCATACAAGTGTGTTTAGACAGAGCATACATACAGTAATTAATAGTTTGATGCGGAAATGATAAAAGTGAGTTTAATAATATTGGCTAGTTGTTTTTAACTGTTGGTAGATTTGGTAGGTCTTTCATTTATATCAGGAGTGTCAAACTCAATTTCATTGAGGGCCACATCAGCATTGCGGTTGCCCTCAGGGGGCTGGGTGGGCGTGGCCAGGGTGGGCGTGGCCTACTGGGTGGATGTGGCTAGAGTGCGTATGGCCTATTGGGTGGGCGTGGCCAGCTCTACATCGTTCGCATCAAGGGTGCCTATGGGGCCCTGGGCAGGAGTGGGACAGATCTGAGGGTCTCTGGCAGAAGGAGGGTCTCTGGGCCAGGGCCAAGGCAGTGGGGGCCATTCCCTCACTGTTTCCAGGATGGCTTCGCGGGCCACATGAAACCACTTCGCGGGCCGGATCCGGCCCCCGGGCCTTGTGTTTGACATGTCTGATTTATATAATGGGTAAATAATTTTCAAATAACTTCTGAAATACAATAGATTAATTAAGGTTACTGAAAGATAGATTCCCCCCTCCCTCATACTATCGAAATAGGGAGACAATTTGACTCTGGTAAAATAATATCCACCTGCACCTTCTAGAATTTTGGTGCATCTTAGAACAGGGTGTATGTATGTATGTATGTATTTAATACAGGTAATCCTTGACTTACAACCACAAATCGGCCCAAAATATATATTGCTAAGTGAGACAGTTAAGTGTATTTTGCTCCATTTTAGACTTTTCTTGCCACAATTGTGAAGTGAATCACTCTACTTGTTAAATTGGTGACATGATTGTCGAGTGACTATGGCTTCCTAGTTGACTTTGCAAAAAGGGAATCACATGATCCTGGGACACCGCAACTGTCATAAATACGAGCCAGTTGCCAAGCATCTGAATTTTGATCATGTGGTCATGGGCATGCTGCAATGGTCGTTAAGTGTGACAAATGGTCATTAATCACTTTTTTCAGTGCTGTTGTAACTTCAAACAGTGACTGAATGAATGATTTGAGGAGTATCTGTATGCTGCCCATCTGGCTGTAAGAGAATAACAGAATTGGAAGGGACCTTGGAGGTCTTCTAGTCCAACAAGCTGCACAAGCAGGAGACCTTATACCATTCTGGACAAATGGCTGCCCAACCTCTTCTTAAAACCCTCCAGTGATGGAGGATCTATAACTTCTGGAGGCAACTCGTTCTACTGGTTGATTGTTCTCACTTTCAAGAAATTTCTCCTTAATTCTAAGTTGCTTCTCTCCTCGATTAGTTTCCATCCATTGTTTCTTGTCCTGCCTTCTGTTGCTTTGGAAAATAGGTTGATCCCCTCTTCTTTGTGGCATCTGATCAAATATGATACCTGTCACCCCTAGTTCTTCTTTTCACTAGACTAGCCATACCCAATTTCTTCAACTATTCTTGGCAATATTTTGGTCTCCAGCCCCCTAATCATCTTCTCTGTACTCTTTCCAGAGTCTCAACATCTTTTTAATATTGTGATGACTATCCTAAACTGGATGTAATATACCCAGTGTGGTCTTACCAAGGCATTATAAAAAGGTACTAACACTTCATGTGATCTTGATTCTGTCCCTCTAGTAATGCAGCCTAGGAATCCATTGGCTTTTTTGGCAGCTGCAGCACACTGCTGGCTGATAGTTAACTGGTTGTCCACCAGCACTCTGAGATTCCTCTCACAATTACTAGTATTGAGCCAGGTGCCACCTATTCTATACCTGTACATTTCGTTTTCCTTGCCTAAGTATAAAACCCTACTTTTCTCACTACTGAATTTCATTTTGTTAGATGGGACCCAGTGTTCAAGTCTGTCAAAATCCTTCTGGATCTTCAGCCTATTTTCTGGGGTGTTGGCTATTTGTGCCAGCTTGATGTTGTCTGCAAATTTGATGAGTTCCCCTTCTATTCCCTCATCTAAGTCCTTTATAATGGTATTGAGAGCACTGGGCCCAAGAGAGAACCTTGGGGTATCCCATTGCTTACTTCCCTCCATGTAGATGTAGTTCCATTAAGGACTACATGTTAAGTGCGGTTTGCCAGTCAGTTATGAATCCATCTGGTGGTGATGCTGTCTATCCCATGTTTTTCTAACTTACTAAGAGGTAGGTTGTGGCGTACTTTGTCAATGCCTTATTGAAATCCAAGTATACTATATCCACAGCATTTCGCTGGTCCAGTAATTTAGTCACATTGTCAAAGAATGAAATAATATTTGCCTGGCATGATCTGTTTTTCACACACCCATGTTGGCTTCTGGTTATAACTTTGCTTGCTTCTAGGCGTTTGCAGATCTGTTGCTTGATTTCTTTTTTGGGATGCTCCTTTCCTCAGAATATTACGTATAACTCCCCCCCCCTTTTTTTTTGTTGTTCTCGCAATCCCTATGAAAATTTCTCCATTAAACCACTGACCCTGCGTAAGCCTAGATGGCAAAAAAACTGCAAAGGAAGCAATAATACTGAATCCGCAGGGAAGAGCATCCGGGCATCTCCCCGTCCCTTGCTCTTACTTAAGCGATAGGTATGCTTGTTTAAAATCCTGGCGCCGATTTCAATTCAAGTCCCACTCTTGGGATGGCCCCTTCCCTTCCTGGAAAGCAGCTGAGGTCTCCGGGACCGGCTGCCTCCAGCCTCCAGAGGTTTGCAGGCTGAAGGTAGCTAACGCCAGAGCCGAGGCGAGAGGGAACTCCTTCGTGCTGATGTCAGGCGTGGCGTAGGCTGGCTCGCCGGAGGGTGCGATTGCGTTTGGCTGAGCTTCAGACAGCCCTCTCTCTCTCTCTCTCTCTTATCCTGCTAACAACTTCCCGGCGCTGAGGCGGGCTGCGCAAAACGAGGTACTGTGTGGACCCTCCGGCTTGCTTTCTCTTTTTTGCCTCGCCTTGCTCGCTCGAGGACGAGGACCGAGGGCGCGCGCCGAAGGAAGGCAGGCAGGCGTCCAATCCGGAATGCTTGCCGGGGGGGCGCGCGAAATGGGGGAAGAAGTTGGAGAAGATGCAAAGCGCGGGCGTTTTCGGGGTGGGGGGGGCGGGCGGCGGCAACAGGACTCTGAGGCAGATTGTTCGAGCCCCAGATTGCTGCTAAGCTTGTAAGCCGCCCTGAGTCTTCGGAGAAGGGCGGGATATAAATGGAATTTAAAAAAAAAAAGATTGCGTTGTGGGCTGTTACCGTCATAGTTTCGCGGGGCTGGAAGGAAAACCTGTGCGAACGGGGTGAGCGGCTAATTTGCCTTTCCCGCTTCCAACTCTCTTCGCTCGCCCGCTGGTTTTTCAGGAGGAAGGAGTGAGCGCGGCGACGTGTGTGTGTGTGTGTGTGTGTGTGTGTGTTGGGGGGGTGGGGACGGAACCTCCGAGAGATGCAATCTGGGGAGCGTTTTTTTTTTTAAAAGGTTTCTTTGTAATATGTATGATTCCGACGCAGGTCCTCGAGGAAGCCAACGGACGGCTGCTTATTTTAGCAGAGAGGGAGGGAGGGAGAAAAAGAAAGAGCACTTTGCACGTTTCAAGAGAAGAAAAAGAAAAAAGATGGGTATAAGAAACTTCAGAGTCCTGCCTCGGGTGATTCACCTCGGGCTGCTTTGCAAAAATGGCATGCGGTGTTGCCCCAAGAAACCACGCGAGCGCAAACTTTCTTTGCTTTTTCAACCGCCCCGCCCCGCCCTCTAAGAGGAAGGAAAACTATTTTAATCCAGGCTGCGGTGGGTTGACTAGTGCGGGTTGAGTGCTTTCCAACGTGGCCGTTGCCCTGCTGGTGTCAGCGAGTCCTTCCTTGAAGGCTTGGCGGCTTTCTTGATCTGATCCCAGGGAAGGCCTGCTTGGCTTCATTTCCTTGGAATAAGTGGGCGTTGATTATTTGGATTTATTGAGCATAACATGGCACAGTGTTGCGTGCCTCAGTTTAGTAGCGTGATAAGTATGGAACACGATTCTGCTGCTGAGGGTCTGAGTATACTTTGTGCTCTTTACACTTGGCTGTATCTGTCTCTGCAGTGCAGGAGATAATTACTCACAGTTAATGCCTAGGTAGTGTTTTTTTTCTTAAAAACAACAACCACCAATGGACAATAGGACATTATTTCAACCTAAATAATGGTGAAGTCCCTTCCCTAGGGATAAGAACGTAAGTGATGCCCTGCTTGGTCCAGATGGATCTCTAGCCTATCTTGTGCTGCAGTCTGGTCTCACAGCGGCCCACCAGCTGTCCACATTTGTCTCCGAGCAGATGGCCTTCAGAGGCAGTCCCATTAAAGTTAATAGCCCTTGATCTCCATGAATTGGTCCAACTGTTTTTTGAAGCCAGCCAAATTGGTCACCAGCACCACATCTCTTGATTCTGCATACAGTAATGTCTGAAGAAAAACACTCACACACACACCCCTTTTTTTGTTCAGTAGGATTTATTCCATAGTCCACATTACAAAAGTGTCAAGAGTTTTCTCTAGTTTCCTTCCTGAAGACTCTTAAATGAAAATGTGGAAATGTTGTAAGAGACAGCAGTTTTTGAGTAACTATCTTGCATTACTCTGTTGCAGCCTCTCTGCCAGTCTAAATGATAGACAGCAGTTGAATTTCAATATACATCTCTCAGGAGATTCCCTCAACTCCTCCCTAACAGAAAACTTCAGAAGGAATTTTGGGAATTTGTAGCAGAAGGAGCCTTATTCTTTGCATACTGAGTGAAAAAAAACACCATACTGGTTCAAATGTGTAAGAGCCAATATGATCAAGCGAATCGGAGAACTGACCTAACTTGCATAGTTGTGGTCTACCTACCGGTACCTGGACCACAGAGGCAGCTGGAAAGATGGCCTCCCTCTGAGGCCATGGGAAATGGTATCAATCTCATCGCCTCAAGATATTTGTAAGATGAGAGGAAACCTGACCAGTTAGGAATGTCCCAAAATGAAGGTCAAAGTAAACCAGGTTGCATCTTCAAATCATCAGCCAGAAAAACTGTGCAGTAAAGACTTTCTCAGTCCACCCATAAGGCAAGTGGATGTGATATTGAATGGACGTTATGTAGTCTTTTGGAGAGACACTGGAGCTATAGTCTATTCGTGTACACTCAGTACTTTGTCAAGGCTCAAGCTGAAATAGGCTTTGTTAGGCTTTTTTTCAGTAAAAAAAATGGAATTTTGCAGTGGTGGAGAGTCATCTGTATGCCATGCTGTTTGAGGATGACTGAGCAGAACACATATAGAAGAGCCACCAGGAAGGCTCAAGAAACAGCTGAGAGTGGATTTCTTGATCCTGACATAAGGGATCGACTAGAATGGAGGAACATAGTTTAAATACAGGCTGAAAGGGGAAGGCGAAGTAAGTCTGGTAGCAGAGAATAGACCCACCCACCCAGGATCCCAACATCAGTTGGGTGGCAGAAAATTCTAAGATTTAATTAGCATGAGCCTCCTCAGTCATATTCACCAGCAGTATCTGGCAAAGTAAGATGGTTTTGTGTGGACTATAGAAAGCTTAATAAGAAAACAGCCAAACAGCTCTTTTGTGCCTTGCACTGATGACCTTCTGGAGCAACTTTGGACAGCCAAATACATTCGAGTTGGCCAAAGAATACTGACAAAGATCCTTGTCAGAAAGTGGTATGAAGAAGTCAGCCTACATCAGGGGTGTCAAACTCGCTTTGCCACGTGATGTGTCACAATGTATCACGATTTGTTTTCCATTGCTGGCAATGGGGTGGGTGCAGTTTCGGCATGACGCATCTGGCCTACGGGCTGGCAGTTTGACACCCCCAGCCTACACATTGCACCATAAGTTGTGATCTATAAATCTAACATGTTCTTGCTTGGACTTTCCTAAAATTGATCCTGCTCAGGAATTTCAATCACTTTCTTCTTTTGGTGCCTTAAAATCAGTCTTGATTCCTGGTGACTTCCTGACAGATTCCTGCAGTTTTCTTGGCAAGATTTCAGAAGTGGATGCCCCCTTCCTATAGCTGAGAAAGTGTGACTGGTCCAAAGTCTTCCATCTGGTTTCGTGCCTAAGGCAGTACTAGAACTTACAGTCTCCCAGTTTCTAGCCGGTGCCTTAACCACACTAAACTGGCTTTCTCTAAATCACTGTGCTAGACATATTTAGATAATGTGGCCATCTTTTCAATACCTGAAAGCATAGCTGGAACACCTAGAAATGATTTTCCCACTTATCAGGGATACCAGATTGACTATCAAGACCAAGATGTTCACAATTGATCCAAACCAGATAATTGGATAGGTCATTTTGTTATATCTCTTTTGATAGGGAAGGAACAGGCCATCTAGGAATGCCCTGCCCCAACAAGAAAAAGTAGATGGGATTTTTCTTGGGATTAGCTAATTACTATAGGACTTTGTGCCAAAGAAGTCACTCACAAGACTGGTGCTGTAGTGTAATGTGTTGCTGTAGACCAGACATGTCAAACCCAAGGCCCGGGGGCCGGATCCGGCCCGCGAAGTGGTGTCATGCGGCCCGCGAAGCCATCCTGGAAACAGTGAGGGAACGGCCCCCGCTGCCTTGGCCCTGGCCCAGAGACCCTCAGATCTGTCCCACTCCTGCCCAGGCCCCCATAGGCACCCTTGATGCGAACGATGTAGAGCTGGCCACGCCCACCCAGTAGGCCATATGCACTTTAGCCACGCCCATCCAGTAGGCCACACCCACCCTGGCCATACCCACCCGGCCCCCTGAGGGCAACCGCAATGCTGATGTGGCCCTCAATGAAATTGAGTTTGACACCCCTGCTGTAGACTGAGGAGCACCAGGTGGCAACTGCCTCAGCAGTTGTCTGGTGTTATGAGTTCTAGACTTTGCTGTGTTTGTCTTACCACCCCTTGGTGAGGCATCATTGACTGAGTTAATGCAAGTGGTTCAAGTGAACTATGGTCTTCATCTGGAGATCTCCAGATGATAGAATGTCAGAGAGGAAATCCCATTGGTTTGCGTATTAGAAGGAATGTGATGCCATGGTTTGTACCCTTGAGAAACTAAATGCTTAACAGATCTATGGGGGCCATTGTTTTGAACTCAGAACTGTCCACCTAACACTGAAGTGGCTAAAGTATGTCCAACACAAGAAGATGATTGTACATGGAGTCTTGCTCTACAGAAGTATGATTTCAAGATTAAGTACATTCCATGGAGGATGATCACGCTGCTATGGTAGATGTGTTGCCCAGGAAGTCAATAACTATGAAAAGAAAGGTTGACCAAATAATGGAAGGATAGCTTTTATAGATTAACCCAATTCATTTTCTCTGTATAATGTTCTAAGTCTTAGCATAATATTCTTTCACATGAGAACTTTCAGGAGTTGTAGGTTGTTTTTTAAAATCAGCTTTCACTCCCTAGTCTACTTTTAAAACTGGGGATGTTTCAAATAATCAACCTCATTGTCAGTACTGCAGCTTCATTGCTAGTCTGCCACACTGAGTTTGAATACCTACTCCCAAGTATGGAAATTCAAGCGATTTCCTCATCCTCTTTCCTACTTGAAAAAGGATTGTTGTTTTAAAATGCAAAGAAGAGTACACTGGGGACATTGACCTAGATGTTTTTGTGCTTGAGCTGGAGAATGTACCAGCTCCCCAACAGCTTTTTTAAAATCTATTATTTTACTGTTTTTAAAACAGTGATAAAAAAAGAAATGGGAAAAATGAAAAAAATATATAGATTGATGAAATATGGCTCATTTGCACAAAATACAATAGTTTTTATAAAGGATAGTTATATAAATTTATGTGAAATAAGTATGTGGATATTAATTGCATTAGATAACTATATATAGAATTGTAACTTTTTACTGCTAAAATGATATATTGTAGTTCCACAGCAGCTCTGATAAATGCTTGCAATTAAGCCAAGAAGCTGCTAGAAGTCCAAAGAAGAAGAAACAGAAAGCTTTTCTTCAGGATTCAGGTTGTCTCTTAGGTAGCTACTTTATTAAATATTGTGTTGTATATTTTTCTGTATTCATTTTAAATTGTGTTCGAGATTTAAATTTCTCTTAATTTCTTGGGAGCTGATATATAAAATCATTAATTTATACAAGTCCTAGTCAAAACCATCTTATGATCTGCTAAGAACCTTGAACATATTATTGAAAACTGAGCTTCCAATATCATGTACTTTGAATTACATTATTAAAATAAAGTTTGTTTTTCTGTATCACATATGAGATTGGTTTAAATCCCAAAGATGGAAGGAAGGGCTGAAAACATCAGTTGCAAGCATTGTCTATGCTATAGGACAACATGTTGCGTTACAATTTTTTTATCTTTTTATCTTTCATTTGGAAGAAAGGCAGTCATTTTCCCATGTGACCCACCACTTCTATGTTTTTCCTGAAAATAGGTTTTTCTGTACTGTGACTTTTAATTGAAAGTGCCAGATTTTTTTTTGGTCTGGGCATATGCATTATTCTATAAGTTAGACTAGTCGTGCAGTTGAAAGTGCATTTTCATGTGTTTATGAAGGCTGTTATCAACATTTCATTGAACAGTTATAGCGATAAGCAGATAGATCAAGTTATATGTCTCAGAAGTGGCCTTGAATAATTACTGTATTTTTAAGGTAATGTGCATCAAATGAAAAATTATAAAAAGGTTTGGATAGTGAATATTTCTAAGAATTAGAAATGAAATCTTTAATATAAATCTGTTGAGATCGTAACTAAAAATTTTAAGCCAGGAGTGATCAAATTGAAGCCTATTAGTTAGTGTTAAAATCTATCAAGGCTGCCATAGAAAAGAACCAAACTATAATTCTTAGCTTCCTGGAGCAAATTGCAGTGGATCTAAAACAAGGCTATTGATTTCTTATCGGATTCACTTATTTTGAATTTTGGATGAAACTGCCAAGAATTGCTCTCGTAATTCAGAAATTCTTGAAATATTACGAGTTATCTAGGTCAGAGGTCCCCAACCTTTTAAGCACCAGGGACTGGTTATGTGGAAAGAGGTTTTTCCATGGATCGGAGGGTGCTTGGTTTTGTGTACTGCCTGCAACTCACAGATGGGGCTTTGCTTGTTTGTGCGGCCCAGTTGCTGGCATGCTGCGGTCCAGTACTGGTCCATGGACTTCTTGCTGATATACATACACCTCTATCTAATAATGCATTTGGTGATGCTGTCACCCTCCCCCCCAGATTTAAATATGGCTTAGTGGCATCCTTGAGTTTTGCATTGAAGGACTTATGCTCATAGATATCATAATTTCCTGGCCTTCTGAATTAGACCCGAGTTCTGGGCATTTGCCAGCTTCTTATTCTTCCTCAGGCACATCCTTATTCCTCTTTATGACAGAGTCTGTGATATCTAATGCCGAATGTATGGTTTGGAGTTCAGTTCCCATCAGTGTGGCCACAAGCCAATTATGATAGCTGTAGTAATATCAGGTTATCTACTATCTAAAAAATGTGAATTAATTATTCACATAACCAGGGCTTTTTTTCTCATAGAACGCTCAGAACGGAGTTCCGGCACCTTTTTTTGGATGGAACCTTGTAGGGTAGGCAAGGCGGGTTGTATAACATGTGTGAGTTCCGGCACCTTTTTCTTTTACAAAAAAAGCACTGCACATAACAATACATTAATCCAAGGGTCTACATTTTTTTTCCTTTCTAAGGTGGTTCTTGTTCTTTCCTTTGACTGATGCGACCTTACAGTCCAAAAAGTGGATGGAGCTGGATAAAAAAGATTTGAATCAAATATGATTTAAGTCAATGTTCCCAATGTATTCCTTCGCACTCATTAAAAATTACAGGTTGGTAACACTGGGAGAGATTCTGGGGTTGCTATGCTGTTACCACTAGTTATATGCCTCTGCATCAGTTCTTTCCACACTCCTCTTTTGATCTGGAATTGTTATCCTTTGTTCTCCTATGTTTTGGAAACCATTCTGTGGGTACTATTATCAGCACTTTGCACCCTAAAGTTTTTGTGCTTATCTGGTGAGTAAAATTATTTTAACAATAAAATGACATGATAGCATCAATGTGCAGGGCACACAATGAAGGTGCCACTGTCCACCTTCAAAAGTTCCTTTGCCTTTAACCAACTTCTATTTGTAGGTGTAGCCTGCTTTTATCATTTATTGTTCAGCATGCTGGAAGAATTAATGATGAAGAATTTCTTAAAATTGCACATGGGCAGTAGGAACCTTTAATTACTTACAGCTATTTATAGACAATTCATTATAAATGTGAAAAGAAATCTTCTGAGAGCAAATCGATACATAAAGCCTCCCCCCCACCCCCAGTATCTATTAGTTATGAATAGCCTATAAACTGTTCCAGTACTCCAACTGCCAACATTAGAAATAAATAAAACTGGCTGGACAAACGAGGAGACTTCCAAATGTTGCTGGAATAGGAACTCTATTGGTAGCTTGTTTTGCCTGTTGTGCATTTTGTCTGATGAACTGATACCTTAGGTTGAAGGATAAATTAAAATACTTTTAATAATCGATCAATATTATGAGAGGATCTGAGCCATGGGGAGATGACATGCTTCATAATTCATCGTTATATTTAGTGCTTGTGCACAGCCATCATTTTATTCCACTTTCTGCTGATTAGAAGAACACCAGTGTCAGGCATAACAACAACAATCCTTCTTTGATCTATCAAAAGATCGTGTCTTAAGCTCACATCCAACTTAAAGGGGAGTTAAAATTCAAAAAAAGGTGGTTTGCAGCCTTCCTTTCTCCATTATTTAACATGGGGTGGGGAAAATCAATAGATTTATCATAGAGGGAACACTAAACAGAAAAAAACAAGAAGAGGTTTATGGCTGTTGTAATTGCAGAGTAATAAAAGAGTTTGGCTTTAGGTGAAAATAGCAATGTTTGAAAAAGTAAGTCAGTGACAGCATGCATTGCTGATAACATTCTGTGGCAAACATCTGAAAAAATGGTGACTAGTCAATCATGTAATTTGCAGGTGAGCTGGAACTGCAGTCAGAAAATTACTCTGCAAGATGGGAAAGGCTGATCTGTTGAGTTGCAGTTTGATTTACAGGGGATAGCAATAACTATATTTTGCCATATCAATGTGGCATTAAAAGAGTACGTATGTCCCCAAATTCATTTTAAATTAAACTGTTAAATTGGATGTGGTGAAGTTTATGTACAATATTTTTAGAACGATTCCTTGTAAACATGCTTGTTTACAAACAGTTTTAGTTAATTGCTAGACTTTTTTATAAACAATACTAAAAATCCTAATACAGTGTGAAGAATACATTAGAGTTTATTTTTGTTGCCCATCTTCAGTATTAAAATAATATTTTGTGCTTTTCTGGCTATATTTTTAAAAAGTTATTCGAAGATTTTTGAAAATCTAATTGGAATCCAGTGGATCGTTGAAAGCACATCTTGTGCCTCATGTTCTACATTATCCATCTGTTCCCCAGATTGGATTCCATTGAATTCCAAGCATTTTGATTTTTTGAATTTGTATTTCCCATTTGATTTATTTACTGTTAAGCAAATTTATTTACTTTTAATTCAATAGCCATCTCATCCAGGAAGGTTGGCATAAAACCAATTGATGTTAAACTGGTCTATATGTTCAGTTGCTTACTCAGACTAGATGGGTGAACTGCTTATTTTTGTCATTTAGTTCCATTTGCAAGAGAGGAAAAGCAGTGCTGCAGTAAGAAATGTTAACCTACTCTATTCCACACCAGTCGTGCATGTGCTGTATTTTTTATTTTAAAAATTATCCTTTGAAAGTGACAGAAATATGCATATATTTTGCAGATATCAGTATCTTCTTGTGTGTCAATTCAGTTTGAGGTGAAACAGTAATGCATCTCGTAATTATGCTTATGTTATTTTAAAATTTCCATAGGAGATGAAACCCCAGATATTTCATCATCATTTTGCCTATTTATTTGATTTCTGAAAGCTGCAATAGAGATAACAACATGTGTCAAAGTCCATATTTACCTATGAAATAGGAGACTGTTCTTGGACAAAGATCAGTGAACTTTACAAATTCAAATGCAATTATTTTTAATTTAGGTATATAAAAGAACTTCCCATTCAAAAATTAACTCAGAAACCAATTTGGCACTAATCTGCCAAAGACAATATTATCATTAAATCAGAAATGGCTATATCAAGACCTGCAAATAATATGGACATCTGGAATCTTACTGCATGGTCCAGCATTCTGGAGACAATCCAGACTATATTTGCCTTATAAAAGTACCACAAGCAGCATTAATGTTCTGATGAAAAATGGAATTTATTGAATGGAACAGGACATAACTTGTAAATAGGAAATATATATGTTTCTAAAGACCTAAAATAATTGGATTTGTTTTCGGATCTTCTTTCTGTAGTGTTTTGGGAAGAAGTATAGAGAAAGGTAGAGAAAAAGAGAACAACCAGCAGCAAAGTGGACGGACTCAGTTGCGGTGAGTGCATCATTGAAACACCCGAATAACCAGGTTAGGAATGGATTTATGAAAGCCTATGTATGTAGTTGATAAGAATCAAGACTGACTCAGTAGCACTTAGTCAAACAAGCATAACTGTGTATTTTGATAAGTTGATTATGGGGGAGGGGAAAGCCAGCTTTCCAATTTTTCCATTCCTAAATATTAATTTATTGAACAAGTCCAATAAACTTTTATATCCCAGGGTTACCCTTGGGTAGGTAGTCTGCTATACCAAAACAAGAGAAAGCTATGTGGCTCTAATTTGGAAGCCTGATTCATGAAAGTTGGAAAAGATTGTGGCTGGGAGTAGAGAATCAGCCCTAGGGATATTTTGTTCAAGTTGCCTTCCATGCAGCTAGCATGAGGCTCTGACTTTCTGTCGTGACAAAGACAAAGGTGGTTGTCAGAAATGTCAACAGAAGATTGTTTTCTTTATGCAAGCAAACATCTGTTGTCTCTGTCAAATTGTGCAAAGTCCATACAGGGATCTAATAAGCTGAGGTGTGTTTGTTTTGGAATTAGAATTCTTTCTTAAGGTGTGCTTGTTTCCTGAGTGATGGACATTGAAGTCAAAGGAAGAAACAGCTGCTTGTACTTGTCAGACTTTTATCTTACCTGATGAATGAAGGTGCAACTTGTTATATTTCATACCTGCATTTCCCAATGTGAGTTGCATTGGCTGGAGTGGGGGCAGTGAGAGAGAGAAATTCTGGACTCAGAAGACGAAGAAGGGAACTGTTGTTGCCTGAGCTTGTTTTGAGACCAAAGCTCTGAAAATATGTGAAACAGGGAAGCAGGAAGAATGTGACAAGAACAAAAAGAAGAAACCTTGTGTGCATTTTAGGTATAAGGTAAATGCACTGGAGGTTATGGACATAGAGAGAGTGAAACATAATGGATTTGGGAACACATCTTCTCAGAAATAGCTTTTCTCTTCTTCCTTTTCTCTTCCTAGGACTGGGATTTAGTTCAGAAAGGATAGTTTGGGGTATGTGGGAGTGGAAATGCAGCACCTTCATTACACTGTGCTTTTTTCCCCAGGATGATGCAGCTACTGCAGGGAAGTACACACACATGTGCTCAGAAGCAATTTTTAAGAACCATATGTAAAGCACTGCACGGCACTAGTGGTTTCTGCATAATCAGAGGAAAATCCCCCCCCAATAATCAAAGTTTGTAAATAAAAAGAAAAACACACTTTTTTTAAAAAAAATCCACAATTGCTTGAGAAGGTCTGGGAATCTTTGAGAATAAGAAATACACTAAGATGTCAGTTGAGGTGACACAAATTGGAGGTGGAAGAAAATGGGAATTGGTGCTCCAGGACTCTTCACTGAAAGAATCTTCCAGAGGTGGTAATTAAAGACAGTATTTGTATATACATATGTGTGAGTGTGGGGAGAACTATGTGCCACAAGGATAAAAAAAAAATCCCTCCCATCTCTGCATTATATATAGTTCGTTCAGTAAGCAAGATAAAGACTCTTCAGAATCTCCATTTTATTGCTTCTCTCTCCCAGATTGTTGAATAACAAAACAATAAAATAATAAAATCCAAATCCTCATGCTGTATAAAAGAGCAGAGGAAGACTGGTGGGGGACAGAATAGAATACAGAATAACAGAGATGGAAGGGACCTTGGAGGTTTTCTAGTCCAGCGGCCCCCAACTTTTGGGGCACCAGGGACTGGTTTTGTGAAGAAAGGTTTTTCCACAGACCAGAGGGGGCATGGTTTTGCATACTGCTTGCATACTGCATACAGGGCTTCACTTGTCTGCATGGACCAGTTGCTGACATACTGCAGACCAGTGCCGGTCCAAGGATCGGGGGTTGGGGACTGTTGAATCGCGTGGTCTCACAAAAGAAGGACACTCAGCTTGGTGTGAAGTGAGTCTTTATTGTAGTCAGGATTCGCTCAGGGACAAGGGGTTACCTGGCGTACCTTTATACCTGCCCAGGTGAATGCCAACCAATACATTCAAACCTGGGCTTCCCGCCAGTGCAGGTAGCCAATAGATTTAAACCTTGGCTTCCTGCCAGGACTGGCTATAGCCCGGGGCTGTCAAACTTGTTTAAACCAGGTTTTCCCGCCAAATGCGGTTATAGCCTGGAGCTGTCCAGCTCTGCACCTCCTGCTGCGCTGACAGCCTGTGTATGCTGGGACTGCATACACTACACCCCTTCCCCCATAGTGAGGAGCTATCCCCTGCCCATTTCTATTCCCAGTAACTATATACAATATTTACAATTTTTATTGTTTACCTCGCCCTCCCCCTTAGGTCCGTACGTAGTCGGAGAGGTAGGCTGGGGCTTTGTGTGTTCTGCTGGATCTTCTCAGGTTTGGCCCACCTGTTGGTGTATTGTTGTTTGCATCTTTTTTATTATTGTCCGGCCGAGCCTGTTGGTGAGGTGGACTGCTATGTGTTGGTGTGGGTGCCGTGGTCCCCGTGGGCTCTCTGGGCCTAGAGATTGTGGGACTGGCAATGCCATGTTGTGGTGTCCTCCTTGCGGTGGAGCAGGCTTGACCTTGTGACCCCCTTGCATCCATCCTGGGTTGTTGTGGTGGTGGCTCCACTTCCTCAGGCCCCCTATCAGCCCCCACCTCCTGATTTCCCTCCAGGATCCTTTCAGGAGCCCTTGGTCTCAATTGGTCAAGGTGCCTTCTCCACTGGAGTCCCCCCTCCACCCTTACATTGTATGACAGGGGCCCCGTTTGGTCCAATATCTCCCCTGGTACCCATGGGTGACCCGTGCCATAGTTTCTAGCCCAGATGGTGTCTCCTTGGTTGAACACTCTGCTGAGACTTGGGGTTTCAGCGTCTGCCGCCACTCTATCTGGATGGAGTCTGTCCAGTGTGGTTATTAGACGCCTGCCCCATCGGAGTTCTGTTGGGCTTTTACCTGTTGCGGTGCAGGGTGTGGAATGTTGATGAAACAGGAAGGTGGTCAGTCGTTGCATCCAATCCCCTTGTATGATGCGCTTTGTGGTGCGCACAAAATGTTCTGCCAACCCATTACTGGCCGGGTGAAAGGGGGCAGAGGTGACATGTCTAATGCCCAAGGTCCTCAGGAACACCTGAAAGTCCGATGAAGTAAACTGTGTTCCGTTATCTGATACTATCACATCAGGGAGCCCATGAGTTGCAAACAGGTCCCTGAGTACTTGAATGGTCCCTGCAGTGGTCATGTTACCTACAGGTACCACTTCTAGCCATTTTGAGTGGCTGTCCACAGCAACTAGGAATGTATGGCCTTGGAATGGTCCCGCATAGTCAATGTGTACCCTGGACCATGGGATGTGTGTCTCTTCCCATTTGTGTACTGGGGCGTGTGGCTGCTCAGGACATGATCTTTGGCAAGTGTAACACCCTACTACTAGCCCCTCTATCTCCTTGTCCAACCCAGGCCACCAGAGGTAACTCCTGGCCAGTGCCTTCATTCTCGCTACCCCTGGGTGGCCCTCATGCAGGGAATGTAGGACCCTTTCCCTTAGCCCTTGTGGTATGATGACCCGGCTTCCCCATAACAGACAACCCCTATGGGTGGACAATTCGTGTCTCCTGGAGAAGTATGGTACGAACTCCTGGCCTGGTGATTTGTCCTGCCTCCCGGTGCTCACCCATGAGTGTACCCGGTTCAGAATTTTATCTTTGGGTATTTCTGCAGCCACGTCCTTGGCATTGAGCGGGCATTCTGGTAGATCTTGAATAGCCAGTATTTGGGCTGCAGGAGCTGGGTCTGGTTCTATGTCCCTTAGTGGAAGTCTGCTGAGACCATCACCGTGCCCCATCTCCTTCCATGGCCTATGTACTAATTTACATGAATAAGCTGACACGAAAATGGACCAGCGCAGCATTCTGGTTGACAGGATCTGAGGTGTTTGTTTGTCTGTTGTGAATAGGCGTAGTAATGGTTTGTGGTCAGTGAATATTGTGAAGTTCCTTCCGTAAAGGTAATCGTGGAACTTCTTAACTCCAGCAACCACTGCCAGTGCCTCTTTGTCTATCTGGGCATAATTTCTTTCGGGTCCTGGAGTAATAAGCAATGGGAGCCTGTGTTCCATTCTCCTCCAGGTGACTGAGCACAGCTCCTATCCCATAGGGGAATGCATCACATGCGATGCAGATTGGTTTGTTTTCCACAAAATGTGTGACTGTGGCATTTCCTGCCAACAGTCTTTTTAGTGCATTGAATGCTTCTGTGTGGGCAGTGGACCAGTTCCAGGTTGCCTGTTTGTCTAATAGCCTGTGTAGGGGTTCTGCTATTGTTGCCTTGTGTGGTAGGAATGCATGGTAGAAGTTGAGTAGGCCCAGGAACGCCTGTAACTCTGCCTTGTTTTGTGGTATTGGGGCTTCTTTAATTGCCCTTACCTTGGATACTGAGGGGTGGATGCCTTGAGCATCTATCCTGAATCCTAGAAACTCCGTTTCTGTCATCCCAATCCTGCACTTGTCCCTTTTGAGCTTTAATCCTGCAGACCTGAACCTTCCCAGCACTGCCTGTAGGTGGTCTGCCAGGACATCCTCAGAATTCCCTGCAATGAGGACGTCATCAAAGTATGGGCAGACCCCTGGTATGCCCTTAAGGGTTCGTTCCATGACCTCTTGGAAAATTCCTGGAGCTACACTTACTCCAAATTGCAACCGGTCTACCCGGAACGCCCCCTTGTGGGTGACTATGGTTTGCGCTTCAGCTGCCTCCGGGTCGACCGGTAGCTGCTGAAAAGCTTGAGCGAGATCCAGCTTTGTGAATATTGATCCGCCTTGCAAGGATGCGAGGATGCTGTTGACCGCGGGGACAGGGTATGAGTGGGCACTCAGTGCTTTATTTATGGTCCCCTTATAGTCCACGCAAATCCTCACCTCCCCATTCACTTTGAGAGGCGTCACTATGGGGGTTTCCCATTTAGCTCCTTCGACCGGAGTCAATACCCCCTGGTCTACCAGCTTGTCGAGCTCCCATTCTATCTTATGCTTAAGGGCAAACGGGACTCTCCTAGCTTTGATTCGGATGGGTGGAACCTGCGGGTTTAACTTAAAGGTGATTGGGGAACCTGTGTATGCCCAGTGCGTTGAACCATCCCAGCCCGACAAGGCTAGTACGTTGCCCCTCTACCACCAGTACATCCAATACCCCTTTGAACCCTTTGTACTGCACTTCCACTGACTCCTTCCCCCAGACATTTATCAGCGCGTTCTGGAAGTCAGTGAGGGTCAGTCTGGATGACCTCAAGGGAACCCGCTGGCCGCTCCGGCTGCAAATTGTCTTAAAGGTTCCAGCGGAGATGATGGAGATGGCTGACCCTGAGTCCAATTACATCTTGCATGGAACTCCTTGCAGCTTCACCACCAATTTTATTTTGGGGTGATGGCTTGCAGACCCTTCCGTTGTACACACAGCTGCCCTGCCCTCCGTGTGGCTGACCATCACTTTCCAATGCCGCTCCCCAGTACCTGTGGCTGACTGGAACTCCGCTTCCACCTCGTGCAGGTTGTCTCGTGGCTTGCTCTGGCAGACAGACGCGATGTGTCCCGTCTTTCCGCATGCCCGGCACTTGGCTGACTTGAACTGACAGGTAGACTGGGAGTGCTGCCTGCTGCAGCTCGAGCATCGGGTAGACCGGGAGCCGTTCGCACCGCAGCTGGAGCACTGGGTAGACCGGGGCCGGTTCGCGCCGCAGCCAGGGAATTGGGTAGACCGGGGTTGTTCGCTCTGCACCTGCACTCCTGGCATCTCTGTTCCGCCGTTGCTGTTCTCGTCTCTCTCGTAGTGTCTCAACTAGCGGCAGACAGTCGTGGGGTACGGTGGATCATGTCAACCTCAGTCCTTCATCTCCGCTGCAGCCGCTCACTTGGTGGATGGCTCTGCTGGCACCGCTACCTTGTGGACCCTTCAGGTCCGATCCCTCTGCAACGTCCCAGGCTAGGAACTCCTCCTGGACCTTCCGCAGTGTTAGCTTCGGCCTGGCGAACAGTTTCTGCCGCAGTTTCCTTTCTCGAAGGCCGAAGACTATGCGGTCCCTCAGTCTTACCTCAAGGTTTTTGAAATTGCAGAGGCAGGCTGCTTGCCAGAGGGCGGCCATGTACTGCTTAGCCGACTCCCCCGGACGTTGGTCCCACTTCTCGAACCGGTACCTCCACGTGATCTCAGACATGTCGGGTCGGAAGTGTTTGGTCAGTTTGGCCAAGAGGTCCTTGTAGCTGATGGAGTTGATGTCCTCTGGTGAGCAGAGACCGACCGCCAGCTGGTAGGTGTCCATCCCGCAGCTGCACAGCAGTACCGCCGCTTTCTGGCTGTCATCTTCGACCCCGTTCACTTGTAGCATTCCAACTGCCCCACGAACGATTCCCATTCTTCGGGGCGCCCGCTGTTAAAAAGGGGATACTGACCCAGCTGTGCCATTTCGCTGCGACAGGTTGTCCTGCTCCGACGCCGCTGCTTCCTCGTTTGCCGCAGCCGATCGTGATCTCCTCCGGTGCTATTGCTTGTCAGGGCAGGATCCCACCCTCGTTGCCAGTGTTGAATCACGTGGTCTCACAAAAGAAGGACGCTCAGCTTGGTGTGAAGTGAGTCTTTATTGTAGTCAGGATTTGCTCAGGGACAAGGGGTTACCTGGCGTACCTTTATACCTGCCCAGGTGAATGCCAACCAATACATTCAAACCTGGGCTTCCCGCCAGTGCAGGTAGCCAACAGATTTAAACCTTGGCTTCCCGCCAGGACTGGCTATAGCCCGGGACTGTCAAACTTGTTTAAACCAGGCTTTCCCGGCGGTTATAGCCTGGAGCTGTCCAGCTCCGCGCCTCCTGCTGCGCTGACAGCCTGTGTATGCTGGGACTGCATACACTACAGGGACCAAGTCCAACCCCCTGCTCTGGCAGGAAGCCCTATATCATTTCAGACAAATGGTTGTCCAATCTCTTTTTAAAAACTTCCAGCATTCACAACTTCTGGAGGCAAGTTGTTCCATTGATTAATTGTTCTAACTGTCAGGAAATTTCTATTTAATTCTAGGTTGCTTCTCTCCTTGATTAGTTTTCATCCATTACTTCTTGTCCTGCCTTCTGGTGCTTTGGAAAATAGGTTGACCCCTTCTTCTTTGTGGCAGCCCGTCAGATATTGGAGCACTGCTATCATGTCACCCCTTGTCCTTCTCTTCATTAAACTAGGCATACCTAATTCCAGCAGCCGTTCCTTATATGTTTTAGCCTCCAGTCCCCTAATCATCTTTGTTGCTTTTCTCTGTACTCTTTCTAGAGTCTCAACATCTTTTTTACATTGTGGCGATCAAAACTGGATGCAGCATTCCAAGTGTGGCCTTACTAAGCTATTATAAAGTATCAGGACTTCACGCGATCTTGATTCTATCCCTCTCTTAATGCAGTCTAGGACTGCATTGACTGTTTTGGCAGCAGCAGCACACTGCTTACTCATGTTTAGATAATTGTCTGCTAGAATTCCAAGATTCCTCACACAATTACTACTATTAGCACCTATACTAATCTGTGCATTTGGTTTTTCTTGCCTAAATGTAGAACCTTACTTTTTTCACCATTGAATTTCATTTTGTTAGTTAGCGCCCAGTGTTCAAGTCTGTCAAGATCCTTCCATATTTTAAGCCTATCTTTTGGAGTGTTGGCTATTCATGCTAGCTTAGTGTCATCTGCAAATTTGATGAGTTCCCTATCTATGTCCCTCATCTAAATCATTGATGAAGATATTGAAGAGCACTGGGCCTAAGACAGAGCCTTGGGGTACCCCACTGCATGCTTTCCTCCATGTAGATGCTGTTCCATTGAAGAGTACATGTTGAGTGTGGTTGGTCAGCCAGTTACAAATCCATCTGATGCTGTCTATCCCACATTTTTCTATCTTATCAAGTAATAAGTTGTGGTTTATTTTTTCAAATGCCCTACTGAAGTGCAATTAAATTATACCCACAGCATTTGTCTGATGTACTAATTTTGTCACTTTGTCAAAGAATGCAATTTGTCTGGCATGATCTGTTTTTGACAAACCCATGTTGGCTTTTGGTTATGACTTTGTTTGCCTCTAGGTGTTTGCAGATTCATTGCTTGATTATCTTTTCCAGAATCTTCCCAGGTTTTGCTGTAAGGTTGATAGGTCTCTAGTTCTCTGGATCCATTTTTTCCCCTTTTTTGAAGATGGGAACCACATTAGCTCTTTTCCATTCCTCTGGTAGTTTCTCAGTGCTCAGATCTTTGAAAGATAAAGTTCAGTGGTTCTGAACTCACATCTGCCAGTTCCTTCAGAACCTTGAATTCTTCTGGTCCTGTTGATTTGAACTCTTGTCTTGGAATTAAGATGGACTACAAGGTTCCTCTTTTACCACCATTCCAAGGGTTAACAAGAGAACCTGAAGGATTGCTGACCTTATTGTGTATACATTTTCAAGTTTACCTGAGTCAGGCAGGTTACTGTAATATTTTCCATAAAACAAATCTAAAAGCACTGAAATGGGGCAAAGAGGGACAGGATTAAGATATGGTGCCTACCTAAAATGTCTCCTGCCTTTATTTATATAGCTGGACTGCCTCTCCTTTGTTATGTCTGCCCATCTCATCAGGCGCAGCAAAAGAGGTATGCCCAGTCAAAGAGTTACATCTGGGAGGACCTGTGAGATAGATCTTTTCTGCTGTGGTGCCCACACTGCAGAACATCATCCCACCAAGATGAAACTGGCCCCATCCTTCGTAACCTTCCAGAAGTCCTACAAACATGGTTATGTCAACAGGCTTGGGGGTCTTAATGATGACTTAATGGGGTGGCTACATAATAACACCAAAGATTTTTTTCTTCTAGTGTTTTTTAAAATAACATTGATGTTCTTATTGTGGAATGTTTAAAGTGTTTATTTTTTTATGATTTTTTAATTGTACGCTGCCCAGAGTTACGTTTGTCGGGCAGGCAGCTTTATAAATGTGAGGAATAAATAAAATAAGAGAATGGGATGGGAATTGGATGAGGAACAAATAACAAAAACTATGTGGGGCTCCTTTCATGCAAGATGGGAAATAAAACCATGATTTCAGCCCATTCCATGTTTTAATCTGTCTCTCCATCCAAAGCAGTAAATTGTTAGTCATGAATGCAGAACTTGTCACAAAACCTGTCATGTGGCTGGGAGGGTCTAAAGTGACATGGAATGGTTTGGATCTCTCTCTGATTTTATAAGGTACCAGCCAGAAAAGCGCTGTTTTGATGAAGCTGGTTAGAAGGACAGACCAGGAGGCATTATGAACAACTTACATTGCAATGGAACGAATAAACCTAGGATCTCTCTTCAATTTTCCTTTTTCAATGTTACACCTGCCATTTCAGAGCTGGAAACTATTATCTTTGCTTGTATGGAGCCTAGACCAATTCTTATTTTGCTTTCAGAAGTAAAGATAAGATGTTTCTCATCTCAATTTCTATAGGGAAGTTATCTGGACCAGCACTAGAGTCTTATTTAATCTGATGATGGGAGATGGTTCTCCATATCTGAATCAGCAAACCAGCTTAGGAGAGCTCAGGTTAGGTTTGACCACATAGTCAAACCTCATAGTAGGGCTGTATTACTATTCTCATCTTTCCTGTTACCTATTCCTTTAGCAACTTATGACTATAACTTTGTTGTTTGTGTCTTATGATTTATGTTGATTGCTTTTATTTAGTATCCTGTTATGATTTAAGTTGGTTGCTTATTTAGTATCTTATGACTACCACCGTATTGTATCTTATGATTTATGATTATTGTATTTTATGATTATGAACATGATTTATCACTTGTTGCTTGCATGTACACAGAGCTTATGCACTGGAGAAAATTCCTTGTGTATCCAGTCACACTTGGCCAATAAAGAATTTCTATTCTATTCTATTCTGTTCTATTCTATTCTATTCTATTCTATTCTATTCTATTCTATTCTATTCTATTCTATTCTATTCTATTCTATTCTATTCTATTCTATTCTATTCTATTCTATTCTATTCTATTCTATTCTATTCTATTCTATTCTATTCTATTCTATTCTACTCTATTCACCTGCTCTAGAAACCTCAGTGTTGCAGCTCTCAAAGAATTAAAGGAGAATACCTGGAGACTTCATGAGAGTCAAATAGATGGCCACCCTTGCTACTTCCATCAGCTCTCTTTATTCGCCATCTTTAGCAGGCAGATAGAGCCTTCCAGTATTACTGACGGCATAGCCCTGGTGTTAATGTTCACTGCAGACATTTGATCCAATCAGGATGGAATGAACATCTCTTGCTTCTCCCTCTCTTACTTTACATTTATTGGGATATTGGTAACTATAATCATCAGTATCTCTTATCTTGATTTAGTTCAAAGTTTTGGACCTGTTTTGTGGAAGTCAAGGTGAGCATGGCCCTGTTTGCTTGTAGGAAAGAACTGATGAGCAGCCAAATCTCAAGCATAGTTTCACAGTCATTAATGCGGGCAGAGCATTTTTGATTGGTCAGAGATGCTTCAAAATGCATGAAAATGTGAAGGCTGCTTCTGTTCACAGCTCACTAAAGCATCCACATATGTTTTCATAATTGTGCAGCTGTTGTAGAAGCCACCCACAGCAAGCCCATCATCCTGGAAAAAGACATAGTTGCTTTATTGAGTTGCATGTGAGTGCTGAGATTGTGCTTCTATGTGTTGTGATGAATCTCTTCCTAGTTGATTCTGAAATATTTCCCAGTTTGAAAAGGAGAATCTGATCAGTATTAATTGCATTGTACAAAAAGAACACCTGAATTGTGCTGGTCTGGAAGGGGCCAGTATAACAGAGAAGTGTTATAAGCTTTCTTGGCATTTCCATCAAGAAAGGAGCATGCTAAATCAATTCCAGGCTAAATCAATTCCGGTTCCCAGCTGGTGGAACTCCACTTACCTGCTGTTCAAGCACCAGTTACAAAAATTCATGGCTATGTGTGACATGACAAGCATGCAACTGGATAGTTCCTTACTAATGAGAAAACAGACTCATGACTGAAGGAGTTTCTCCACTTGAGTCATTTTCTTTGTGACAGACCTCTTAAGACTAGAGGCATTCTCTAATGTATGCAGCAACTAAAACCTTCCAGGTTGTGGAAGGAGCCCTCAGCCAAGAATACCATATCTGGAGGAGAAGGCTAGACATCCAGGAGATGTTCTATTCCTAGTAACTGCTAAAATCCTGATTCCAGCGTAGTGTTCTCTTTGTCAGGCCTGAGCATGCTAACCTCATCTTGGTATAGCATGAGCTAGAGCAGTGTTTCTCAATGTTGGCAGCTTTAAGATGTTGAACTTCAGCTCCCAGCATACTGGCTAGGAAGTTCTGGGAGTTGAAAGTCTACACATCATAAAAGCTGCCAACTTTCAGAAACATGAAACTGCTAGTGGAAGGGGAGGCTTCTACCCAAATACGCTCGCATCTGGCTACCTCCCTCCATGGCTTCTCACATGCAATCATTTGGTCTCTATGTGCTGCTTTTTCCATTCAGGGATAAATTGAAGAAACTGGAAATACTGCCTGCATTGAGTTGATTGTTGATTGTAGATAGAGTTTTGCATCTTACTTGAGCTATAATAGAGTGCTGTTGCTGTCAGAACTTGGGAAAATAATAGTGAGAGTTGGTGGTATTTTAATAATTTTGTCATTTTAATGCCACTTAATTGCCTGAATAGTCCAGTACTCTTTTGTACTTAGCTACCTAAATGGGATGTTGAAAATGGTCAAGGACATTCAAAATTTACAATTCTGGAATAGATTGTTCTGGTTTTTGCACAATGCTGCATTTTTCTGATCTGACTATGAAGTAGAAATCTTATTTATAGAAGATTTACTTCTGGAAAAGTACTGACCTATCCCCAAATATAGCTAGACTTTCAAGTTCCAAGGGGAAGAAAAATACCAGAACTTTCTCAAGGCTAGCAAACCATTCAGTCCCTCAATAATAAATTTTGTACATGAGTAGAAACATTTTGAAAAACACTGTATCATAGTAGTTGGTGGAATGTTCAGACTGGGAGGTGCTAACCAACTGATAATTGAAAATGTAAGAGAATTAGATGTTTGTTCTAGTGTTGGATCCATTGCCTCAGTCAGTGTAAGAACAGAGAGTTCTGTTTTATCAGTTATTCCTATGTGTATTTGCGTATGTTCTCAATTGGTTGTAATAGTATCTTTTGCCATTTTTTCCTGCAAGTTGGCTGGTTAGTAGCAGTTGGCATGGGCTGCCAACCTACCTATTTTTATGGCTGTGGAGTAAAAAATTAAGGGAGGAAGGAACTCATACAAAGTTCCTGCCATTTCCCATTGTTTAATATGGCTGGAGCATTCTTTGAGTTTTTGTTGGAATAGAACAAGGAGCACTCAAGTTCTTTTGCAAGCAATTCTCAGTCTTCTGACAGAAATTTCTTGAAACAAAATGTGTTTTTATTTTATGCAAAAAATATTGGCAAGAATAGGATAAGGAAAGTTGAGGATAATTTTACGGGGCAGGTATGCAGTCTGGGTGAACCTTTTTCCCCCAGAGAAGATTGATGGAATATGTATTATTCTACTGGTTGAAGATGGGTAGACAGTTATCCAATTGGATTAGATCAAATAGCAGAACTCTATACCAAGACCGTTCCTTCTCGGTGTAAATAATAGTACTTTTAATGCATTTGTCAGTAGTGCAAGCAGTCTTGAAGAACTGTTGCCATTGAGGGGATTGGTTGAGCATCAATGCACAAATGAACCACGGGAGTATAAGCAATTAAATCGACTTTAAGTACTAAGGAGGAAAGTGCTACTTACTGTGGCTCCTTTTGTGTTAGTCGTTTTACTGTTCTTTGATGGCAGTTTATATGCAATATAAAATCAAATGTGCAGCTTATTCTTTTTTTCTCGACAATTTCTGAGAAGTAATATAAGCACACATTACTGCAATGTAATATTAGGCTGTCCTGATATGAACACAGGAGGGTGCTGTTTGAAATATGTGAGGGCAGAAATATTACAGACTGGAGATGGTGTACATTATCTGGAAAGTAAGCCATTTGCTTACTTAGGGAGTATATTTCCTGTCCGCCTTTGATTCAAAATGCACTGTAGGTCTGAAGTAGTTTTTAAAAAATAAACATATCAATAAATTATAAAAATGCCTAAAAATAAGATTCAGAGCAATATATATATATAAAGCTTCATCTCTCACTATTCCACAGCCTTCTGAAAAAAGAAAGACATATGCTATACTTTAGAAGGCAATCAAAAATTGGATTTTGCAGATACCAGGAGGGAGAAAACTCAGCATTAAGAGGGTTCTTAATAGTTTGAGCTGCTAATATTGTTACTGAAGCTTTTAGCACATGAATCTGGGTAGAAAAGAATATACAGGCTTCTATAGTTAGTCTATAGCAGACATGTCAAACACAAGGCCCGGGGGCCAGATCCGGCCCGCGAAGTGGTTTCATGTGGCCCACAAAGCCATCCTGGAAACAGTGAGGGAACGGCCCCCACTGCCCTGGCCCTGGCCCAGAGACCCTCCTTCTGCCAAAGACCCCCAGATCTGTCCCACTCCTGCCCAGGCCCCCATAGGCAGCCTTGATGCCAACGATGTAGAGCTGGCCACGCCCACCCAGTAGGCCATATGCACTCTAGCCACGCCCACCCAGTAGGCCACGCCCACCCAGTCCACACCCACCCGGCCCCCTGAGGGCAACCGCAATGCTGATGCGGCCCTCAATGAAATTGAGTTTGACACCCCTGGTCTATAGAATCCAAGTAATTTAAGGATGAGTGTATCATTGCCTCAAACTAAGCTAGCCAAAAAAGTAATTAAATTATGACAATTTTGGAGGACTGAGGAAAAAAATCATTTTAGATTCTCCTTTCCCCTGTTTGTCATTTTCTTGCTTTTGTCAAGTTATGCATTTTTACGGCCCACACAATCCCACAAGCGTTAATCAGTTTCAAAGCCTTGCAGTGCGACAGAACAAACTCTATAACCAGGCATCCTCAGAGACTGCTGTATATTTTAGCTTGGAGACATGGGGAGAAGAGCAACACTGAAGGGGGAGACAAGATAAACATTGAGATTGATCCACTTTTGTTAATTGAACTGCATGGAACGAGCTCTAGTAGCCCCCAAATGTTGTTCTTCCTGCTTCTTTAGGCAGCTACCTAAGCAACCTATGAATATATATATATATATATATATATATATATATATATATATATATATATATATATATATTCATAGGTTCATATATATATTCAGCATTATTGGGCAATTTATTTATTTATTTATTTATTTATTTGTTTTTATAAACCGCCCTTCTCCCGAGGGACTCAGGGCGGTGTACAGAATAAGATAGGCATACAGAATGAACCGTAGTGAAAAACAAACAATAGTAAAATACAAATTGGGACCCCAATAAGAGCTATCAGGCCAGGCCGGACTGCTGGAACAGGTAAGTTTTTAATTCGCGCCGGAAGGTGCGGAGGTCGGGGGCCATCCGGATTTCGGTTGGCAAGCTGTTCCAGAGGGCTGGCGCACCCACTGAGAATGCCCTCCCCCTGGGGGCCACCAGCCGACATTCCTTGAGCGGTGGCACCCTGAGGAGGCCCTCTCTGTGGGAGCGCACAGGACGGTGGGGCGTTGACATTGGCAGAAGGTGCTCCCGCAGGTAGTCCGGACCCATGCCATGTAGGGCTTTGTATGTCATTGTCAGCACCTTGAACTTCACACGGAAGGCAACTGGAAGCCAGTGCAGCGCACGGAGGAGAGGTGTGATATGGGAGTATCGGGAGGCTCCCAAGAGTGTCCGCGCCGCTGCACTTTGCACCAGTTGAAGCTTCCGAGTGGATCTCAAGGGCAGCCCCAAGTAGAGAGCGTTACAGTAGTCTAGGCGAGAGGTCACAAGAGCATGGGTGACTGTACGTAAGGCATCCAGGTCCAGATAAGGCCGTAATTGGCGAACTAGTCGAACCCGGGAGAAGGCCCCCTTGGTCACAGCTCCTATGTGATCTTCCAGGGAGAGCTGCGAGTCAAGGAGGACACCCAGGTTGCGGGCCCTATCAACAGGGGGTAGTAACTCGTCCCCGATGTTAAGGGATGGGATGTTCTGAGTATCCTGGCTAGCCGGTACGTACAGCCATTCAGTCTTTGACTTAATTTGAAGTTCATGGAATCCTTGAAGACAGAAAAAAAAACAGAATTAAAAAATAAACCTACACGGGTTGTTTTGAAAGAAATGCATTTATTGGTGGTTTTCAAAAGAAAATGGTGAAGGGGAAGGAGTGGGCAGGAAAACTGACAATTCAGCTGTTGCAGTTGTTGAAGTCTAGTGACAGTTTCAGTATTGCTACAACTGAACAATTATTGCACCTCTTCCTATTAATTGCACAGCAAGTAGACCTACAAGTTGGTGTTTGAATGCTGGTTGTAATGTAACAAATTCATAGACCTAACACAATATATGAGAAGATTGGGTGATGTGTAGTCCTCCAAATGCAGTTCATTTAATTCTTTACTGTTAGATACGGTGTGTTGCTTAGAGTTGTTGGAAGCCACATGTCAACATCTGGAAGACCACATGTTGCTCATCTCCATGTTGAATGAATGCTAGCGTTGTTATAAACGTGTTATCTATGTTTGTACAGTACAATGACCACACAAATGGCTTTAGTTCTAAAGGATGATTCTCAGCTCTGAGTGTGTGCCACAATGTTGGATCCTTGAGGCCTTGATGGACGTTCTCTTTTGGTTACATGGGGTCGAGGAAAGGACTTCTCTTTCCCTATGCCAGTTAAAGACAGGTGTAAACAAGGTTTCATCCAATTCTGGGAGGCCTGGGGGTGGCAGAGATGGGAAGAGGTTGCATAGTGGGAGGCTGATGCATCACAAATATATGTACTAGTATTGTAAGCAAAGGTTTTTGATTTTAGCCGAATTGGAAGGAATTTGGTGGATGTGCTTCTTCATGTTACCTGTTAAACTTATTTTAACACTTATACCAGGGTTTCCCAACCTTGACAATTCCCATGTCTGTGGACTTCAACTCCCAAAATTCCACAGCCAGGAGGGCCATTGCTGAGACTTCTGGGAGTTGATGTCCATTCTCATTCAATTTGCCAAGATTAGGAAAAAAAACTTACTTACAACTACAGGTTCTGGGTATTTCCTTCCTAAAAATGGCGGGAAACTGGCACCAGGTTTTATTAATTATTACAGGAGGAGGCTCTGGAGTTGCAGAGGGGATTTGGGGAACACAATGCAGGCTTGAGGATGATTCAGTTGCCTTCTGTTGATGTTCACAAGGGGAGTACAGAGAGGGGAGGAAACAGTTGGAAAACGTAGCCATAGATGATTTTTTCTTTTTGCAGTATAGTAGGTCCATGGCCATAGTTGGATAGGTGGTTGATCCTTCATGCTTCATTAAGAAATGTTTTATTTTCTTCACAATATGAGCTCTCTGTATGTCTCATTATATCTGCTGTCACTCCCTGTCAGCCCAGTTCACCTCACGGGGTTGTTGTTGTGGGGAAAATAGAAAGAGGAAGGAATGTTGGATATGGTTTGCTTTATCTGAGTTGTTTGTAAAAATGATAAAGGCAGAATACGACAAATAAATTATAAATAATTCATACAACAATGTGATGGAGGGTTAAAGCTCTTTTTCTTTCTCCAAGTAGTTATTAAATAAATAATTAAAGATTGAAAACTTTTTCAGGTTCTTAAAGTTGTGCCTTACCAAAAAAACCAAAACCAAAACATTTGATCCATCTTTAGCAGTGAATGTTCTCAAATCCTGGCAAATAAGCATTTCTCCCCTTTTCCTATTGTTGGATGCTTATAAGATTTGATAAAAGGGAGAAGATAATTGGCTTCCGGCTTAGTTTATGCTGCCATTTTTTACCATTTTTATATAGCCCAGTCTAGAAAAGCGGAAAGTGAGTGCTTTGTTCAAAAGATTTGCAAGTGATCCTGTTGTTCTAGCAGAAAAAAATCAAATCTGAGGACAGGAACTGAAAAATCTGGCTTCTGCTCTCGCCTAACTACAGTATTTTGTTAACTCTTGGATTATATTCCAATTTCATGTACATAATTAGGTTGACATTTCAAAGTGTTGTGGTAACAACACCATACATAATTATACTTCTATTTGTTTTATGTACATAAATATAGTATGGGAACTTATGTGTTTCATATTTCCCACATATTCATGATCATCAAGTTTTGCAAAATTATAAAGAGCAGCATGTGCTGGAAATATCTAGCCTAACCCAAAAATCCTACGACGACCTTAACTTGAACATTTTCTTTTTAAAAATAAATTAAAATAAAAGCACACCTACTCTCTTCTGGGGGTTCCTTAATTGTTGCTGATAGAAGAACACTTTATGCATCGACTAAAATAAATATAAGAGAAAAGTAGTCCAGCTGCTAGCATATGGCGTAATCAGTAATTTCATCCTATAATCTATCAACACTGCATACTGTACCTATGATGCTTCCTGAATGTGGGGTCTCTTTGCCTATATGTTTTAGGCTCAAAATGAAACCTATGATTTATGCTTAGTTATTGCCAATCCACCAGAGTTTTATTTTAAGTATACATTTCTCCAACCTTACAGACGTAATGCATATGTATTTGCTTTCTTGATGGCTAGATTAGCTAGGATGGCATGTGGCCTGCTGTCTACTCACAGAGCTGTGTTATGATTGCTGCGTTTGATGATCTCATCATTGCCCTTTCCAATCACTTCAGATCATATTCCTTGCATTTGGGCAGATACTGTTCTGACCTTCTAATCGGGAAAGCTCCCGAGCAGATTCCAAGGTTTTCTTCCCTGAAATCTGACTCCAGCCTAATAGGCTGGGACATTGATCTGTGGCTTCTTTTTTTTTCTAGCATCTGGTTTGCATTGTGAACTCCTGCCCCCTCGAGCCAAGGGCATCTGCTAAAAATCTAAAATTAACAGCATGTGTGGATCGAGTTAGCTGGGCTTGGTGACTCCAGTCTCCTGAGCTGGCTCCAGAGCTGACTCAGTTCTTCTACTCTACGTATTTTGCTCAGACATTTGTAAGAGAGTGGTTAGGTTCATGTCTAGGGTAGTAATGCTCCCTCGACTCTCATTTTTGTAGTTCTAATAATGGTAGAGGAATGTGTTTCTCTAATCTGTTCGCTGCTGCTACTTGGTTTCATTTTCAAGGCTAGGACCAGCTCTTTCAGCATTCATGGTTGAGCAGGAAGAATAGGTCTCTTTCTTTTATGCTGTTCCTCTAGCACAGGGGTCTTCAAACTTGGCCCTTTTATGACTTGTGGACTTCAACTCCCAGAATTCCTCAGCTAGTGTGCCTGGCTGAGGAATTTTGGGAGTTGAAGTCCACAAGTCATAAAAGGGCCAAGTTTGAAGACCCCTGCGTCTAGCACATGCCTCAGTAGATTATGAGATGGGGCATGGAATTTACTATGTAAAAAAGCATTCCTGTGGCATCCCACAATGAAGCTCTAATGGGGAGACTTTGTTATTCATTCATTCTGACATGGTAAAGTAAGAATAGATTTAGGGCACATACTAGATGAAGTGAACAGTAATTCCCCAAAGTCCTATAGGATTTGGTCAAAACTTTTTTTCTGTGATCTCAGATATGAGACTCATGAAGCAATGTACCACGCCAATCTCTGCTCTGAAGAAAAGGAAGGCAAAGTGACTTAAGAGATGCCCTAGGTTCAACAGCACTGGCATTTGTGTTATAAATCTGTTCTGAATGACAGAGCATTAGCTGTTCCTGTGAAATGGGTCCAGTGGTACAAGATACAAAGAAGTGTACTGTGTCCAACTATTTTATACAAGTCTGTCTTTGTTGTAAGCAATTGATGTGTTCCTGGGGACAGTGCAAAACATCCAAAAACTATCATGCAAATTACAGAAGACTGATCACAAGACCTTATTACAAGTATTATGTACCTTTTTCTTCTTCTGATCTCCCAAGAAGTATCTGTGATGCAAACCGGTAAACATCTTGTTGCATAATGTTCTAATTGCCCTTTAGGCCTTCTGCTATAGAAAAGAATAACTGCAGCTCAGGGTTCAACTGTGGATACCTTGATGCTCTCTGGGCTTGGTTGTTTTCTTGCAGACATTTCATTACCCAGCTAGGTAATACCATCAATGAAGATGTTAACTATTTGGGTATTGAAACATTTGCAGGAAAACAACCAAGCTCAGAGAGTACCAAGGACTCCACATAAAATATTTCGTCACCACTGCTTCCGTTCTTGTATTATTTATTTAAAACATTATATGTAATGCTTCCTGTTAAATAGCGGGCTCTTTGGCGCAGGAATGAAGACGCGGAACGGAGTACAGGGTAACTCATTGTTTATTTCGTGCTGGAACTGTACTGGGGAAATGCCTGCAACTAGCCGCAATATATAGTCTAGCCCCTAGGTGGCAGCCAATAGGTTTGCCGCCTGGAGATAGCCAATTGCAGCACAGGAGACTTGTAGTCTGGGTTGCTGGAGAGCCGCTGCTCCAGCAACCCACGTGGTATTTCACAAGAGCCCAGTACATAACACTTCCTATTAAACATATTGATACAGTTTGAAATCAATCATAAAACTAAAATAAATGAGATAATATAAGATAGATACCACAACAATACAATGGGGGAAAATGCCTCTATCATTCATACAGAAAAGATCTGCATGAAACGATGGGCCTTTCCCAGCTGCCGAAACAACCAATCTTTTCTGCTTTCCTTTCTACCAATGGAAAAATAGCAAGCAAAGTCAGGTCATCAGATATTTGAAGATTGAAGGGGATTATCCCTGTTGGCTCAGGTCTTCATGACATCCATAACATCATGAAATCATGCATTTATTTGTCTGATAAATATACACACCTCCCCTATATGACTGTAGTTGGCTCCCTTAGAGGAACTGAGATGTAAGGGATTTAAGTAGCTGGGAATTTGTACTTACGGAACCAATTTCCAAAGAATCCAAGTGGCTTGATTTGAGTAATTTGGAATTACTGAACATTGTGTACATTGTAAGTTGTGGGGGCTGAAGTATAAAAGACTCTGTACTTCTTTAAGATAAATCCATTAATAGGATGTATACTAAACTAATTGCACAAACTGAAAGATGGAATAGATGGATAGATAGTAAACTCTGGTATAAGGTAGTCCTTCACTTACAACCATTCATTCAGCAACTGTTCAAAGTCGGAATGGGATAACTTGCTGCAGCCAGCTTACCGCGGCTGGCTTACCCCAGCTGACTTGCCCCAGTCAACTTGCCCTGGCCAACATAACGTGGGACAAGTCAACTTGGTCAACATGACGTGGGACAACTCAACATGGGACAATTCAATGTGGGGATAACTCAACGTGAGATAATTGTATTGTTATCCATCGCTGTTTCTTCGACATTATTGTAATTTTTGTCATTCACATTTCATTTTGTCCCTCCTTTAGCATCCTTTCTTTAATGATTCCATGCCACCATTTCTTCAATATTTTGTAGGTAATATTGAAGAAATGGTGGAATAGAATTGAAGAAAGAAAATCTTCACAGCGTTCCCCCATGGTCATGTGATCAAAATTTGGTTGCTTGGCAACCAGCATGTATTTATGACAGTTGCAGCATCTTATGGTCAGGTGATCACAATTTGCAACTTTTCCAGTCAGTTTCGGACAAGCAAAGTCAATTGGGGAAGCCTGGTTCACTTAATGACTGCATGATTCACTGCAGTGATTCCCTTACAGCTATGGCAAAAAGAGTCATAAAATTGGGCACAACTCAACTGCATTACATTATTTTCCACCAATTTTTCTGTAATTGAATTCTCTATCAAGGGTAAGACTTGAATGCTGAAAACTGGGATTCCAAATGCCATTTAATCCAATTGTTCAGAGGATGGGGCATTATTAAAATATCTTCACTGAGCAACTGACTTCCACTAAGCTTATTCATTCTGAGTAATTGGCACCATTTTATTTAAGAAGGCTTGTTATCCTTTCTCATTTGCTAAAATCCTCCCTAGTTAGAAGGCAGTGTGGTAGGAAGGTTCGTGTGTGTCAAAATAGGTTACTTTCATCTGTTAAATCCCTCCCAATCCTGTGATATCCCTACATCACAAGACATACACCCCTGGGGCACTCAGAAACCTAAAAGTGCAGCCATTGGGTTCCAAAATTTAACTCTTTCTATTTTGTTTTAAATGTTATCAAATCCAGTTCTGGGATTTGGCCAGTCCACTGTCTTTTAATGGTGAATGGTAGCTTAATTAAATAATCGCAATAAGGATTGAAAATAAATGACCCATCTGCTGAGAATAATTTTATTTTCTAATTTACAGAGGTTATTACTTCCACTGTAAAATAAGTAAAAAATATACATGCAATTTGTCATTGTTCCAAATATTATAACTTCGTCTTGACAGATTTCTTTTCAAATCCCCCAAACAATAAAAGGAGAAGCTTTGTTGACTGTGGAAGACTAAAAAAATTACATCCATAATTTGAGCTTGCTGTGCTGAAAGAAATGTAAGGAGAAAAAAAAGGTATCCTTTGCTTAGAGCTCTTTCATAAACTATTTCTAAACATTAAATTACACTAAAAGGTTAAGTCCATATTTCTGAATGTACAAAAATTTTCAATTGCTTAATATTTTGCAAAGAGGCAAAGCAATTAACATTTCAACGCTAAAGTCAACTTCTTTTTCTCAAGATAAGGAACAATCAAAGACACTTTAGGGACTGAGTAAAATGTCCATCCACAGTGGGAAAATTATATCAATAAAGAAAAATTATTTGCATGCTTTCTTGATTTATTTTCCCAAACCTTCCATCTGAGACAAGCAGCTTCAAATGCCCCCTGAAAAGCAGCTGCAACGTGCTGTCTTTCCATGCTTCATCCCATCCTATCTCAACTCATACTTGCACTACAGAATGCAAGCAATTACAAGCTCTTTAGGGGTGCATATATTTTATATTTGTTTATTTATATCCAGCCTTTATTATTTTCATAAATAAGTCAAGGTGGCAAACATACACAATATTCCTTCCTTCTCCTATTTTGCCCACAACAACAACCCTGTGAGGTGGGTTGGGGTGAGAATGAGTGACTGGCCCGAAGTCACCCAGTCGAGTTTCATGGCTAAGACAGGAGTAGAAGTCACAGTCTCCTGGTTTCCACAGCCCGTGGGCTGGTTGCATCCTGAGGAGGCTGCGCCCACCCCAGCTCCGGCAATGCAAAAAAACTTGCGTTATGTTGTGACATTATGTACTGAGACAATTGGTTTCTTGTATGCTAAGGACATATAAAAAGTTTCAAAAAGATTAGAGGGGAGGTTAAAAAAATTCTGAGATAGGAAAATCTGGCAACTAGAGATGTACAGATGTTTTAAGGTCAAAATGTTCCAGTCGTTTTTGTTCTGATCTCACCAGAAGCCTTCTGACATCAAAATGGCTATTCCAAATTCTCTAGAAGAGGTCTAACCTTAAAACAGGACACTCTGACTGCCGAGCAGAGGTTAGAATGGCCTGTTTCAAGGTTGGACCATTTCCAATAAGCTCGGAAGGTTGGAACCATCTATTTGACTTTGGAACAAAATACTTAGAGGTTGGAACACTTTGACCCTGAAATACTCTGCAAAAAAAGGTGATACAAATAATCTGGCCAATTATAGACCTCCATTAATCTTCTAAGTATAATTAGTAAGTTTTATATGTATGGTACCTATGCATAAAATGTAACAGCTCCTAGGCCACAGGTCTGCAACCTGCGGCTCCAGAGCCACATGCGGCTCTTTCAGACGTCTCCTGCGGCTCCCAGTCCTCTGCCATGTGCAGTCCCAAAAAAAAAAGGTGGGACTAAAAAAGTTCAACCAATCAATTCAAATGTGCAGGGTAGGCGCATATCTCGCCTTGTCTCCACTCTTCAGTCAAACCCTGTTCTGCACATGCGCACATGTACACACATGCGCACACATTTTTTGTGGCTCCCAGTTTTTCCTTTCGTGAGGGAACCGGTTCCGAGTGGCTCTTTCACTGTTTCAGGTTGCTGACCCCTGTCCTAGGCTATTGAGGATGACATTATTGATCCTGAACAAACAGGATTCCAGAGGGTTAGATCAACATTTAATCAATCCTAATGTTACAATTACTTGCTGAAGTATGCATTGTACAGCTACATTCTAAATTATATGCTGAAATTGATAGAAATTGACTCAGAAACGGAAGTTGTTAAAGATCGTATGATAAAGTGGGCCCAGAATTTTCCGGAGGTTATAACAATGGATACTTGGGAAAAGATATGGGTTAGAAATGTAAAATTTACACAGGGGAGGGAGAGGAGGGGTTTTTTTGTTTCTTTTTTTATCTTAAAAATGTATTGTAAAACTTTTCAAAAAAATAAATAAATTATATGCTGCGCTTGTTGATTTTTGAACAGCATTTGACCTGATTTGAAAAAATAAGTTAGGGGTAATTGTAAGTAACAATTTGAGAGATAGGTACCTCCCACTTCTTATATGTTGTATGAGAAAATGGGTTTACAAATGATGCGCAGTCAGCAGGATACCTTTCTAACTATATTAAGACTGTTTGGGAGGATGGGAGAGAATGAAGCAAGATTGTATATTGGCTCCATATATTTTTTAAATAGATACTGTACATAAATTTATCATTGTAAGCAATGCAATAATACTTTCATAAACAAGTAAGCATGAGACAAGAAATGAAAGTGTAGGCCTCCTCTTGCAAAAGTTAACATTTTATCATAAATTATAAAAAAATCCAAAACTTTTAGTGCTTTCCAACATCAAACAAAGGCACAAATGGAGAATTAATAATCATGCAGATTATTCAGTGTAAGTATCTAGCGGTTACTTTTCCAGAGCAATAGGAAATGAAAGGCTCAAATTACACATGCTGCTTTGAAGGCACAGAGGAATGTCACAGTCATTCTAAGATTTTAGAGAAAACAAGATCAGAAATTTGTTTTGGCAGTGATTAAGCCATTTCAGGCCAAATGATTAGCACAAAGGATGTATGGAATGCAGCTGGGTCCATCCTCATATTTTACAACCTATCAACAGAGTCAATCAGCTTTTTTTAGGGCCACAATAGGTAGTCCCAGACCTATAATGGAATCCTAGGCTGGAAGCAGGTTTGCCAAAGTTGAAACTTAGGCCTGATCTAGAATACTAACTTGGATTCAAGGTAACTTTAAACCCCAATGAATTATTTCTGCTGTTGTGAATAAATATAGACAACTGGCAATTAGTTAGCGCATAAAAGCTCATTACTTCTGGTTTCTCACCTGTATCACTAAGCCAGCCAGGATATGAAGATATCGTGAGAATGGTTAAAGAATCTGGAGTACCAGAAGAAACTGGCTCATACTTCTGTTGCTCAGTAGGTGGATGGTATCAATGATGGCCTGGCCAATTATTTCAACAACAACAACAACTTTAGAAATATAGATGGGCCTTTTCAAGGGCCCTCATTCATGCTTTCCCCTCTGCTACTTGGAAGGCAGATATAAGAGGATTTCATGAATAGAAAAACTCTGCCAGTATGGAAAGAGGGAAAGAGAACGCATAGCCCACGTTCTTCCCAGCTTCTCCTTCTATGAGCACACTAGACAACTAAGGATAACGTTCACTTATTAAAAGCTTGCAAGGGCAATCTGCACAATTTAACCTGCTGCTGAATGATACAACCCTAACGGTTTAACAGCTTGCAAAATTCTGCTCTAAAGCCACACAAAAGCATAACTGTCTTATGGGAAAAAATACATAAGGCTTTGCAAAGCAAAACTCCATGTTTTATCCCACTTTAGTATCGTATGCCATAAAGATTTTTTACTTCCAATTGTTTTATTTACTCTCCTATGCATCCAGCCAAAGATTGCAATGTAGCAAATAAAGTAGATAAGATTTGGTAGGTTTAATAAACTAGATTAATTAAATTAACATGTTTTATAGTTTATAACCCTTTCATGGATTACTGCCTTGTCGTGGCGAAGGGGCTTGCTTAATTCAATGAAGCTATGAGCTATGCCGTGCAGGGCCACCCAAGACGGACAGGTCATAGCAGAGAGTTTTGACAAAACATGATCCACTGGAGAAGGAAACGGCAACCCACTCCAGTATCTTTGCCATGAAAACCCTATGGACAGTACCAAAAGGCAAAACGATATGACGCTGGAAGATGAGCCCCTCAGGTCGGAAGGCGTCCAATATGCTACTGGGGAAGAGCAGAGGGCTAATACTAGTAGCGCCAGAAAGAATGAAGCGACTGGGCCAAAGCCGAAAGGACGCTCAGCTGTGGATGTGTCTGGTGGTGAAAGGAAAGTCCGATGCTGTAAAGATTCTTTCTCCATAGGAACCTGGAATGTAAGATCCATGCATCAAGGAAAGCTGGACGTGGTTAAACAAGAGATGACAAGACTGAACATCGACATCTTAGGTATCAGTGAACTAAAATGGACAGGAATGGGTGAATTTAATTCAGATGACCATCAGGTATACTACTGCGGGCAAGAATCCCTCAGAAGAAATGGAGCAGCCTTCATAGTCAATAAAAGAGTAGGAAAAGCAATACTGGGATACAATCCTCAAAATGACAGAATGATCTCAGTTCAAATCCAAGGCAAATCATTCAGTATCACAGTAGTCCAAGTCTATGCCCCAACCACCAGTGCTGAAGAGGATGAAATTGACCGGTTCTATAAAACTCTACAGCACCTTATAGAACTAACACCAAAAAATGATGTCCTTATCGTCATGGGGATTGGAATGCTAAAGTAGGAAGCCAAAAGATAACCAGAATAACAGGCAAGTTTGGCCTTGGAGTACAAAATGAAGCAGGGCACAGGCTGATAGAATTTTGTCAAGAGAATACGATGGTCATAGCAAACACTCTTTTCCAACAACCCAAGAGACGGCTCTACACATGGACATCACCAGACGGTCAAAACAGAAATCAGATTGACTATATGCTCTGCAGCCAAAGATGGAGAAGCTCTATATAGTCAGTAAAAACAAGACCAGGAGCTGACTGTGGCTCAGACCATGAGCTTCTCATTGCAAAGTTTAGTCTTAAACTGAAGAAAGTAGGGAAAAGCACTAGGCCACTCAGGTATGAATTAAATCATATCCCTGTTGAATATACGGTAGAGGTGACAAATAGATTTAAGGAATTAGATCTGATAGACAGAGTGCCTGAAGAACTATGGACAGAGGTTCGCAACATTGTAGAACAGGTAGCAACCAAAACCATCCCAAAGAAAAAAAAGCAAGAAAACAAAATGGCTGTCTGAGGAAGCTTTGCAAATAGCTGAGGAAGAGAGGGAAGCGAAACGCAAGGGAGAAAAAGAAAGATACACCCAATTGAATGCAGAATTCCAGAGAATAGCTAGAAGAGATAAGAATGCCTTCTTAAATGAACAGTGCAAAGAAATAGATGAAAACAATAGAATAGGGAGGACAAAAGATCTTTTCAAGAAAATTGGAGAGATGAAGGGAATGTTTCATGCAAAAATGGGCATGATAAAGGACCAAAATGGCAGGGACCTAACAGAGGCAGAAGAGATTAAGAAGAGGTGGCAAAATTACACAGAAGAACTATACAAGAATGAGCTTAAATCCCTGATAATCACAATGAGGTGGTCACTGACCTCGAGCCAGACATCCTAGAATGTGAAGTGAAGTGGGCCTTAGAAAAGCTGAGCAACAACAAAGCTAGTGGAGGTGACAGTATTCCAGCTGAGCTATTCAAAATCTTAAAAGACAATGCAGTAAAAGTGCTACACTCAATTTGCCAGCAAATTTGGAAAACTCAACAGTGGCCACAGGATTGGAAAAGATCAGTTTACATTCCAATTCCAAAGAAAGGCAGTGCCAAAGAATGTTCAAACTATCGCACCATTGCACTCATTTCTCATGCTAGTAAAGTTATGCTTAAAATCCTACAAGCTAGATTCCAGCAGTATGTGGATCAAGAACTACCAGAAGTACAGGCAGGATTTCAAAGAGGCAGAGGAACTAGAGATCAAATTGCCAACATACGCTGGATCATGGAGAAAGCTAGAGAGTTCCAGAAAAACATCTACTTCTGCTTCATTGACTATGCTAAAGCCTTTGATTGTGTGGATCATCACAAACTGTGGCAAGTTCTTAAAGAGATGGGAATACCAGACCATCTTATTTGTCTCTTGAGAAACCTATATGCAGGCCAAGAAGCAACAGTGAGAACTGGACACGGAACCACTGATTGGTTCAAAATTGGGAAAGGAGTCCAGCAAGGCTGTATACTGTCGCCCTGCCTATTTAACTTATATGCAGAGCACATCATGAGAAAGGCAGGACTAGATGAATCAAAAGTTGGAATTAAGATTGCCGGGAGAAATATCAACAACCTAAGATATGCAGATGATACCACTCTAATGGCAGAAAGTGAAGAAGAACTAGAGCCTCTTGTTGTGGGTGAAGAAGGAGAGTGCAAAAGTTGGGTTGAAACTTAACATTAAGAAAACCAAGATCATGGCATCTGGCCCTCTCAATTCCTGGCAAATAGATGGGGAAGAAATGGAGGTAGTGACAGATTTTATTTCCCTGGGCTCCAAGATCACTGCAGATGGGGACTGTAGCCAAGAAATTAAAAGACGCTCCTCGGGAGGAAAGCCATGGCAAATCTAGACAGCACACTAAAAACAGAGACATCACCCTGTCAACAAAAGTGCATATAGTCAAGGCTATGGTCTTCCCAGTTGCAATGTATGGCAGTGAAAGTTGGACCATAAGAAAGGCTGAGCGCCAAAGAATTGAAGCCTTTGAACTATGGTGCTGGAGAAGACTCCTGCGAGTTCCTTGGACTGCAAGGCGATCAAACCGGTCAGTCCTAGAGGAGATCAACCCTGACTGCTCTTTAGAAGGCCAGATCCTGAAGCTAAAACTCAAATACTTTGGCCACCTAATGAGAAGGAAGGACTCACTGGAGAAGAGCCTAATGCTGGGAAAGATTGAGGGCAAGAGAAGAAGGGGACGACAGAGAATGAGGTGGCTGGATGGAGTCACTGAAGCAGTAGGCGTGAGCCTAAATGGACTCCAGAAGATGGTAGAGGACAGGAAGGCCTGGAGGAATGTTGTCCATAGGGTCGCGATGGGTCGGACACGACTTCGCAGCTAACAACAACAACAAAATAGCTTATAATTTGTTACGCTATCTTAGATTTACCCGTTTTATTTATATGCGCACGGATATTTAGATTTTTTTTTCTTTTGCAGTAATCACAGACCTTAATAAAATTTGTTCTGTTCTGAAAAGTTTCGCAAGTAAAGATAAAGATTCACTCAAGTTGAACTTGATTTCTGGTGTCTGTGTGGCCACATATGGTAAGTGTGGTTTTCTTGGCAGTTGGACAGAAATGATTGTCAGGTTCCTGTTTTGAGATCTTTTTCCAGGCTAGCCTATTGCTCTAATATTCCCCATAAGGCTTCCACCCAATACTAGCCAGATCCAGACTCTGCTTAGCTTCTGAGCTGAAACAAAAATGGCTGGGGTTTTCTACTACTTCAGATGCATGTGGTACTCCTCAACTTGCAACCATTCATTTAGCAACCAAAGCTACAACTGAAAAAAAGTGACTTGCAACCAGTTCTTGCACTTTAACATCCATTGCAGCATCCCCATGATCACATGATCAAAATTGAGCATTTAGCAACCAGCTAAATTTACAATGGTTGCAGCATCGTGCGTGCATGTGTGTGTGTGTGTGTGTGTGTGTGATGCAACTGTCATTTGCGACCTTACCAGCTGGCTTCTGACGAGCCAAGTCAATAGGGGAAACTGGATTCTCTTAATGACCACATGAATCACTTAGTAACTGCAGTGATTCGCTTAACAACTGTAGCATAAAATTGAGCACAACTCAGAATTGCTTTGCTTTAGCAATGGAAATTCTGGTCCCAATTGTTAGTTGAGGAGTATCTGTGACTTGATCGAGGAGGAACACGCGGATCTGACATGCATTACCGAAACCTGGTTGGGCTCAGAGGGAGGTGTCCCTCTGACTGAGCTTTGCCCTCCGGGTTTCTGTGTGCTTCACCGGCCGCGGGCTCAGGGTAGGGGCGGGGGTGTGGCAGTGGTTATACGAGAGACCTTATGTCCGCGGGAAACTACTGTTGTACAGATGGGCGGGAGTGAGTCACTCCTCCTGAGGTGCGGCCCTGGGGCTCAGTGGGGCTTGTTGCTGACATACCTGGCGCCCAGCACTGTAGCAAGGGCCCTGCCCGAGCTTCTCGACACCCTTTCGGGGTTGGTGCTTGAGTTTCCCAAACTTATAGTTTTGGGAGACTTTAACCTTCCTTCCCTGGGGGGATCATCAGAGTTAGCTCGGGAGTTCATGGCCTCCATGATGGCCATGGACCTGACCCAAATAATTCAGGGTCCAACTCATGAGGGGGGCCACACTCTCGACGTAGTTTTTCTATCTGGACAGTGGTTGGATGATCTGGGAGGGGGCTCGCCAACTATTGTCCCCCTGTCATGGTCCGATCATCACCTCCTGCGGCTGGTCTTTCGTTTTGCCACCCCTCGCTGCTGGGCTGCGGAACCGACCAGGTGGTTCTGCCCCAGGCACCTAATGGATCCAGAACGGTTCCAGACGGCGCTTGGGTCTATACCTATCTCCCTCACTCACAGCCCGGTCAATGCCTTGGTGGAGGCCTGGGAAAGGGCGGCCACCGAGGCACTTGACCATGTTGTACCCTTGCGACCCCTGATTCGGCGCAGATCCCGTTGGGCTCCATGGTTTTCTGTGGAGCTCCGGGAGATGAAGCGTCAGAGACGGGGTCTGGAGAGCTGTTGGAGATCCAGCCATTCTGAATCTGACCGATTGTGGTTGAGAGCTGCTACGAGGACTTACCTCGCGGCGATGAGGGCGGCGAAGTCTAACTACTTTGCTGCCCTCATCGCGTCCGCAGATAATCACCCGGCCGCCCTGTTTAGGGTGACTCGCTCCCTCCTTGATCAGGAGGTGAGGGAGGAGCCCTTGCAGGGGCAGGCCGAGGAGTTTAGTCATCATCTTGCGGACAAAAATGCTCAGATTCGGGCCGGTCTGGACTCTGACTGGGCAGAGACTGATGGGGAGGAATCGAGCGGTCTTGAGACTGTCATTTGGAGTGAGTTCGATCCTGTTACCCTGGATGAGGTGGACAGGACCATGAGGAGACTGAGTTCCACCACGTGTTTATTGGACCCATGCCCCTCCTGGCTGGTGTATTCAGCTCGGGAGGAGACATGAGGCTTGTTCCAGGCAGTAATAACTGCTTCTTTGAGAGAGGGTACCTTCCCTACTGCCTTGAAAGAGGCGGTGGTGAGGCCCCTTCTCAAGAAGCCTACTCTGGACCCGGCTATTTTGAATAACTAACATCCCAACCTTCGCTTTTTAGCGAAGGTTGTTGAGAGCATGGTGGCACATCAGCTCCCCTTGTTCCTGGAGGAAACTGATTACCTAGACCTGTACCAATCGGGCTTTAGGCCCGGGTACAGCACGGAGACGGCATTGGTCGCACTGGTGAATGATCTCTGGTGGGCTCGGGACACGGGTTGTTCCTTTGTCCTGGTCCTATTAGATCTCTCAGCGGCTTTTGATACCATCGACCATGGTATCCTACTGCGGCGTCTCAGAGGGTTGGGAGTGGGGGGCACTGTTTTACAGTGTTTCTCCTCCTACCTTCTGGGCCGTTCGCAGTCGGTGTTGACGGGAGGGCAGAGATCCGCCCTGAGGCCTCTCGTTTGTGGAGTCCCTCAGGGGTCGGTTCTCTTTCCCCTCTTGTTCAACATCTATATGAAGCCACTGGGTGAGATCATTCATGGTTTCAGGGTGGGGTATCATCAGTATGCTGATGATACCCAGCTTTTTCTTTCCACCCCGAACCAAGCCAGTGATGCCCTCGACGTGATGTCCCGTTGCCTGGAGGCGATCCGGGTTTGGATGGGGAGGAACAGGCTTCGACTCAATCCTGCCAAGACTGAGTGGCTGTACATACCAGCATCTCGGGAGAACCAGTTTTGTCCATCGTTAACTATGGGGGGGGTGAGGTGTTTCCCGCCGTTGATGGGGCTTGCAACTTGGGCGTCCTCCTGGATTCACGGCTCAGTTTAGAAGACCACATAGGTGCCGTGACCAGGGGGGCTTTTGTCCAGGTTCGCCTGGTGCGCCAGTTGCAGCCCTATCTGGACCGAGATGCCCTATGCACAGTCACTCATGCACTCGTGACCTCTCGGTTAGACTACTGCAACGCTCTCTACATGGGGCTGCCCTTGAGGACCACTCGGAGGCTTCAGCTGGTGCAGAATGCAGCCGCGCGAGTTGTGATGCGAGTCTCCCGATACTCCCGTGTAACGCCTCTTCTCCGCGAGCTGCATTGGCTTCCGGTTGCCCTCCAGGTGAGATTCAAGGTGCTGGTGATGACCTATAAAGCCCTACATGGCATGGGTCCGGATTATCTTAGGGAGCACCTGCTGCCAGCATCAACTTCCCATCGTCCTGTGCGCTCCCATAGAGAGGCCCTCCTTAGGGTGCCGCCGGTTAGGGAGTGCCGGCGGGTGATCCCCAGAGGGAGGGCATTCTCTGTGGGTGCGCCTGCCCTTTGGAATGATTTACCTGTGGAAGTCCGGACTGCCCCCGATCTGTGTTCATTTCGCCAGGACCTGAAAACCTGGCTTTTCGATTTATCAGGCCTGGACTGAAGGGGTTTTAGCTTTTTAAACATTGTTTTAATTTTTGGGCTTAATTAATTTAATTTATTTTAATTTTATATTATCTTTTATATTGTATTTTATGCTACCCTGTAAACCGCCCTGAGTCCTTCTGGAATAGGGAGGTATACAAATCTAATTAAATAAATTAAATAAATATTTTAAATAAATAAGTAAATATTTGAATTTATATTTTCAGGGAAGAATCTGAAGAACAAAGACTAACAGTGTTAACCAGACATAAAGGTTGAAAGTGGTGCAATATATACTTTTCTATTAATTCTTCCTTCTGAAAGTAATCTTTTGTTGTCTGCAATCATAATACAGTAGGTGGAGGGAATTTTTTTTTCTTTTTGTATTTTCCTCCCTCTTAGCAGCATCCAGCTGTTCTATATCATTGAAAAAAGACACAGCTGATTCAGTTGTGCTCCTAGCAAACAATCATGAAACCAAGTATTGAATCCCTCTCCATTAATCAAAGTTATAATACTACAAGACTGAAATACATTTTTCTTGGTAGCATAGAAAAGACAATTGCCCAAGGAATTATTACAAAAGTGGTTGGGATAAAACATTGCTGGATGAGTTGGGTTGGGAAAAGTATATAAAGTCTTGTGAATGAGTAGTATATATTACAGTGTCAAGATAAAAGTGCTTGTCTTGATTGACTCCAGAAAAAGCCCATGGGAGTTGTGACTGCTACTTTGATGAAAGCTTCAATCTATGATGTTGTGAAAAATATTGTACCAATTCTATGTTTGGAATCATCCAGAAAAGAAAATTACATAGTAAACATTGTAATATTTTTTATACAGCTTCATAGTCCCGTCATATTTGGAATGCTGCATTTGAGTCACAAAACCTGAAGAGCAACATTATGGAACTGGATAAAACAATTGCTCAAAAGGCAACCAGCCTGACTCAGGATCTGGAATAACTAATGTATAAGAAAAGGTTATCTAATGCTTTTTATCTTAGAAAACCGATGAACAAGTATTCTAGAATCCTGAATCATATGATAAAGTTAAATGGGAAATTCAGGAAAAATAAAAGGAACTATTTCCTTAGATCGCTTGACCAAAAGTTTTGATGATTGGAGGATATAACAAGTGAGGCTGAAGCCATCCTTTTCATTGAATGGAATGATTTATGCTTGTAAAAGCTGCAGATGCCACACACCCAGGGATTGACTTTGTCAGCTTTGGCCAGTAAACGAGGACACCGCTATTGGTGGGTCAGTTGGGCCACCTTCAAGCGAAGCACTGCTTCTGGGACATGATATCTTTCCCACTGGAAAAATATAAGATGGTGAACCACAGGTGACAAGTGGCTGTGGCAAGTGTTATTCAATGTAACTGCAGATTCCTATTGCTGTCATAGTGCATAGTTCAAATATGTTGTTTTCTTTATGGGATGTAATGATAACCGCAAAAGTGGATAGCTTTAAAAGGACTCACACAAATTCTTGAAGGATCAAGTCAGATGTCAAAGTTGCATCCAGTAAAAATACCAATTGTCCTTTCAATATCAATTTTATAGATTGATTCAATTTATATGGCTGCACAACTCAGCAAGTAACTCTGGGCCAGTGATGGCGAACGTTTTAGAGACCGAGTACCCAAACTGCAACCCAAAACCCACTTATTTATCGCAAAGTGCCAGAGCCGCATCAGCACTGTGGGCCCTCGGTGGGGGCAGGGAAGCGCCTCTGAGTGCTGCCTCTGGCACGCAAAAACCAGTGGCACAAAAATGGGCCACCATGCGGCAAGGCACAAAAACGGCCGCCGCTGCACCACAGGGTGCAGATACAAGGCGCTGTACCACGCAAGAACGGGGCAGGGCTAGTGAATATCACGCAGGCACTAACCCCACTCCATCTGCAGCGTGTGCATGTTCACGGCCCCGTGTGCACATGCACATATGTAAAATGCTTCTCCCTCCCTTTTCTTCCAGTCCACCAATCAACAATGGTTGGTGACCTCTGCTCTGCCGCCTGTACTCGAGCTTGCTAGTCGGCCGCTTCGCCTCCTTTGTGCTGGGCGGGGCTCCTGCTCTGGGCAGCGGTGGCAGCCTGATGGACCTGCTGCTGGTGGCGGTGGCATGCATGCCAACAGAGAGGGCTCTGAGTGCCGCCTCTGGCACGCGTGCCATAGGTTCGTCACCACTGCTGTAGGCGGTTTCCAATCTTAAACTAAATTACAGGTAGTCCTTCACTTACAAGTGGCCACTTAGCGTCTATTTGAAATTATGACAACCCCCCCCAAAAGGTACTTACAACACACACACCCTCGTGGTTATGTGATCACATTTTGGGTACTTGACAACCAGCTCACATTTACAACTGTTTGCAGCAAGCTGTGGCCACATGACTACATTTTTGTCAAAAACCATTCTTCCAGTTTTCAGCAAAAATACCTCATAGTGAACAATGGATTTGTTTAATGACCATGACAGTTGCCTGAAGACTATGGCATTTGTTTAATGACCGTTGCAAAAAAAGATCGTAAAAATGGGCCCAGTGACGTGGTGACTCGCTTTATGACTATCATCACTTACAACCAGGCAGGCTCCATTATGGTTGTAAGATTAGGACTACCAGTAAATCCAAATTTCCAGCATACATACAGAAATTAAAATAACACAATTGCTGGGTGGAGTTTGTTCCCTATGTCTTTCCTGTAAATATCTGGCTGGCCCTTTTGAGAAGAGAAATATTGGGTAAGGCCCAAGTCACCAGGACTTTTCTCACATTCTGAATATTTTCGGTCTCGGAGCATTTATGAGCTGGAGAACTCTGTATGGTTACTAACTTTGTTGATATATTACCAGCTGAGAAAGAGGGACTGATCACAATGCTTTGATTTGCTGTTTACGGTATTAAGTCCTTGGGATTGCTATTCATACAGTCCCCCCCTCCTGGGGTCTGCCTAGTTCACAAATTAGATACTTTTATCCTATGCACTGTCAGGTAGCGCCAACATTCTCCTGTGTTTGTTCTTTTTGTTTTTCTAGAGATTGTGTACATATAGATGGGTTTATGAAATAGTCTATCTTGGAAGACTGGGGCCTCACATTCATGGCAATTAAGTCTTTGAGGGATTCAGCATTGGCATGGCTTCATAGTTTAGCACTCACAGAGACCAAAGGGAGTTCTCTGACTTAAGAGGAGCATTTCTAACTCAATTATCTCAATGGATCTCTCTGCCCTTAAAAAGCATGAAATTATGGCTGAAGCCACTTACTTTCTGTTCCCAGAATGCATTGGTGGCCCCGCATGGGGCTGCACTCTATTGTTTTAGCAGTAAGAGCCACGTTCTTGTTTCCAGCAACAAGACCGCTGTTATTTAGTGGCTTCAATAACCTTGGGCAATGTTATTCTGGTTGCCAGGGAAACATTTCCTTTGTTGGAGCCCGTGAACTATTGGGTGTAATTTATGGATTTATTTACGTTCTGGTCCTGACAAGAAGGTTACAGTTGGGAAGAAAACAGGACTTGCAGCCTGCGAAAGAGGAGCCGTTCCTGAAATGCTAAAAATTAAAACTCCTAAGCCAGGCCCCTGTGCCTTGAGATTTATTTCCTTTCAGTCCTGGTGGTCAGCCCCTTTTGCAACTTTTGAAAAATTCAAGCTTCAGGTTCTTCATTCTTTAAGGTCAACAACTAAACTCTTAAGGTCCAAACAACAAGCAAAATCACAGATACGTTTTTTCCTTAATTGACAGGCCATATGTTGACTAGTTTGACGTTTCTTGAAAAAAAATGTTTTTATGTTCTGCTTTATTTCCTTTTTTGTCAAAGAGCAGAAAGAATTGGCAGGACATAATGAGACACACACGAGAATACTTAGAACTGGCGTAGAGTGGCTGGGTGGGTGGTGGGGAACAAATCATTTGTATCTGTCCTGCTCTGCGTTTCCCCTCCTCTTGAAATGCAGACCAGCCTCCAAAAGCGTGACCATGACTGTGGCTGATAGAATTGGCTTGGGTTGGTATAATTTGCCACCGACACCTGGTGCTGGTTCTGCCTCTGGCATATTGTACATCCTAGTCTCTCCTGTGCTCTCAAACACTCAGAATTCTGTTTTGCAAATCAAAGCTTTTTTTTTAATGCAGTATTTATGATGCACAAAATTTGGATCCATATGTTAAAGAACATGTTCAGAAACAGTCTCTTTTTTTCAGGGAAGTGTTGATTTAAAATGAGTAGGGGTTTTGTGTGTGTATGCAATTGATATATACACTTGCTCGTATAGTCAGGAAAACACACACACACAAAGACACACGTATACACATGCTGTAAAAAAAAACAGAGCGTGAGGGAAGAAAATGATGGGAAACCACCAGAGATTTATCCTATAAATAGTAGGTTCTCAATCTTGAGTCTGTAGCTAGAAAAATAGCTTAGAGTTTCCTTAATCGTCATGATTTTATTTCCCAAGTCACCCTTAATATTCTTCCATCTGCTCTGCACGAAGTCCAATTTTGTAAAATGAGCCCTGTCCTTGGGATTGTGGAGTGGTCAAAGCATTTGGCCATGCCTGATGATACTGTCTATTTTATATGGATCTAATCAGTGGACCAATTGTGCCCTCTACCATTCTGCCATAGCAAACTTTCCAGATTCCTGTTCACTCTTTTGCTTGAAATAAGGCAGTTTGCTGCTACAGTCATGGTGTCTCTTAGCCTCAGTGATTTTAAGAGATGTGGCCTTCAGCTCTTGCTGGCTGGGGAATTCTGGGAGTTGACGTTCATGCCTCTTAAGGTTGCGTAAGGGCAACTCAGGTTGCAAGATTAGATACTTAGTACTTAATAGCAATAGCAAGCACTTATTATCCAAACTGATTGTCCATTTCTTTGGGCTTGTAGGCTGTCTTAAGTGACCACAATAAACAATTCATTTATAAGAGGGATATGAATGAAAGAATTGTGGTCTTGATCCTTGATAAAGATTCTGGGTTGAGGCAGAACAGTTGCCTAATCAAAGTTTTGTCTGGAATCATCTTTTTATTGGTTTGCTAGGAGTAGAGGGGAACTAGCCAGTTTAGATTATTCTAGATTATTCTAATCTATCTAGATTAGATAGTCATTCCTTGATGGATGGCATCTCCATCTGCATGATATGCAGGAAATTTTTAAAAAAATAAAAAATGGGCTTCTTAGCGTAAAGGCTGGAAAAGGAGTTCTTCAATTGTTGCCTTTTGGAGCCTGTATTTGCTGGGCTTTTTGTGCTAGCTATCCTGAATGTTTGGAAGTCAGACTTTTATAACATTAGAATAGTTCTTCTGGCTCTTTCCTCTGAAGGAAATCGAAGGCCAACATCTGCCTTAAGTATTTCACCTTTTTGGCAAAGGGTTAGGATTGCAGAGACAGTGGAGGATCACAAATTGGCGCTAAGGTTAGCAGGCCCAATGTGGGACAGGGTTGCTTGCTTCGGATTTTCTCCTTTTTTGCCTCTCTGTATTGATCACAGAGTCACATATTCATAGAGCTGGAAGGGACCCTGGAGGTGTTCTAGTCCAACCCTCTGCCCAAGTTAGGAATCCTTATACAATCCCAGACAAATAGTTGTCCAATCTTTTCTTGAAAATCTCCAGTGATGGAGCACCCACAATTCCGGGAGGCAAGCTGTTCCTCTGATTAATTGTTTGCACTGTCAGAAAATTCCTCCTTATTCCCAGGATGGATCTCCCTCTGATGAGCTTCCACCCATTGCTCCTTGTCCTGTCCTAGATGCTGTGGAGAATAAACCGAGGCTCTCTCCCTTGTGACAGCCTTTCAAGTATTGAAAGACTTCTATCACACTCCCCTTAAGCCTTCTCTTTGTGAGGCTAAGCATGTCTAGTTCCCTTAGCTGTTCATCACAAGATTTAGCTTCCAGTCCCCTTCTCATCTTTGTTGCTCTTCTCTGCACTCATTCTAGGGCCTCAGCATCAAGAACATGAATATCAAGAACGTGGCATGTGACTAAAAAGGTGACAAGCAAAGGGGGATGTGGGAGAAAAATGAGGAAAACGTGAAGAAAAAAACGGCATCTGCAGTGCTCGAGTTAAAAGGAGGGACGGGGGAAATCCATGTGGGCCATAAAATGCTATTAGGACTGGAGAGGCCCCTTCCTTTTCCATTCTCTTCAATGCTGCTAGCTGCAATTAGTCCTATTAGCACTAATGGGTTTGAGCACAGGCTCTCTTCTGCACACCCACCGGAGAACATGGAGCACTTGTTGTTCCTTTTTATCTTAGCAAAATAAGACCAGGATATATCAGAGCAAAAAATTAATGATCCTTCTGGGAGGTTCCTGACCAAAGGGTGATAAATGGCAGCTGGATCAAACCTGCGAATGAAATGGAAAAATCTGACCTAAGAAGGTGCCGACTCCACATTTGAGGGGAGGCACTTGGATCGTGACATAGGGAAACTGAGGCACGGCATATTGTAGTAGCCATAACTTTGATTGTCATTTTTAAGGGCTCATTTTAGATTCCACCTGTTCCTTCTTACCTTGGATTCCAGAAATACTTTCTTATATATTTTGGAAATATTGTAGCTCAGTATATAAGGCAAAATCCTTAGCAGTATCTAGATGGATGCAAGGGGGGAAAGGCTTGGTCTTTGCCAGTCAGTATAGATTTGTAGGGTATTTCACAATCAAGTCTTGCACACAGAATTTTTTTTTCATATCTTTATTCCTTTTGATCACACTCAAGGTTGCAAACATATCTAATATTCTTTCCTCCATGCTAGCAACCCTGTGAGATGGGTTGGGCTGGGCTGAAAGAGAATGACTGGCCCAAATGTATCCAGCTGGCTTTCATGCCTTAAATGGAACTATAGGTAGTCCTCAACGTACGACCACAATTGAGCCCAAAATTTCTGCCACTAAGCAAGAGAGTTGGTAAATAACTTGCACCCCATTTTACAACCTTTTATGCCACAGTTGCTAAGTGAATCACTGCAGTTGTTATGTGAATCATGCGGCTTTAAGCAAATCTGGTTTCCCCATTGACTTCGCTTGTTGGAAACCGGCTGGGAAGGTTACAAATGGTGATCACATGATCCCGGGACAGTGCAGCTGTCATAAATACATGCCAACTGCCATGCCCTTGCATTTTGATCATCTGACCATGAGGATGCTGTAAGTGTGAAAAATGGTTGTAAGTCACTTTTTTAGTGTTGCTGTAACTTTAAACGGTCACTAAACAAACTTGTAGAACTCACTATCTCCAGGTTTGTAGCGGTGTCTTCACCAATGGACATCTGCTATTAGACCCGACCCCCCTCCCAACAGTTACAAGACAAGTTGTGAGGGGCAAATTACTTCAGGAAACTTCAAGAAGCCACCTTTGTTTTCTCCTTACATTGAAACATCCATTTCTATATGACCTACAACCAGAGATTCAGTTAACAACTGTGGCTGTAAAATGGGCAAAACGCAATAACTGTCTTGGTTAGTAATAGACATTTTGGGCTCAACTGTGGCTGTAAGTTGAGGAGACTGAATGTTCACAGAGCCCCTTGCCTCCCAGTTCATGTTTTACACACGTAGAGTACAGCATTTGGCCAGCTATTAGCTGCAGTGAACTGCTTAATGCTACCTCATAATGGTTAAAGTACCATCTGGGCTCATAGTGGGTGCATTTATTACTGTTTGTCATTACTGCCACAAATTTGAATGAAGTTCTTTAATTCACGGTGGTTAAAATGACATAATTGTTGATGGTCTTAGAATATAACATGCTTCATTTATTTCCTCATTTTTCTAACTATCTAAGCGAAATGGGCCAAAAATTTTCTTTAATTTTATAAAGGGCATGGCAGAACAGGAAATAACTTAAAAAGGACTAATTTTGGCTGTTAGGAGAGACAGATGGAAAAAGTTACAATGATTGGAAAGCAAAAAAAAAAAGAAGAAGAAAAAGCTCTGACACTGATGGCACTTTGGGAAAACAGGTGAGGTATGACGGCCAGGGCCCGAATGGGTGTGGTTCCGAAGGAGGGTAAGACACACACACACACACACACACACACCAGGAGATAGGGAAACTAATGGATTCTTGGACACTGTGGGGAATTGTCCAGAAGCTGCAGTAAATGATCTTGCTGAAACCCTTATTGACCTATGGAATAGGGACACAGAATACAGCTACTCCTCGACTTACGACCACAATTCAGTCAAAAATTTCTGTTGCTAAATGACACATTTGTTAAGCAAGTTTTGTCCCATTTTATGACCTTGCTTGCTACAGTTGTTAAGTGAATCATTGCGGATGTCAAGTTAGTAATGTGGTTGTTAAGTGAATCTGGCTTCCCCATTGATCTTGCTTGCAAAAGGGTTGCAAAAGGGGATCACAGGACTTTGGGACACAGCAATGGTCATAAATATGAGTCAGCTGCCAAGCATCTGAATTTTGATCACATGCCTGTGGGAATGGTTGTAAATGTGAAATGTTGTAAATGTGAAAAATGGTCATAAGTCACTTTTTCCAGTGCCGTTGTAATGTTGAATGATCACTAAACTAACTGTTGTAAGTCAAGGATTACTTGTAGGCAACTGAAACAATCCTTTCCTTTGGCACCGAGGATCCTGGACCTCTCCTTGTTTTTGTTTTAATTGTTTCTATTTATTTCATTTTTATCCCACCTTTATTATCGGTTATAACTAGATCAAAGCAGCAAACATATGTAATACTCCTCCCACCTCCTATTTTCTCTCCAACAACTAACCTGTAAGGTGAGTTGGGCTGAGAGAGAGGGACCAGCCCAAAGTCATCCATTTGTTTTTTAACGCTTAAGGTGGGACTAGAACTCATGGTCTCCTGGTTCCTTAACCACTAGACCAAACTGGCTCCCTGGTTACTCTGAAGAGGGCTCCAGAGGAATGAAGCAGGCCAGGGGGCACCTTGAGCACACGCAGTAAATATTGAATGAATAAATGCACATGGAAGCCAACTTCAGTACCTGAAGCTATGCAGAAAAGCTTTCTGTCAAGCAAGAACATCCGATGTTAGCTAATGCTGCTAACATCGGATGTTCTTGCTTGACACTTTCTTTGTAGCCTCTGTTGCATCCTCAACCACAGGTAGTGCTCGATATATAAGCCTGCCCATTACGGTTGTTATGTCACGATTGTTGTAAAATGGCCAACCAGATTTTACCATGTTTTTTGTTGCAGTTATCAAGTGAACACTGCAGTCATTAAGCGAACGTTGCAGTTGTGTGAACCCACTGTTTGCTATGGCCGCAGTTTTGCTAAAAATCATAAGTGCCAGGTTTCAACAAAGTTGCTGTAAAACATGGTCGCATAAATGTGGCCTGTTGCCAAGTACAGTGACGTGACCGGAGGTTGATCATGAGAACTTAAGATCCGGGCCGTAAGTCCCTTTTTCAGGTAGGTTGTAACTTTGAATGGTTGGTAAGCAACCGGTCATAAGTTGAGAACTACCTGTATCTATCCAGTAAGATTCTTTATTGTGGCCAAGGACTTATTGTAGTGTATATTGGAGAAGGTGACCCTTTGAGAGCTGTATGCGATGAAATTTCATTTTAATGTATGCCGATTAGTGTACATTCAAAGTGATAATAAAGTTATTCTTCTCTTCTCTTCTCTTCTCTTCTCTTCTCTTCTCTTCTCTTCTCTTCTCTTCTCTTCTCTTCTCTTCTATTCTATTCTATTCTATTCTATTCTATTCTATTCTATTCTCACCTGCTCTAGAAACCCCAGTGTTGCAGCTCTCAAAGAATTGATGTGACAGATCTGTGAAGTATTTTTATGCCAACAAAGGAGCTTTTAATGCAGATCACTGCAGCATGCCATTTTGTCTACAGTAATTGTGTGAAATCGCTTTTAGTTTATGTAGCCTCAGATCGTGGACACGATAGTTTTAATTCTCTGGTTTACCACATGTTTTTTAACTCCTGCTGATCTTGACTTACTCAGACTAGGTGAGGGAACTTGGCTAAGTAGATCCAAAAAGTGGTGAATGCATTATTTTGTGAGGAAGTGGTACTTCCAGCATTAAAAGAAGCAAAAGTCTGCCCAGTCTAAAAGAAGCTCTCTCTAGATTTAAAGGATTTAATCAGACATTGCCCTAATGTAAATATTGCTTGTTTAAGTTGTTTCCGCCCAATTGCAATGTTTTTGAGTTTATACTGCTGTCTCGATCATTTACAACCTGGCTTAGAAAATTATTAGCCTAATACATGTGAAAAAGGTAAAGGGGATATGGCTGTTCTGATTTTGCTTGATGCTATAGCTTTTGATACCATTGGCACAGTCTCTCTGTGAAGTAAGCTATGGACTCAGGTCTGTGTCCATATTTTGCTTCTACCGTATTTTCAAGGGCAAACTCAGAGAGTAGTATGGTGACTGTACCCCTGTGCCCCTATGGGGGTTCCAACATATCTTTCCCCTTTGAATCTGAATATCTAAAGGGCCCTTTGGTTGTTCCCTGACCACTGCTGTCACTGGAATCCTACGGGAACTCTGTAGCCAGGAGTTCCTATTGCCAACTTTAGGTTATATATCAACAATGACCTTCCTGGGATGGTCTAGCAATGTTCTTGTATTTATTGCTTTAGACTACAATTACTGTAGCGTAGGACATTCTGTGTGGGACTTCCCTTGTGCTTGGTTGGAGGCTGGAGCTAGGGAAAAATGCAATGGCCAAGTTGCTGAGCTGAGCACTTGAGGTATAAATATTACGCATGTGCTGAAACTGTGGTTCCAGTTAGCTGGTGAGCCAAGTTCAAGATTTTGTTTATGCATCTAAGTATACTTGATAATCCATCTCCATCTTTACCATTAAAGCACTTATGGATTACTGACATTGTTGGGGAGATCCTACTTCATCTGCCTAGATCAGGATGGGCAAACTATAGCAACTTTACAATCTGTGGACTTCAACTCCCAGAATTCCTAAGCCAGCCAGCCACAAATCGTAAAGTTGCCATAGTTGCCCAGCTCTGGCCTAGATATAGAGATTGTCATTACGGAGCTGCTTGCAGATACTCTTTTTTCTTGTGTGGCATCTACATTCTGGAAAGCTCTCCCCTGAATTTCATGAGTGCCTATTGTTAGGCATATGGTGTTAGCCTACAATGTTGGGTTGAAAATATATTAACCATAATGCTATGTCTTTAAGTTGTTAATTGGCCAATGGGTGTGTAAGTGTTCTCATGGCCATAAGAGGAAGCTAGTAACGTAGCTTCTCTCTCTCTCTGAATTCACTGCTCTCTACTATTACTGTTTTTGCTCTGCTGTTGGTTTACTACTGTTGTAAACCTGAACTGTGTATTGACCTCTGGACCGGTAAGAAGACTTTGTATTTTGGATTGCTACTTGGACTGTTTATTTTTGATTGTGCATTTTTGTTCTTACACCACCTCAAAGTAAACTACTTTTTGCTTTTACAACTCAGTGTACTGTGTGTGACTCTTACTGCTCTCAGTACTCTTCCTTGTCTGTGCAACTCTTTGGTAGCACAAGGAGACCTCTGCACAACAAATTTCCTTAACACCTATGATATCTCATGCTGATTTCTTCACCCAGGCTGATGTCTTCATATTTTTATGTAATGGGATGGAATGAATGCTTCTTGTTCTTCCTTCCTTCCTTCCTTCCTTCCTTCCTTCCTTCCTTCCTTCCTTCCTTCCTTCCTTCCTTCCTTCCTCCCTCCCTCCCTCCCTCCCTCCCTCCCTCCCTCCCTCCAGATCATGTGTATGTTTATAAAATATATATAGGCAGTCCTTGACTTACAACATTTGTTTAGCACATAGGTTTGGAGGCGCATAGTTAATCCTAATCTTTGAGATGCAACTCACTGATAAGGAGTTCAGTGAAGGCTAACAGTTTTAATGTGCTTTAAAGAGGCAGGATCCTGAAACATTCTTGTTAATGAAGATGGCACTGGAGGCTGTTGCTCTGCTTTGTGGCGTACTGACTTCACAAGTTAACCAATCAATAAAAATTTGAAACTAAAAGGATTTTTAAAAGACCAGGGTGATCAGTATATAGATAGTCCTCGACTTATGACCACATTTGAGCCCAAAATTTCCATTGCTAAACAAGACAGTTGTTAAATACGTTTTGCCCCATTTTACAACCTTTCTTGCAACAGTTGCTAAGGGAATCACTGTAGTTCTTAAGTTAGTGACACGGTTGTTAAGTAAATGTGACTTCCCCAATGACTTTGCTCGTCAGAAGTCGGCAAAAAGGGATCACATGACCCCAGGACACTGCAACCGTCATAAACACATACCAGATGCCAAGCATTTGATCACATAACCACAGCGATGCTGCAACAGTCATAAGTGTGAAAACTAGTTATAAGTCACTTTTTCAGTTCCATTGTAACTCTGAATGGTCACTAAATGAATGGTTGTAAGTCGAGGACTACCTGTACTTAGGATGGGGAAGTGAGAATTTTGCAGGCTCTCTGGTGTCTGTAGGCACCAAGTTGAAGATTCCAAATTACTGTGTGACATGTTTTCAGTTGTACTGGGTTTCCAGAAGTTTTCTCCTTTAAGTGAGCTGCCAAAACATAGCCCCTACAACAGCTTCCTGCAAGTCTCTCTTGCACTCACTGCCAGGATTGTATCTCTGTAAAATGTGTGGCATTTCCGCCAATAACACTCAACACCTCCATTAAATTTTAATGGGATCAAATTTGGCACCATCTGCAGCAGACTGATATAAATTGCTAAATTGATCCTACCACCTCCCAAACTGCTTTTCCTTCCACCTTCGACTTGGATGATCTCGTTGACTACCCACTGCCTTGCCTCTGGATCTCTCCATCATTCCCAGCCTGCAGGGGTCCCCCGAAAATGGGCTTGCCCTTAGGCAAGAGGTGCAGCAATTGCTCTGCCAGCTGCTCACGCACCTACACAGGTAATTGGGGACTGTCCCTTTAACAGGCTGAATGCATGAGCTTGTCCAGATTAAAAAGCTGCTGTGCAACATGTTTCCTCCTTTGGGCGATGCCTCATCGCCACCGGCTTCTTTTGCTTGGCTGGGCTTCAGTCGGGATTCCACCTGCATCAGGAGCAAAGCCTTTGGCATCTCTGCGTTTCTCCAGGAGTTAAATCCACCAGTGGTACGTGTCTCTTTCTGAGCCTGTGCAGCTGGAATCTTGCCTCTCCAGGGGCTGCCTGTGCTGTGGCCAAATTCCTGGTTGCTGCTCTGGAAACCAATTGTGCCAGGGAAGAATGTGCTGGCTCAGCGGATCAGTCCAGAGAATGTGAAGAGACTACCGAGGGGGAGAGAGAGAGAGAGAGAGAGATTGTGCCTAGAGCACCTTCTATGCCCATTCCATCTTCGTCCCCTGCTATCTAACGACATCTCCTGACTCTTCTGTTTGCAGACATAAATTGGAGCAAAAGTAGCATCATGTCTGACGGCAAGGAATGGGCCACCCTCAGCCCGGAGGAGTTCACCCAGCTGCAGAAGTATATTGACTGTGAGTCCTTCTCCTTCTTCCTTTATACCAATAGACTTCTCTTAGCTCCTAATAGGACTTCTTTTTAACTTTTGTATTTATATTTTGATATTTATTGCCCTGTACACCGCCCTGAGTCCTTCGGGAGAAGGGTGGTATAAAAATTTAATAAATAAATATAATAATAATAATAATAATAATAATAATAATAATAATAATAATAATAATAATAATAATAATAATAATAGAGGCAAGCAAGCCCCATGGATGGGCAGGATCCGTGAAAACTAGAACTTCTCTGGAATCAGAGGTCATACCAACTCCTTAAAACTTAAATCTGGTTTACTTGAGCATTGAGAAAGGAGAAGCAGCCATTTCTGTGCTAATCCCAGCAAGGCTCAAAGGGTAATTATTTTGTGTTACCCCGTGTCCATCTGTTCCCTCCCTCTATTCCCTCCCCCCCCGAACTCAGTAGTATTAGCTTGATATGATAAATCACGGTTGAGTGTCCAGAGACAAATATCAAGGAAGAAATAATCTTAGTTTCTGAGGAAGTTAAAAGATTTTGGCTTATCTTGGGCCACCCATTCTACAAGTTAGATACCTCGTATTTTAACACCCCAAATTCAGAATGTTCTAATATCAGCTGGATCGGATGTCTCACTGCAACTCTCTGATTCTTATTCTACTTTAAAACTTAGGACAGAATTCAGAGAGTTCTAACTGTTGGCCAATACAAATGTCGTGCCTGACACATCTTTTGGTTATAGCATGTACTGTGTCAGAATTCCTACACTTTTTTTCCCCTTGTCAGTCTTCATTTTTCCTTGCTCCGCAGACAGCAGCAAGAAAGTGCAGGATGTGCTGAAGGAATTTTATGGAGAGGGTACACTGTCTCAGCACCGGCAAGGGGATGTGAGTATCCTCTTCTTCCTTTCCTGCAAACATCTCCATCTTTTGCCTTGCTAGGTTGTCTATTTGCCTTAAGTGTTTACAGGCGGGGTGACCCTACAAATCAATACAACATCTTTCCAAACTTATGTGCCGCTTTAGGTGTCTTCTGTCTTTCACACATAAATTCTGGATTTCCATGGTGCTTAATTGCATCATGGGATGTCACGGAAGGCAGGAAAAGTGTCACATAAACTCTAAAACTCGGCTGTTTGACCTAGAGTGCATTAGATTTAACTCCAAAGAGACCCGGTCTTATTTGCAACTAAACCAGTCCTCTTTCAATTCACTCTGCCATGTCATAAACTTACTTTGTAAAGGTTAATGATCTCTCCCAGTGCCGATGATCAAGATAATGTCCTAGAGAGCCTCATGAAAATGGAATTGCGTTTACAGAGATGGTTCATCTGTGTAGCTGTTTTGGTTTCAACTAGTCTTTGGTCACACCGGGGCTGAGAACAAGGAGCAGAAACAAGTAAGGTAGAATGTGGCTCTCTAGAGCCTATCCAGGGTAGCACAATCTCCATCTCTCTCTCCTGGAGGAAAATAAAAAAAAATTGCAGGTAGTTGGAAGAGAAATGATCATATTCCAACCTTCTTTGTAGCAGTTGGGGGTGGGGGTGCTATAACACGGTTGCTGCCTGACCCAGCTATTCCAGATGGTCTGCTGATGATGGCATATGGAAGCGACATACTAACTGGATCAGCTGTGCTATGCAGACAGAGCCATAGAAGTACAATGAGGGCTTTGTAGGCATTGTAGTCCAATCCCCAGTTCCGAGCAGGAAATCCAGTGCTGGAGTCAGGAGATATCATTCAGATTCTGATTGAGGATTTCCAGCAGACAAGAGTCCCCAAGTAATTGATTCAGTTGACACATATAATCCATTTTGCAATCTAGATCTGGTTCTACTTGCCGCAGAAGTAGAGAACAACCCTTTACCCACTCTTGTGTGATAATTCGTATCTGAGGGGCTTTCGTATCCCCTTCTTGGTCTTCTCTTCACCAGCTATAAATTTCATCTTTCATCTTTCTTCCTAGGACTTATTTTCTGCACTCCCAAGTGTCTTTGTTGCCATCCTCCAAACCACTTTCATTATGTCTGTGTCAATGGTAGTCAACATGGCGACTTTCAAATATTATGGATTCAGCTCTAGCCTGCATGACCAATAGCAAGAAGTAGTTGTAGGCCAAAACATTTGGAAAGCACTGCATTGTCTAGCTCCTGTCCTACATCCTTTCAATTCTTGTCCAGAATTGAAAGCATAACTTCAGGTACAATCTGAAGTATTGTTGTTATTTTATGGTTCAAGACTGGACTTGGCATTTTTATCCACCTACTGAGTCTTCCCAAGGATCAGGGTTAGGCAGATCTTAGTGTTTGATGGGTTTAGAGGTATCGTTGCAGGATGTAAGCTGGTCTGAGTAAAGCTGCCTTTTGCAATTGACTGATGTTGAATTTGTCAAAGCCAATAGTGTTCAAGTGGTGCTCCAATTGTTTTAGGATTAAACGCAAGTATTTAGTATTGCAGCTTGGTTGAGCTCCTGGCTCTTCTTTTTGTTCATTAATTAAATTTATTTTTTCTACTATTCATCCTAGTGTGCTTCCCCTCCTCCCCCCAATATGGCCTTTGCATTTGTCTTTCAATTCTGCCAATTATTTGAGGATTTATTCTTGCCTTCTGAGATGTCAGTGAATCCTCCAACTCTTATTCTCAGATCTTACATTTCTCCCGTTCCCTCGTCTGAACTGAACACATTCAGAAATATGGAAGTCAGTCACATGGCAGCCACTCCTCTCTGCAGCCTCTGTGTGCGATCTTGCAGTCTCATCTGCTTTTTAACCAAAATGTCAAATATAGGTTTGTGACCCCCAATTCCCTTTTGCCAATTTTACCAATTTATTTTAGTATCTTTAAATTTCATCTTTTTGTTCACGTAGAACACTTAAGGTAACTTATATTCTAAAAATTAACTCTAGCCTCCCTTCCTATATTCCGACATTCAACAGCTCCACTAGGGCTTATCCTAAACCTGCCCTCATCCCCCCCACCCCCATCATTCCACGTGCTCTTCTTGTTTGAAGTATACACAGTGGTTTCTTTCGGGTTCCATTAACCCCAATTTCATTAGTTCCAGTAGCAACCAAACAATGGGAAACAGCCATCCTGCTTTCCATTAAAATGAGAAATAACATTTTTACCATTCCCCGCATGCAGTAATATATATCTAGCCCTGAAGTGACACATTATTAGCTGAGTCAAAGCTCTGCTTTTGGCACAATCAATAGGGAATGTCAATAGTTGTGATTCCTGGCATTCTTCTCTTTGGCTTTGCCTTATTTCTCTGATAATGCTGTTCTCAGTTAATAGACTTCGAAGGCTTCAAGCTCTTCCTGAAAACTTACTTGGAAGCAGAGGAGATCTCGGATGGACTTTGCTGTCACCTCTTCATGTCTTTCCAGACCACAGCAGGACAAGCCACAAAAGAGCCAGGTATGCCGTCTGGCAAAGAGCCTCACATAAAATATTGATCTTTCTCTGAGGGCTTGGGGAAGAGGGTGGGTTTGCATCATTTCCGCCCCCTCCATCCAGTCTTTACTAGGGATCTCTTTGATGAGGATTGGGTTTCGCAGCCGGAATATCTAGCAGTTCCGAGGGTGAAGGATTACTGACACATCTTAACCCAGTGTACTCTCTCCTTTTCAGCCAGTGGTTTTGTTTGCGTCAATGATGTCTCTTGTTACTTCTCGCTGCTAGAAGGTGGGAGGCCCGAAGATAAACTGGAATGTGAGTACTGCAAAGGATCAAGAGAGCAGAATAGCAGCCAAAGACTCAGTTGAGAGCTTGATTTTTGATGGAGGCACATTTTGACTGGGAAAATCTGATTTTGGTAGTTCTTCTGCACAGAGAACCAACTTACTGTCATTATGATAGCTCTGGCCTTCCTTCCTTCCTTCCTTCCTTCCTTCCTTCCTTCCTTCCTTCCCTCCCTCCCTCCCTCCCTCCCACATAAATGTGATTTTCACCTCTCAAGAGTCACCTGCCAAATATATTATCATAGGTATATATAATTTTGATTAATTTTACTCACTTTTCTATAAAAGAGAATTTAACTGGCTGGATATGCAGAAGGGTAGCATTCTCTAGTATGCTCTGGGTAGTCATGTTCACCTCCCATTTATCTAGGACAGACATGTCAAACTCGCAACGTCACGTGACATTGCGCAACGGGACAGTTTTGCCATCGCCAGCAATGGGGTGGGCGCGGCTTCCGCGTGACGCGTCCAGCCTGCGGGGCCGGCAGTTTGACACCCTTGATCTAGGTCAATTATAGTTCTTCTGCTGACATCAATCTTAAGCTTATACTGTTGATCAACACAAGAATGCCTCTGATATTTTAAATTTGTAGAAGTCTTTTGAAATCTTTTGTGAAAACTGACCTTTTAAAAACTTGGGGATTTATGCTGGGTCTCTACAAAAGAAATTGATCTTGCTCTCAAACTGAAGAATCCCGCTTTAGTAATATGCTTTGCCTCCCTCAAGTAAGACTAAATGAAAACCCTTGATGAAATAGTACTGTTGAGGGAAGAGGCCTAGAGCAAGAGGGTGAAGGCAGAGTTGCGTATATTTGGTAATCCCTTGTTTAGAAGCTTCTATTTTTGATTTCCATTTTTCCTCCCACAGTCACCTTCAAGCTTTATGACAAAGATGGAAATGGTCTTCTTGACAATTCAGTAAGTAGCATGAGGCCATTAGAAGTTTATAGAGTTTTGGAACCAAATCTCCCTGTTGTTTTTTTCCTCCACTTCAGGCAGAAGAATTGGTTTATTCACACAACACACACATGCACGCACACACCCCTGTGCTCAGCTTTTTGTGGTAGAGAAGGCCCAAATACTTTGATGTCAAATGTTTTCGTACAAATCTTTATAAAGTATTTATTTATTTATTTATTTTATTTTTGGGACTTATATGCCGCCCTATCTCCCGAAGGACTCAGGGCGGCTAACAACAATAAAAAACAACAATACAAAAATTAAAAAAGAATTAAATAACAGCCCCAAAATAAATTAACTACACAATTAAAAATTAAAACATATTTAAAAACCCATCATCAATCCAGGTCAGCCTGATGGAAGAAGAAAGTTTTGAGGTCGCGGCGAAAGGACCGGAGGTCCGGGGCCATCCGAAGCTCAAGGGGGAGTTGGTTCCAAAGGGCTGGTGCTCCCACAGAGAAGGACCTCCCCCTGGGGATCGCCAGCCGACATTGTCTGGCCGACGGCACCCTGAGGAGGCCCTCTCTGTTTGAGCGCACTGGGCGATGGGAAGTCGTCCTCAGTAGCAGACGGTCCTGCAAATATCCCGGGCCTAAGCCATGTAGGGCTTTAAAGGTAAGTACCAGCACCTTAAATCTCGCCCGGAAGACAACTGGTAGCCAATGCATCCTGTTAGTAATGCATCCTGCTGTAATACAGATGACAACCTCGATTGCTAGTATACACCAATCTGATTTTTGTTGGTTCCTATTGGTTTAGCACCAAAAGGTACCATCTTTTTTTATTCAAGGACCACACGTGGCTTTTGAGCAGTGAACTTGCCCCAAGGGCTGTGGTGAGGCCACGACAAAAAAATAACTTTGGTTTGATTTAATGTAAGTATAAATGTAATCACCCTTAATTTGGGTTAATTAAATGCAGTTAAAAGAAATTCTTAGATGTTTTTGGAATGAGGTTTCCCCCTTCTTTTATATTATAAATGGTATTTTGGTAAAACCTTTGAAGGTACTCTGGAGACCACATCCTGGAGGGGGGAGAAGAAATTTGCTCTCTTCTAATTAAACAGCTGCAGGCCCCATCACTGCACCTCTCCTGGAAAACCAAAATGTCTGATTTTCAAATGTCAGACATATTGCTTTTGTCTGACTCATTTTCTATTCTCTGATAAAAGTTGGGGACACTTGCTTTAATCTGAGCTCTAAACCTATCCCTCTAGGTCACTCTTTACCAACACTCTTCCCTTTGATATATTTGGCTACAGCACCAAGGACATCACTTGTTAGGAATTCTGGGATCCATCGTCTAACACGGGTAGGCAACCTTGGCTCTTTATGACTCGAGGACTTCAACTCCCAGAATTCCTGAGCCAGCATGGCTCACCATGGAAACCTCTCCCTTTCCCCTTAGCATGGCTGGCTCAGGAATTCTGGGAGTTGAAGTCCACGAGTCATAAAAGAGCCAAGGTTGCCTACGCCTAGTCTAACACAACAGGAGGTGGCAGACTGGCAAATTTATGCATGCTGGCCCTTTCATATGAGCCACCGCAATTTAATTTTGGTCCTAAACTGTGCTCTTCTCTCTAGGAGGTAGATCGCATCATCACACAGATGATGCGCGTAGCTGAATACCTGGAGTGGGATGTCACTGAGCTTAAACCAGTAAGTGCAGAATTCCTTTGGTTGCTTCATCTACCCCTTCCTCATCTACTCACAACCTACATTAACATGATGGGCTCTGTTGGCTCTAGAAGGAAGGTGTCTGTGTTGGGCTCTGGAACCGGGTGGGGTAGAATGTAGTCTGGATTCCCAGGAGGGAGGAGTTGCATTCCAGAGGACCAAGAGACAGCAAGTTTTAGATAGTTGGGTTGGGAGGAAGAGGGTCAGTCCCTAGGAGTTCCCAAAATGTATCTTTCATGATGCAGGCAGTTGCTTTAATTTGGCAAGATTTCTGTCTACAGGTGTGGAACAATAAAGGAAACTCAGCATATCTTCCTTAGGTTTTGGAGCCTGACACCAGGGTTGCTATTAACAATACTTTTTGCTATAACACCAAAAGGGAAATAGCTCATATTGTGTGCGTTCAGGAGGAAAGATTAGGAGACAGTTGGAAGGGAAGGAGATAAAGCCGGATGTGACTTTGTTATATAGAATCAATATTTGGTTAATGGGATTTACCTAATAGAATGGTGATTTCCTTTTCTGCTTCTATTAAAAGAAGAAAAGGGGTTTTGAGTTTTCTGGATTTGTGGGGAGGGTTGTCATTTTTGAAAGGGTTTGGGTTGTGGTTTTTTTTTTTGCAAGAAATAGAGTGGCTTAAGGGCGCAGTGGCTCAGTGGGTTAGGACGCTGAGCTTGTCGATCAGAAGTCGGCAGTTTGGCGGGTCGAATCCCGAGTGCCGTGTAACAGAGTGAGCGCCTGTTACTCGTCCCAGCTTCTGCCAACCTAGCAGTTCAAAAGCACGTAAAAATGCAAGTAGAAAAATAGGGACCACTACGGTGGGAAGGTAACAGCGTTCCGTACGCCTTTGGCATCTAGTCATGCCGGCCACATGACCACGGAGATGTCCTCGGACAAGAGCTGGCTCTTCGGCTTTGAAACGGAGATGAGCACCGGCCCCTAGAGTTGGAAACGACTAGCACACATGTGCAGGGGAACCTTTACCTTTACCTTTACCTAGAGTGGCTTGGGGGGGGGGAAAGCTCTTATTCCATGTTTCTGCTCAGTAGTTGTTGCCATGCAGATGTGTACAGAAGGATAGGGGACACTGGATAGGTATGAAGGATCGTTATGCTTTTTGTTTATCATATTTCTATATCCCAAATTATTGTCTGATTTATGGTGAAAGGTAGGTTGTCCTAAATCTGGAGGCATATGGTTAGCTCTATTTTAGTTACAACATTAACTTAACTTCGGATTTCTTTTCTCATTGTTTAAGGGAGCTGTTTTTCAAAGATTTGCATGAATAAAGACCTGGGAATGAGGAACCCAGTTCAGTGTTGTGCATGAGGAAAGAGCGGTCCCTGCCTTATGCTGCAGATAATTGTTGCTCATTGGGTGCCTCTTTGACAAAGAATGACAAGCTCTCTTGAAATGTTCCTCCTAAAATGAGCGTTGCACAGCAGCTTGGGACAAATGGACTGGAACAAACACTGAAATGGCTCCCTCCTAAGGTTCTCCTTTTGGGATCTCCCCTTCTCCCGCTCAGATCCTGCAGGAGATGATGCGCGAAATTGATTATGACAGCAGCGGCACTGTGTCTCTCTCTGAATGGCTGCGCGGCGGTGCCACCACCGTCCCCCTCCTGGTGCTACTTGGGCTGGAGGCGGTAAGTGCAGGGGACGAAGGCCTTGTTTTCCTAACTTACTGTTGAATGTGGTTTTTGGTTTTCCTCGTGCAGGATGTGATATTTGGTTGATTGCTTTGCTTTTCCTGATTCTTCTCATCGTGACACTAGAGTAGGAATGCTGGTCTGGCTGGAAAACTCTCACCTCTAGGTGCCTTCCAGTGATCCAGTTCTGTTCTAATCCAGGGTGAATCAAGTGAAAGACTTTTTTAAGAAAAAGATAGTTCAGAATCACCCAGAGAACTGAGTCACAAGCAGCACTTTTACTTAAGATGTCTCTCCCCTTGTTTCCCTTTTTCTATAGACAACAAACAAGGAATTAACTATTCCTCCATGTGCCTGGGGGTGTTCTGGCATGCCTCTGTTCTGCTATGTCAGCCTTTCCCTAAGCTGGTAGGGGCCATGGAATTAAAGCTCTCAGAAGATTGTTGAGTCAGTAGCCGAGGGCTGCTTGCAATGCTGCTGCTCTTTCCAGCTCCATTGGGGACTGCAGCAGAATGAATGCATGAAAAGCTGACTGGGGACTAAAGGAGAACGACAGCATCATCTTGAAATGGCCAGGAAACCTGCAGCTGAGCGCCAGGATTCACTTTCGATGTAATGAAAAGTGAAACGAACCAATTTTCACGTCTTTTGAGCAGCTTTGGCTATGGGTTGGCTTAAAGGGGAAAACAAATAGCTAAAGAAGACTTAAGGCCACCTCACTCTTGGGCTAGGAACAAGTTGAAAGCAGAACAGGACGCAGGAGGAAAAAAATGGTCTGAACAAGTACGGTAGGTGCAAGGTTAAACAGGCTCCTCGTTTTCTGTGACAGCACAACTGTGTGGTTGCAAAGTGAACTTGGTTGAAAGTTTCTCCGCAGCAACCTAATTGCTCTTTGAGGAGGCATGAGGTTTCTCTTTTCTGGGAAGCTTGAATACAATAGGCATTTTTCCCCCGTTCATTTTTGTCTGATTCTTGAAGGCTGCCTGGACCAGCCCCTGCAGTTTTCTTGGCAGCATTTTTCAGAAGTGATTTGCCATTGCTTGCTTCCCAGGGCTGAGAGAAAATGACTGGCACAAGGTCACCCAGTCACCTATGGACGGAACTAGAACTCCCAGTCTCCACCTTGGTGTTCTAACTACTACACCAGAGTGGCTATGTAATCGGCATTTAGGTGCAAACCATTCCGTGCATGTTCCAAAAGCAACATTACTTTTGTGCTCAGGAAAAAGGAACAACTTTTAGCCCAAATCCAGTCTCTACCCCCAACTTCTGTTCCTACAAGGGAGCCTCGATACCTCCGCTTCCCTTTGGCTCCCAAACCAGCCATCCCTTAAACCTCTTCCTTAATTGCTGACTTTTTCCATTGCTTCAGACGATGAAAGACGATGGGCAGCACCTGTGGCGCCTGAAGCACTTTAACCGCCCTGTTTACTGCAACGTGTGTGAGACGCTGCTCTTGGGGCTACGCAAGCAGGGGCTGCGCTGTACTTGTGAGTGTGTCGCTCTGTCCTGGGGTTGTGTGGGAAGAGGGGAGATGGCCTTCCTTCTCTTCTTCCTGGAGGCTCAGGCTTCCAGACCTTCAAGGGAGCTGAGATTGATTTGATGGTGGAAGCAGAAGGAGAAGCTGTTCTCCAGTTGCTGCTTTAGCAGACATCCTCAGAGATCAAATGACTAGCTGCCGTGTTCCAGGTCACTTCATTGATCCATCTCTCTTAGATTTATCAGTCCTGGCTGGCAATGGCTCTCCAGGGTACCTGTCTGAATTGGCCTCAGTAGTCTTCCCAGCCCCATCTAGAACAAAACAAATCTCTAGCGGGCAAGGCAGCTGCTATGTCATGAAGTTTGATCCTCCCTTGGGAGTTACTGTAGTTCTCCGGCTCTTTATTTAGACATCCTACCTTTATTATTTTGATAACTCAAAGGGAGCGGACATCCCTAATACTCCTTCCTCTTGTTTTTCCACCACCACAACCCTGTGAGATGCATTACCCTGAGAGCAACTGATCCAAAGTCACCCGACTAGCTTTCATGCCTAAGGTGGAACTAGAACTCACAGACTCCTGGTTTCTATCTGGGTGCCTTAACCACTAGACCTTTTTCGCTCTTCTTCCAACAGACAAATACAGTCAGATGGTCTCATATTGTTCAACGTATTACTGTTTTTCTTTTACACTGTAAAAGAAAGCAGAAACCGCCTTTCAAACCTGATTCACAAGACTGCATAGGCTTTGGGGTGGGGGTGGGGGGTTATGTGAGTGGCAAGCGTGCGCACCCAGCTCCATGGGTGCAAGCAGCAGGCACGCATGCCCTCCACTCGCGCAAATGGAACTTCGCATGCAAGTGGAGGGTGCTTGCGCTCCACTCGCATAAGCGGCTGACACTTGTGCTCGCATGTGAAGCTCAGTTTCCAGTGACAGTGTAGACTGAACCCTACAGTTCTCTCAATAGCAGTAAAAAAGCTATTTTCTGTTGCCAGTTTGGGAGAACTTTTTTTTTTCATTTTCTAATCTAGCCTCCAATCCTGGTATCCCATGATGAGGTCCCATCTAAATTTTAATCCAGTCTTCTCAATTTGGCTGGCTTCTGAGTTAGGCAAGGTCAGCCCCATGCTGCCACCTGCTGGACCACGTTAACATTGCTCATCAATATTATAATTAAGTTGACAAAATCATTTATGGAGCAGTTGTTAAGTACAGCAAAGCATTCATAATGGCCGTAACTTAATTTATCCAGGAGAAGCATTTGTTTTTGCATATTATTAGTTTAAAACAGATACCAAAGAATTCTGTTATAGATTCCATTTGGATCAACTTGAGGATTTTCCCTCCCTTGTTAAACAAGCATCTGTTTAAAAAAATATGTTTAGATACATAGCACATAGGTGTACATTTGTGTGTTCTGAACTCACAGCAGTGTAGGGTTGTTTGTTCAGGGCTATTTTTTTCCTGAGAACTTGGAATATTTGCATGATTTGGCCATTTAGAAGTTTAAAAGTAGCTTTCTCTGCCTCTGAACAATCTAGCATTCTTTTTCCTCTGGATGTTTATAAAGTATTCAGTGAGAGATAAAGAAAAATGCCATCTCGGAAATCCACCTTGAGCATTCCAAATTCAAAACAATTGTAGCTTGGTTATTTAGAAAAGATGGAAATCTTTCAACAATAGTCTACTTTAGTAGAAAGTCTAAGAATTAATACTGACATTAAACAAGTAGAGAAAACGGCTGAATTCTCATGTTCTCTTTTCCAAGAGTTTCTTTTTAGCTGTGTTCTCATCACACCCTAAACTGTATCATAAAACAGGTTAGTGTGTCATATGAATATTTAAATCAACAGTGGGGTTAGAGAGGATTGTTTTTGTCCTACCACAGCTAATCTTCGGTGGTCAGTCAAGTCATGTGAACATAGAAGAGAGGTTTAATAGGTTAACCCTCTTTTCTGGGCAAACATCCAAAATGGTCTCATGAAAAGCAGGAATTCTTGAAAAGTTCATCCTCTGGTTCTTTTTCTGTTTTATTTCTCAGCCTTTCCTCTCCATGACAGTTTTGTCTGGGGATAAACTTGACAGAAAGAGACTCAGGAGCCTCAACCTTCTCCTATTTTGTCTGTGATGATGCCGATCCTCAGTGGGTCACTCCCCATAATTTTTTCCAATTTGATTTTTTCCTAACTAGATTTTTTAAAAAAAGGCTGCTGGTCATTTGACCAGTCCTTCCATGCTTATCTGCTGCTGGCTCATGGGGTCCTTTATCCAGGATAGCAAATGGAGTAGTTCAGCTGTTTTATGTGAATACGTTTCAAAAAACAAAATGCTCAACAAAAATATGAGGGTGAGGAAACTATGGGGAGAGAGGGGAGGAGCTGAGATGCTACACTAAGCTTATGGGATCAAATTTTAGGCAGAGAAGCTATATGTTGCTTGGGGGATAACAAGGCTTCTTTAGTTTCTACTAGCATCCCATTGAATCCATCCTCCTTTTGCCCCCACAGTCTGTAAGTACACTGTGCATGAGCGCTGTGCTCGGAAGGCTCCTCTCAGCTGCATTAGCACCTATGCTAAGAATCGCCGTGACACCAACGTGAGTAATCGAACAAGGAAGAGTTCTGTATCCCTCAGCCAGACTTCTGTATTTTTGCCTTCCTTATCCAGGATTTCTGCTTTCTCCGTTTCTATTGGCTCCTTCGTCTTCCCAACCTATCCCTTCATTCTTCAAATGAAGTCTAGGTGGTACCCCTGTTTCTAGTCCTCAGTATGTGAGATCGAAATAGCCTTTTTTGTTCCTTTTTACTTTGACTCATTGCCCTTCCTTCCTTGGCTTTGGTATTAGTGTCATAACCACCTCTAGAAGTCTTTTGGAGGGATGAATGTATTTTCCAGTTTGTGTTGAATGCTGAGAGATGTATTATGAGACAGGAAAAAAGTAGATGGCAGCCAAAAGGGACAATGTTTTTAAAAAGACAAAATTGCCTAAATTAATATTTCATTTAAAAGTAAATAAAAGATATGTTTCTGGTAGTGGCTAATTAGGTATTTATTTATTTATCAATCTTATTTGTTAGCCATTCATCAGGTATTTATTTATTTATCAATCAATCAATCTTATTTATTAGCCATTCATCTTACCAAAGGGTAACTCCAAGGTATTTCCAGAAGTGTGGCATGGTAGCAGATAAGAAACCTTTATATATTTTTTCTACTATTTTTCAAATTATAGGTAATCCTCAATTTATGACCGTAATTAGGAAAAGAGATCCAGTTGTAAGATTATAATAATAAGTTGAGGCACCCATGTGATGGGAAGTAATTTTCCAGGCTTTTTCATAGTAATCATTAAGCAAACACTGCAGTCATTAAGCAAACCCATTCATTTAAATGAACATTATTACCTGAAACCTGCAAAAAATTCCAGAAACTGGCAAAATCCAATGTGAATTGTAGTCATGTGACTGCACAGTGCCGCAATAAAGCTGGCCTGCTCAACGTGCAGTCACATGACCATGTACAACAGCTGGGGGTGCTTTACAGGCTGCAAAACACTCGTTCTCTGGCTGTTGCTACTTCAAACTGTTATAAAACAACCAGTCAAGGACTAATTGTAGCAATGAATTCTCAGTAGCAAATAAAGAGGTCAGAGGAACTAGATTTGTCTGCCAGTTGCCCACCCATGCTGTTCTCTAATCCTTAAGTCTTTAATGAGTGATTGAAACTTCAATTCTTGCTTTTGAGAACTTACAGTATTCTTACCCTTAACTAAATTGCCTGCAAAAGGTGAACGAGAATGTCAAGATCCCATTCTAGTTCCCATTCCTTCCTTTGTCGCCATTTCAGTGTCTTAGACCTCCCTTTTGAAGAGTGGCAGGAAGGTAGAACCTGTAGCTTGGGGATTGCAGTTCTGCTGATTTCTCTCTCTCTTTCTCTCCAGATTTCATTATTCCTCACTTCCCTCCTATAGGTGCAAGCACATGTTTGGGTAAGAGGAGGCTGTGACGGCAGTAAGTGTGACAAGTGTCAAAAGAAGATCAAGAGTTTCCAGAGCCTCACAGGCATGCACTGTGTCTGGTGCCATCAGAAGGCAAGCTGGTGACCTCATGATTTGACTTTAAATGGAGATTCTGGCATCAGAAATCAGGAGGGGCTTTTCATTAGATGGCTCTTATTCCGTAGGTAGTTCGTACACAAGAAAAATTAATTTGCGCAGCAGGAAAATTTGGAGAAATACTATTGAAAAGGAGGATTTAAATGAGGGTTTCAAAAGAACAGAAAGCATGACTATCTCTACTCTTTCCCTATTCTAAGGTTTGTGGTGACCCAGTGGAAATTTTGCCACGGTTAGATAATTTTCATCAAGTTTGAAAATATGTTTCCCTGTTTTTAGAGTTGATGTCCACACAAATGTATTTTGGAAATGGTTGGGATTTTCCAGTTTACCTCTCAGGTTTTGCATTGTTTTGAATACTGACTCTTTCATGGACATAGTTAGATATGGGGTTAGAAGAGCAGAGGCATAGATGAGCTCTTTGTTTGTTTAACAAGTTGCCTTTACAGGACATCCTTTTTGTAAAGGCATTGAATTAGTTTCCATATCAGCATACCTAGTTTTCATATATAGCGCATATGGTGTAAATCTAGGCATCTTCAAAGAGGTTACTATGGATTTCTTCCAAAATTAGAATTCAGGTTTTTTTTTATATACACAAGCCAAAATTTGGTTTTCTCAACTCAAGAGTAGTGCTTTCTTCCCCCTTGCTTCGTGATACAGAAGGCAAAATCATAATTGTCGAACCCAAACTGATGTTCCCTGGAAGAGGGAAGACAGAATGGAATTTGAGATTTTGGGGGCGTCTCTGCCTGTTTTCAGGGCCTTGAGGTATAGCATAGCATTGAGAAACACTGGCTCTGTGTCTTGATCTTCTAGATTCATGATGAGTGCCTGCCTCTCATGCCTTCTACCTGTGACTCCGGGAATCTCAGGGACCATATCCTGCCGCCTTCAGCAATCTACCCTGTTGTATTGGTGAGAGCAAGGGGCTTTTAGAAACAGTTATTGTAATTGACAGTCCTGTTGCAGAAACTTAAAAGGCAGAGTTTACAGCAGGGGTGTCAAACTGGCGGCCCGTGGACTGGATGTGTCACACGCAGCCCACACCTACCCCAGCTCCACAAAAGCAAAAAACATTGTGTAGTGTATGCTGTTAAGCACACATGGAAATGCCAGCGCAGCAGGGGGCTGGACAGCTCCAGGCTATAACCGCTTTGGCGGGAAAGCCTGAATAGAGCAAGTCGTTGACAGCCCCAGGGCATGGTCAGCTCTGGCGGGAAGCCAGGGTTTAAATCCATTGGCCACCTGCACTGGCGGGAAGCCCAGGTTCGAATCTATTGCTCACCATTCACCTGGGCAGGTATAAGAGACGCCAGGTAAACCCCTTTGCCCCAGCTTCATTCACGATCCAAATAAAGAAGTATTACCCAGCTCAAGTGTCCGTCTCTCTGTGCGACCACGCGACATTGCACATTGCAATGCGTCACAAGATGCAATCAAGTTTGACAACCGTGGTTTAGAGTAATCGTCGCACGTAGACCTGAGTGCAAGAGATCCTTGGTACTCTCTGCCCTTGGTTGTTTTCTTGCAAACTAGGTAATGTCATCAGTGCTGTCAGTACTGGTGATGCTACCTAGTTTGGATAATAAAAGCTTTGGCAAGAAAACTGACAAGCTCAGAGAGCACCAAAGACCCCCTCATTTCAACCCTGAATTACAAATATTCAGTGTTTACCAATCTGAGCCATTCTAAGATGTGTGGACTTCGGCTCCCAGAATTCCCTAGCCCAGGGGTCAGCAACCTGAAACAGTGAAAGAGCCACTCGGAACCGGTTCCCTCACAAAAGGAAAAACTGGGAGCCGCAAAAAATATGTGCGCATGCGCAGAACAGGGTTTGACTGAAGAGTGTAGTCAAGGCGAGATATGCACCTACCCTGCATATTTGAATTGATTGGTTGAACTTTTTTACTCCCACTTTTTTTTGGGGGGACTGCACATGGCAGAGGACTGGGAGCTGCAGGAGACAGCTGAAAGAGCCGCATGCGGCTCCGGAGCCACGGGTTGCAGACCTGTGCCCTAGCCAGTCACACATCTCAAAATAGCCAAGATTGGAAAACAGTGATATACAGTAGGTCAACTATCCCTACAAGGATTTGTACAGAGATGTTACACAGTAACATCTGTCACTTCAGTAGCATGACTGATAAAAGGATGGGTGATCGTTTCTCATCCAGCACAGAGAAGAGTGGGGGAAATAGACAAGCATGCTTATTCAGTTATAGGTCTTTTCATGTTGTTTTGCATGTGCTTGGATTGTAGAAGAGATATTGAAAGCACATCCTTACCATGCATATATTTTTTTTAAAAAAAGGAAAGCAAGCATTGCCAGTTCTTGGGAGGAAAGAAAAATCCTTAGCTGGGCAGTGTCTTTATTAGGACCAGCCCAAATGCCAGGAAAACTTGGAATGCAAGCTTCCGAGTCCTCCAACACTATTCTTCAAAAGGGTACAAAAAGCAGCTGATGGAAAAGGAAAAAAAATTTAAAAAGAAAAACAGGATTTGCAGTGAGTCATTTATCATGTTGATGCACTGCAAGAGATATTTTGGTCTATTTCCTCTTTGGGGAGGATTGGCCCAAAGTTATTTTTAAACTGTTTCAGTTTCATTCCTTTGGGGCGGGGTGTGCTGCCTCCTGTCTGTGTTGCCCTTGTGAAGAATGTATGCTTCTCTGAGATTCAAATTGCCTTCATCAGATTCTACTTACAGTATAGTTGAATCTACAAGAGGAGAATTAAAGGGAGAAGCCATAGCTCAGTGACAGAGCACACAGCAGGCATGCAGAAAACTCCCTGTATATTTCCTTGAGAAGGTCCACAACATTGCTGTAGAACAGGGGTGTACATACAACCTTGGCGAATTTCAAACGTGTGCACTTCAACTCCCCAAATTCCCCAGGCAGCACCCCTGCTGTAGACTGAGCCATAGTTTGACTCAGAATAAAGCACCTTCCCATATCCCTTCAAGGAATCTGCTATAGAAGCACGCTCATCCTGTTTCTGACCTACACACAAACCCCTTTCCTATTTTGAGACGTGGTGTAAAATGTTTGTTGGGGGGGGAGACTGCCAATCATAGAATGCCCCCCCCCATATCCAGAACAGGCCAGTGACTCGATGAGGTGAGCTGACTTTGCATCAGTGCAGAGCTAACACCCCAGGCTGCTTCTTTCAGCTGTTTCAAAACAGAGGGCAAAGACTTCAAGAAAAGCTTTGAGCCATCACCCTGTTGGAAACAAAATTTGCCCAAATCAAAAGAGACCGTCTGCTTAAAAGAAGGAGGGAGGGAGGGAATTGATCTATCTTTGTTCTGGGAACCTGCAAGCACCTAACCATCAAGAGAGGAATGTCTGTGGAGATTCTCAGTCATCCAGGTCATGGTTGTCCCAAAGGTGCTAAGAAGCTTCTTAGATGAGAAGCGAAACGTCTTCAAAGAAAAACAAGAAAGTCCAACTGCCTTTTGAAAAGGCAGATTTTTTTTACAGGCCATGCCTGTGCTGTTCCTATCCCAAAACTTCTTTCCCAGCACTGGATCTTCTGATTTGTTCCATCTCCTGTTCGCCTTGTGTGTCACAGGAACGGCAGAACAGCCAAAAAAACGGGACTCCTTCAGAGGAACCAGCTCAGCCATTCACTACTCCCGAGGGACAGGCCTTGCGGGTGAGTCTGGTGTAAAGTGGACAGAGCTGGTTGCCAGCACACTAACCCTCATTAGAGAGCACTTAGATCTCTGACTACTCCCTGCTGTCTAGGGTTGAGATGAGGGTGCCCGTAGCTGGGCTTCCAGTTCCCCTGTGTGCATTTTTTTTTAAAAAACCAGTACGTTTATGCTGAAATGATTGTTATTAGTACTTGCTAGAAATTAGGGTGAGTGGTAACAAGCAAAAGCAATCAGCACATTTCCAACGTTGTGGTTTGGTTTGGTCATAGATCAGTGGAGGTGCTGCAGTCTGTGAATTTAGACTTGAGAAAGACGTGCAGGGAAAGTATCTTTTGCCTATAAACTCATAGCTGGGGGTTCACTTGCCAAGAACAGGGTCTCTAAACTTGGCTACTTTATGAATTGAGGACTTGGCTGGCTGGAGAATTATGGGAGTTGAAGTCTACAAGTCTCAAAGATGCCAGGTTGGGAGACTCCTGTCCAAGAAGAGCAGGTCTTGTGGAGGCCATATCACGTGGGCTGCCATATCTGGCCCAGAGGTCATAGGCAGGGCCAAGAGTCAGAGGGACAAGGCGTGGTTTCCAACATGAGGAGTGAGGCTGGGAGATGCTCTGAGTGGCCTGGGGTTCAAGGCCTTGCCTAAATAGAAAAACTGATGTCCTTTCCTCTCTAGGAGACATGTCAGTTTCCACTGCATGGATCTCCATTAGCATATTGGAAGGCTTGGCACCTTCTGAACTGGCAGTATGGGCGCTCACAAAGGGGAACTGGGAAGCAAATGATAAAAGCAGAGTGATATGCCACAATGTAAGCCCCATTCTTTTGCATATCTGTTGTGACATGTCACACGCAGACAGCATGGGCAGAGCTGTTTCAAAATGCTGAAAGCATCGGATCCTGTGTGTGCCTCTGAACAGCAGTCAACTTGCACTGAATCTAGGTTGCTACATAGGATGCCAGGGAGTCCTCAACTTACAGCCATTTGTTTAGTGAACTTTCAAAGTTACAATGGCACTGAAAACTGACTTAAATACAGTCCTTGCATTTCAAACAATCTCAGCATCCCCACGGTCCCAGGGTCAAAATTGGGACGCTTGGCAACCAGCATGTGTTTATGATGGTTGTGGTATCCTGGGGTCCTGCAGTGCCCATATTTTTTTTATTTTTTTATTTTTATTACATTTATATCCCGCCCTTCTCCGAAGACTCAGGGCGGCTTACAAGCTTAGCAGTAGCCTTCATTCTATGTATATGCCTGCTTATTAGGGCTTTCACACACACACCCAAGTGGCATTATTACAAAGTCAGCTTAATTGCCCCCAACAATCTGGGTCCTCATTTTACCTACCTCGGAAGGATGGAAGGCTGAGTCAACCTTGAGCCTGGTGGGATGCGAACCTGCACTAATTGCAGGCAGCTGGTGTTACTTAAGGAGGCATTAGCCCACTGCTCCACCAAGGCTCAGTATGCAACCTTACCAGCTGATTTTTGACAAGCAAAATCGATGGAGGAATTTGGATTCACTTAACTGCAATGGTTGACTTAACTGTGGCAAAAAGGCGGCAAAATTGGGCGCCAATCACTTAACAACTGCCTTACTTAGTAGTGGAAATTCTGGTCTCAATTTTGGTCATGAGTTGAGGATTACATGTCCATAGATGACTGACTGCTTCTTGCATCTCAGCTACTGGACACGGGCCTGTCAGGTTCTCCTCTTCAGCCTTGGAATTGGATGAAAGAGGGATATTCAAATGTGACAAATTGTGCAGGTCCTGATATTGCTCAACTGCAACTTCCAGCACTCCTAGCCACCTTGAGCAATAATGAAGAATGATGGGAGTTGTGATTCAGCAACATATCTACAAAAAAAGAGCCAGAAGGAAGGACGAATCCCTCCCATCCTGCTGTCTGTCAATCCCTGCTCTCTCCTGCCTTTCCATTTGGAAATCTATTTTACAGCATTCCAGATCTCTCCTGAAAAATAGTCTGCCAGGGTTCAAAAGCAGTAAAGTAGCCACTCAGCCAGAGGCATCAGCTTCTCACTGCAATGAAAGGTTTATCAGATCAGAAATTGCAAATACAAGACTATTTCTGGTAGATACATTTAAGGGTTAACGTTCCTACATATTTGCACAATTGATTTTATTTTAGCCATTAAAGGAGACACATTTATGTTTAAAGCTGATTGACTATACTCATAGCAATAAGAGAATTGCTATGTGCATCTCGGTATCCATAGACCCCTCTGGGAATAAAGCTTACAGTAAATCCATGTAGCTGCATGATTAGACTGATGTCATTTCTGGCTATCAAGCTGAATTTACCCCTGTTTTTTCTGTCTCTGTATGTGCTGTGCTATATCCAAATCTGCACCCTGTTGTTACAGTACAGCAATCAGATTTGGCCATTTACCAAGACTATTTGTCTTTCTAAACCCTTTCCACAGATCATCCCTTTGCCCGACACACACCCTTTGCTTGTCTTTGTCAATCCTAAGAGTGGTGGAAAACAAGGAGAGAGGTGAGAACGGTAGGGTTGGAAGTGCAAATGTGGGAATAGGGCAGGCTAGCTAGACAACTTAGGACAACTTAAGCCAACTTTGCTTTTGAATCCAAGCAAACCAAGTTGTTTTCAGAACATTTTTCTTCTTATGTTCCCAAATGTTTTTCTTGGGCATAATATAAATCCTGAGCTGCCTATATAGTGCCACGAGTCCGGTATCAGTGGTGAAACCCCGAAATTAAATTTAAAAAAATACAAATTATATATTTCTAAAAGTTTGGACTGATGATTAAGGCACCAGGCTAGAAACTGGGAGACTGTGAGTTCTAGCCCCAACTTAGTCATGAAGCCAGTTGAGAGACTTTAGGCCAGTCACTGTCTCAGCCTGAGGAAGAAGAAAAGCAATGGTAAACCACTTCTGAAATCTTGCCAAGCAAACTGCAGGGACTAATCCAGGCAGTTGCCAGAAATTATCTTTCACTTGAAAATACTACTACTACTACTAGTAGTAGTAGTAGTAGTGGTGGTGGTGGTGGTGGTATTGTTGTTGTGGTTGTAACAAAAATGTCAAATCCTGTGTAATTTCATTATATTTGCCTGAAAATGTGCAGATTTTATGCAGAGGTTGCTGAAAGTTTACCAATCATGGGACATATTTCATTTTTCATCAATAATTTGTTTAAAAAAATGTTGGCATCCATTGTTGAAAAGGTGGCCAGTTCTGATGTAGAACATACAAGCATGGTTTGCCTCTGTGTTTAGGAAGGTTTCCAAGGGAACCAGAATTGGGGTTTTTGATGAGATCTGAAGGTCCCTGTTTGATGGGATGCAATATTTATTTCTCTGTCAAAATGGATTTCTAGTTCAGATTTCATTGCAGTGGTGTTTTTTTTACTGTTTATGTCTTGTTGACAGAGTGCTGCGGAAATTTCAATATCTTCTGAACCCACGACAAGTTTATAATTTATTAAAGGGAGGTCCTGGACCTGGGTGAGTTAATGTGAACACCAGCCTTTATTTATTTTTTTTAATCCCATTTATATCCCGCCCTTCTCCGAAGACTCAGGGCGGCTTACAGTCTAAGCACAAATCAAATGTGCTTAGCAATAGCCTTCGTTCTATGTATATGCCTGCTTATTAGGGCTTTCACACACACCCAAGCGGCATTATTACAAAGTCAGCTTAATTGCCCCCAACAATCTGGGTCCTCATTTTACCTACCTCGGAAGGATGGAAGGCTGAGTCAACCTTGAGCCTGGTGGGATGCGAACCTGCACTAATTGCAGGCAGCTGGTGTTACTTAAGGAGGCATTAGCCCACTGCTCCACCAAGGCTCCCTGTTTATATTTTCCTGTTTATCTGTATTTCATGTCTTTTTGCAGGATCGGTAGCTAATTTGGGGGTGTGTTTTTGTTCTAGCCTTAATTTTTTCCGAGATATACCAAATTTTCGTATCCTAGTTTGTGGTGGTGATGGCACTGTGGGATGGATCTTGGATGCCATTGGTAAGTATTGTTTATATAGTTTTATTAAATATTTTTTAAAAGGATTAAAAACTAATACCAAGTAATAGATATAGGAAAAAAAAGAAAAGAAGAAGGAAGAAATCAAAGATAAAGGTAAAAGTGCAAGAAAGGAAAAAGAGTAAAAGGAAAAAGAAGAAGATACAATGAAATAGTTTCCGATATTCTTTCTAGTAGTTTTAAGAACAATTAACATTTATCTCTTACTTTATGGTTACAACATAACTCTGTTCTTTCTATAATCTATTCTGTATAATCATCAAAACCATAAACCATAAACTCTTTTTATTTTTCAAAACATCTATAAAGAAGTTCCAGTCAGCAATAAACATAGATACTATGTTTTTTTTCTATTCAGAGAAGTCAAATTAACCATCCCTGCATGTTTTATCATGTCCATCAATTATTACCTTATTGTGGATAATACCGAATCTTTCCATTTGGGGGCATACAATAATCTCACTGCAGTTATCATGTATAAAACAAAGTTCCATGACTTTTTTTCCAATTGTTTGTCTATCAATCCCAAAAGAAAAACCTCTGGTTTCCACTCTATATTAATCTTTAAAATCCTTTTATCAGCACATGTATTGAAATCCAGAATTTTTTAGTTTTTTTACACATTCACCAAGCAGACCCTATTTTCCCAGTGTTCCATCTGTAGATTATAACCAAAAATGTTAGCCCATTTTATTATATGTTCTTTCATTTTTACTCCTGTTTCAAATTTCAGTAAAATATGTTCATTGTTTGTACACATTTCTATTTCAAACTCAGTCTTTTGTCTATATTAACTGTTTCGAATATTAGTAAATAAGAACCCTTGACAACTATATACCCTCTGCTACCAATTCTTCTCCTGATTTTATTTTGCATGACTATGATTTCCTGCTTGCTGAAGATCATTAAAACAATATTTTTTGCACCAAAACCCAAAAGCCGATTAAAAGTACCCGTAACATGCCTACAATCCTACTAACTGGTTGTCAACTAACATCCCTGTTTTCATTCATGGCAACATATAAAGAGAGAAATATTGCCAAATTCTAACAAATTATGCACAGATTATTTTTCATGTTGCTTCCTTCTCAGATAAAGCCAACCTACCAAGCCGGCCACCAGTGGCTGTTTTGCCTCTAGGAACTGGCAATGATCTGGCCCGCTGTCTTCGTTGGGGTGGAGGTGAGTAACAGTTGCCAGCAGGGCTACCAGGCCTCCCTTCTGCTACACCAGGGGCAGGCAACCTCGGCTCTTTTATGACTCATGGACTTCAACTCCCAGAATTCCTGAGTCAGCTATGCTGACTCAGGAATTCTGGGAGTTGAAGTCCATGAGTCATAAAAGAGCTGAGGTTGCCTACCCTTGTGCTACATCTATGAACCCCAATGCTTGAGCATTCACTTTGATCTTGTGAGGAGTATTTTTCATATATTTTTTCTAAGCCCAGTGTATGACCAGTGGGCTTACCGAATACCAGCGTGGAAAGGAACTTGACAGGAAATTAAACTCATAAGCTTAGACAGGCTCTAGATTTATCTCTGGAATTGTAGATTAGATCCCAAAACTTGACGTCTGGACCCATTCCCACCTCAGGTATATCCTAGACCAGTGGCTCCCAACCTTTTGAGCACCAGGGACCGGTTCTGTGAAGACAGGTTTTTCTGTGGACTGGAGGAGGGCCTGGGTTCTCATGCTGCCTGCATCCCACGAATGGGGCTTTGCTTGTTTATGCGGACCAGTTGCTGGCATGCCGCAGCCTGATGCAGGTCCAGGGACTGGGGGTTGGGGACCCCTATCCTAGACCATGCCATATTCCTCCAAGGAATGGAAATAATTGATTTATGCTGAGACCTTTTTGTTTTGTTTTTTTCTAATAAGAGTTCTGCATATATAAGGATCGCAACAATTAAGGAAAAGAATGCGGTAGTTAAACTCTAATCAGCATCTGACCTGAAGAATTTCAGCAAATTGATAATTTAAACATAGTTTGGAGTCTTGAGAGGGTGATTAGATTGAAGTTTAATTAAAACATTCTAAACTGCACTAGGGAGGGGAAAAATATTTGTACTGGGGGAAAAGGAGAATGGGGAGAAGCTTAGGATTTTTTTCCACTTGCTTACTTTTATGAATTGGAGTATTGACTAAAGTGGAACTAAGTAGAGAATGAAAAACTCTACTTTCTATTGGGGAGGGAGGCTGCTTTAAAGTCATGGTTGACTCCTGGCGACTGCCTGGATTAGTCCCTGCAGTTTTCTTGGCAAGATTTCAGAAGTGGTTTGCCATTCCCTCCTTCCTAGGGCTGAGAGAGAATGCCTATCTCAAATTCATTGGTTCATAAATTTGGTTTCTTTTCACCTGTATTGTGTATACTTTTATTTACATATATATTTTTGTTCCTACTGCATATACTATGTCTTTAATATGTAATGAAATAATCAAAATGAAGGAAAAACATTTATAAAAGAAATATTTCCGGGAATGGCTTCTATTCCGGCAAAGGTTTGTAGTTGGGAATAAGGTGAGGCCAATATCAAAATAAACCCCATTTAGAAGTAAATTTCAATAACACAGTTAGACTCCCCTTATATTCTACCTTGAATCCCCTATAGAGTTTGAATTCATATATTCATGGTTGAACATATATGACTCCAAGTATTACTAGCACACCATTTATAATAAGATATAGCCAATAAGAGGGATGAAGTCCAGCTGGGGCATTCTTATTTCAGATCTCTACTCAACCGTATAATTTCTGCATACTTCTGATGGTCACTGCCTTTGTGGGCAGGAGTAAATTGTCAAAAGGACAGTTACCTATGTGAAGTGGATCATCTTCTGACGAAATTAGCTTGGTATCACAACTGTTTTCCATTCTAGCTTACGTTATTCCACACTAATAATTTATAGCCTCTTCTAGAGTTATCCATCTATTTTTGTGCCAAAAATAATAGTAAAGCAGGCAGACTTTATGTCACTTCACTGATGGGTAAGTGATGCTGTGAAGAACTTTAAGGTGCTAATATAAAAACAACCTGTTTTGCCCTTAAACCAGAGGTCCCCAACCTTGGCCACTTTATGACTTGTGGACTTCAACTCCCAGAATTCCTCAGCCAGCTGCTGGCTGAGGAATTCTGGGAGTTGAAGTCCACAAGTCATAAAGTGGCCAAGGTTGAAGACCCCTGCCTTAAACAGTACCAATAGGAGCAGTAGCATGTGAGTTAGTGTTAATATATAAACAAGGAAAAAGAGTTTGAACTGCCTGGATGTATTCATTCTTAGCTGAAAATTGCCTAGCAAGATGAGAAGAGACCAGATGATAGAGATTTCATAGCCTCTTCCCTTTCCTAAATAGCCTCTTCATAGCCTCTTCCCTTTCATAAATCAGTGACTCTTTAATTCTCCCAAATAATGCTCTGCTCTTTCCCAGGTTATGATGGTGAGAATCTGGTAAAGATAATGAAAGATATTGAAGCAAGTAGCATCATACAGATGGATCGCTGGTCAGTGCAGGTGATGCCGGAGAACCCTGATGAGAAAGGAGACCCTGTGCCCTATGAGATCATCAATAACTATTTCTCCATCGGCGTAGTAAGTAGAAACACATGAAAACGTGAGAGAAGGATTGTCCTTTGCTCAAGAAGGCAAAGAGGGGGTAGTTATCTCTATGTATACTGAAAGAAAGAGTAGCGATGATGCGGGGACTGCTCTAAGCTTGCTGTTGCCCTTGAGGACAGTAGGCCCAGAAAGAAAATGGCTATCAGAAACATCCTTAACAATGAAAAGGAAGGAGGCAGGATTTAGTAACAGGGAGACAAGATGGATGTGGTGGAATCTCCAGCTAGACTGGAGGGAAGTGTTAAGAGGGGGCCAAGCTTAGAGTCCTTGCAGTACAGGAAGTGGCACAAAGTCAGGCTGACTTTCCCCAGAATCCCTGAAGCCTTATCTGATTGTTCCCAATGAAGTCTGTCTGGTGAGATTCTTGTAACATAGGTGACTAGCAATAAAGCCTCTGCTTGAAACTATTCACCAGTGGTTGCAGTTGCTTGTGCCCGACAGTGGTAGTTTTTGAATGAACTAGAGAGGTTGCTAATGGGTTTAAGAAATGAAAGGGGAGAGTTAACTGTATGGTTATCTCTGTGCTGAGGTGTCTCTCATCTCCACAAAGCAGCTCTCCAGCCCTGACTCTCTCTCTTTCACTTTCCTTTTCTTCAGGATGCCTCAATTGCCCACCGATTTCACGTCATGAGAGAGAAATACCCAGAGAAATTTAACAGCAGGTTAGTTGAGTTGTGGAAGAAGGCAGGGATTTCCTGTTGCTGCCGTCCTGTCCCTTTTCAAGGCTGATTTGGCAATTCTGAAATCTCAAGTCTTCCTGTGAAACTCGATATAGTGCTTTTGTGTTCAACTCTGCCTCTAGAAATATCTCCACTCCCTTTGACACCCTGATTTGATTTTCTGGGAAGATATAAGGACAGATAGTCATGCAGAGAGAATGGTTCTGCACTGGGCAGTGAAAAGTGAATACCTGCCATGGAGTGGGGCTCCCAGCTGGCAAGCCCTATCAGTGGATGTGTTTGCCAGGGACAGAAGTAGGGCTCAACCACACACACCCTCTACATTGCCCCTTTTCTGAATAGGATGAAGAACAAGCTCTGGTATTTTGAATTTGCCACATCGGAGACTCTCTTTGCCACATGCAAAAAGCTCAAGGAGTGTTTGTCTCTAGAGGTGAGCATTTCCTTTGTGGTCCTGAGTTGATCGCTGATCTGGGTTGGAAAATTGTTCACTCCTGTAACCAGCATGCATTTCAAAATCATTCCAAAATGATTTTGTTTTAGCCTGGAACATTATGTTTCCTATGAACATAATATTTATTGCCCTGTACACCGCCCTGAGTCCTTCGGGAGAAGGGCAGTATAAAAATTTAATAAATAATAATAATAATAAATAATAAAATAATAATAATAAAATAACATGTGCAAAGTGTTTTTCTTTCTTTGACGCTGATTAGCCTGAAGCAATCTATTACACTTTCAGCATTAGGAATTCTACCTCAGGCAAAATAGTTAATGAGAAGCTTGAGTTCTTGAACTTCCTGCTCCTAACAGTGCCATTTCTGCATATTTACCCAGCTGTGCAAGAATGGATCTAGAACTTGGATTCTATAGTGCTATTCAAATTATTGCATTAAAAAAACAATTATTGTCTTGCTCACCTTCCTTTTTTATGTATGTCTCTACCAAGTGCTGTGGGCAATCCCTGGACCTCAGTGGAGCCCTCTCTGGAGTAGCTGTCCTCAATATTCCTAGCATGCACGGGGGGTCCAATCTCTGGGGTGAGACCAAAAGACCTTTGGGGGAGGCAGCGGCACGTAGCACAGCTGGAGGAGCAGCACAGCCCCAAGTCATCACTGAAGCTGAAATCCTGAAGAACTGTGTACAAGGTGAGTCAGGAGAGTGAGTAGAATGGTACAAAGTTTGAAGCCTTGCAGATTGGGCTATTTACATTGTAGTAAGCATGACAGAGAAAGGCAGGCATGGCTTGAGAGGGTGAATGAAGAAAGGCACACAATTCCTAAGAGGACAAGATAGATTAATGCTGCGTTGCCCTTCCTGAAACATGTTGTGAGAACTTGAGGTGATGGGGTGACTTTTCTTATCTTTGGCTTTTCTCCCTCCAATTCTCTATTCAGATCTGAGTGATCGACGGATGGAGGTGGTGGGCCTGGAGGGTGTGTTTGAAATGGGACAGATCTACACAGGTTTGAAGAATGCAGGCACACGGCTGGCTAAGTGCTCTGAGATCACCCTGAGGTAGGTGGGCTGTCAAGTCAAAGAGTGTAGTTGCCGTTTGGAACTCTTGACAGCCTTTCCTTCAACTTTCTCAAGGGGGCATATACATGGCTTGGTACACGTGAAATAATAATGATGCCTCTGTGAACTTTAAGAGTGAATGTCTATTAATGGTAATTGACACCCTTCTTAGGCTGAGTTGAATCATTACCATTATATAGAATGACTCAATGAGTGTTCCTAGGCAGCCATTATCCCTGAGCCTCATCCCAACTCCACATCTGCCATATGAGATTAAGAATACTGACCATAAAGATTGCTGCTGGGAAATGCCCAGCCAGGCTGGCGGGGAGGGCTCAAGTGGGGATTAGCCTTGAATCGTTGTGCAGTTACAAGAGACCTAGGGCTGAGCCCCTGCCCAGTCCATGGGGCTTCATCTGTTTATTCCCAAGAGAAGGCAAGCAGTCTGGGAAGATTCCTGTACTATAGGCAGAATACAATAAAGTAGTTAGTGAAATCTACACGTGTGGATCTGGTTTCTTGCACCTGATAATTGCTGTGATGATACGTGATATGAAGGTATGATGGTGCTAACTGCAGTATAGACAGATGAAGGCAGGAAATCATTACTAAGATGCTCCATATTTACTGTCATCTTCAGTATTTGTTCTTTGGATAATTGCACGAGGACCTCTACAAAATCTGAATATTCATCATCTCATGCCACCTGCCTGTTTTTCTCATGTCTTTGTTGCAGAACTTTCAAGCATCTTCCCATGCAGATAGATGGAGAGCCATGGATGCAAGCACCGTGCACAGTAAGCACCTCCTAAGGTCATATTCTGTGTTTTTTAGCATTGGGTATGAAGACCTGTTTTGGTGAGGCCATAGAACTCCTTATTATAGAAGGCTTGGTAACCAGCTCAAGCACACAGCTGGTGCATTCTGGTGAAATCTGAAACTTGCAATGCATGAGTTGCTGAAATATGAAAATTGCTAAGAACAGTTAATGAAAGGGCTTTATTACTTTAAGCTACATCCACCAAGGCAGACATTTCATGAAAATATATGTAACCTACACTGTTTCAAATAAAAATTTCAATGAGTAACAGTTAAAAGCTATCAAAAACAGATGAATTTTTAAAATAGTCTTGAAAGCACCTATAGATAGGGCCAGCCATTTGCCTTCTGAGAGGAAATTTTACAAAACAGGGCCACTGAGAAATGCTCAGTCTATCTCTTGGATGGTCAATAAGAGGTTTGTAAGAGTGATCTTTAAAAGTAAGTCAGTTCATGTTATGTGAAGGCAAACCTCAAGCTTCAAATGATCATTGGCTGTTCTTTGTGTAATAAAAAAACATTTCCACCATCACCCCCTTTCTTACAACACAGCTGATCAGAGAGCATCTGGACAATGAGGAATAAATAATTATTTCCAACAGTGATTTTTATCAGGATGTAGCATAATTGATGCAGTGGAATATGATTAAAACCTTTTCCCTTTATCAGGATTTCTGCATTATTTTTTTTAGTTTTCAGTTCAAAAAAACCTAGAGGGTAGTTCCAACTCCAACTGGGTCATTGCAGATTTTTTAGGACTTTTTCCCCCTCAAATATTCCAGAAATAAATACCCAAGAAGTGACATCCACCAGAAAAGCTGGTAGATTGTTTTCAAATTGCCACTCCTAGCTAATTGAAGCAAGCCACATTACTAATTGAATAGTTGTCCAAGATTTGCAGCAGGCCCAGTGGGGACTAGACTGATGGTGCATTCTTGTCCACTCAAGGCCAAAGTATCACTTCAAGCAGGCTGCAAGTGATCCTTGAAATCAACTGGACTTAGATTAGGGCCTTAAAGATCAACTAGCTGGGTTGGATGCTCTATCTTGATGGACCGATGGAGTGTGATCGAGTCTATGTTAACTTATAATGACCACAAGGAGACCTATCTGTGTTTTAGTTTGAAGAGGAGAGGCAACCAGACAGTGGTTGGTCTGCTCTAATCATCCCAAAGCTGTGATATGGGGGGTTGGATGGGCAAGTGGAGGAAAGGCCTGAGTCCTGCTCTAAAGTGTTGACACATTTTGCTCTTTCTTTCAGATCAGAATAACTCATAAGAACCAAGCTCCAATGCTCATGGCACCGCCTCCCCGTTCCTCCAGCTTTTTTGGCCTGAAAAAGGGACCCCAGGAGACCTAAACGGGGCTTCTGTTCCTTTCCGGGAGCAACTGCTTTCACCAAAATGAAACTTTGGGTCCTCTGTTGGGGTATTCTGCTGCTTTGTGCCACAAGGAGAGCCCTGTTCTGTCACCACTCTCCATAGCAAATTAGAAGAAGCCAAATTTCTATCTAGTACTTGGCAAAGCAAGATCTGAATTCTTAGCTTTTGCAACATGCATCATTCTTGTCAATTTCCTAGTTTGGAGCAGGAGAACTTGGGCTCTCGGCCTGTTAGGTTTTGCAGCACCCTGTGATTGGGTGTTGCCCTCAGGTTTCCTGCGTATGTATGCTAGTCTCTCTTTTAATGTGTGGATGCCAAATTCTTCCTTTGTTGCCCACTAAAAAGCCTCTGTAGACGGCTACCTCTTGTCGTTCAAATTCTGTTCCTTGTAGATTTTGCTTTTTGCACTTGCTGTAACTACTGAAAGACAATGGTGGCACCAGCTGTTCTTTCCTTCCCCTCCTCTTCCTTTCCTCTTTTTTTAATTTATTATGATTCCATGCCAAGTCCTTCCCTGTACAGTTTTCTCAGAAGAGCTTCAACGTGGTAATAAAGGACTGAGCTTGGATACGTTTTTCCCACTGTAATCAGTTTTCTTGGCTAAAAGCAGAAGTAAGCTGCTCCCAGTTTTTGAAAAGTTATCTACCTTTTGGTCAAAGCTTGTAGAAAATGAAACGAAGCATGTTACAAGATTTCTGACCCACAAAACAGTAGAGAAATGGAATCTCATCACTGGCTCATTTTACCTGCTATTGTGGGAGCACAGTCTCAGTCAGGCATCGCTATGGGGGCATTAAATACTAGGGCAGGAGCAGCTTCTTCAGAAGTCATGAACTTCAGCACCCAGTCAACACAGCCAGTGGTGAATGATGTGTACATCAACATCTGGCAGGCCATACATCTGGCAGGCCATAGGATTCCCTTCTCTCCAAAGTTCTGTGCACACTGGCTTTGTAACTTCTTACAGTTGTGCAGCAGAATATGCATAGAAGCATGAAACGTCCATGCAATGTGTTACAATCATACAGAGGATCAAAAATTGGGAACCTGCATATTTGCGGGTATATCTGCTCACGATAAAAGCCTTCATTGGATTTGTAAACCTGTCGGCATGGATTTGCTGCTTTTCCCGCTTTCCTTCACTATACTGTGTGCAAGAAGGTAATGTAAGATTACACAGGAAAAAGCAAGCATTATAGATTTTTGCTGTTGCAGGTTTGATGTTTGATTTAGTTATCCCAAATTCTATCTGTCAAGGATTGGGATAGTTTTTAGTACTAAGTGTATGAAAGCTTGTTCAGTAAGATTAGGGGGCCATGGACAATAGTCAAGAATGTTTTTTCTCTATTAATCTTATAAAAGTCAGAAGGCTGCTATTTTATTTTGGTATAACATACTGTTTATTCCTTTGTGGCACTAGGATTATGCTCTCTTTTTGGAACATACCCTGAAAAATTAACAGAAGATTCCTAGCATTCTTCCCCAAATGAAATTTCTTGGCACACAGCACTCAGATGCAGTTGTGTTGTATAAAGGTCCAACATCTTTTTCTGTTGTAAGGCACCCATAAAAAGTAAAACACAGTGCAATAGAAAAAGAGTAGGACTTAATCCCTTCCCTCGTAAATCATCCTCACCTTTTGCTGATTTTATCCCCATAATGCCCCAGATCTATCTTTGGGAGGGACAAGCTTTAGGGGCCAACTGTTGAAAGCAAAGAGTAGAGCATTTCTTTCCCATGAATTCAGAGGAGGCTGGGTTAACCTTGTTCTAAGACATTAGTTTAGTTTTATTTGTAACTGTGTCCAGCCACTGTGCTGTGTAAACACTGGTTTATAACTTAGTGTGAACCCAGCCAATGTGGCTCGGTCAATAAACCACAGCTGGGTGATGTATGAACCATTCTGTCCCTCACAATTTCTTCAGTAAAACTTCCACTGCTGGAGGGCTGTGCAACAACGAAGGAAGACTATGGTTTGTTAGACCTGGTTTTAATGCATTCCTTTTGGCCTGGGATGGGAGATAGGATTTCAGGTAGTATCTTGGGAGATGCCACACCTCAGGATGCCAAAAGCAATAAGCACATCATGTTTAAAGAATTAAGGCCTTTCCATGCTTCCATTTTTAGTACAATAAAAGTGCAGTTGTCCATTTATTGCATCTAACTTTGTACATTCATCACAGTGGCATCATGTTCACACAGAAAAGGAATCTGGCACTGCCATTTTTTTGTTTCGTGACTCATAGAATGAAACAATGGAGTTGGTGTCTGTATTGCAGGGCCATGTGGGAAAATCCATTTTAAACCACAGATGTTTGTCACAGATATGCTGCTATCTATGGTTTCTAAGATTCTGGAAAGCGCTATGCCTCTTTTCATGAGCTGCAAACAAATCCTATGTTTGTGCTCTTGCATGTTCCCAAGTGCCTCTTCTCACTTGAATCAGAAGCCTTGCACAGCCCTAACCTGGTTAGAATAGCAGGGTGTGACTGGGGAGACCCAGTTCACATCCCCATTCAACCAGGAGCTACACTGAGATGGAAATGGAAATGAGAGGGAGATGTCAAGGGCTGCCATAGAAAAAGCACAATGTAGCTACTGTTCATTACTGATAATGAGGAAAGTTGATATGTTATTTCCATGAGTTTTAAAAGCAGCATCGAACACAGCTCTCAACTTAGCTGTTTGAACTGGGAAAACGAAGGGAACGTGGAAACGAAAACATTGGAAAATAAAATGTATCAGACAGTGAATATTTTATGGCCCGCTGAGCAAAAGAAGGCTACTTAAAAGAGTCAGCATTTACAGAGATTTTCTTACGATTTTATTGGACTTAAGGATGCTTCTGTGTTGTTATGGAATAAGGAATGAATCTGAGCACTTGCATTGTCTACTACTGTATTCAAATTATAGTACAATACGGCATGAGGGTGCTTGAAGGAGAACAAGAGATATAACTGTCTCCAACACTAACAAGAACAAAACAGTTGATGGCACCAGCATGGTCTCCCTTCAGCGCTCTGCATTTAGTCTTACACAACCTTTCTTCGGTCTTGGTGATAGTAACACAATAACCATTGGAAGGGATCTTGGAGGTCTTGTAGTCCAAACCCCTGCTCAGGCAGGAAATCTTATACCGTTTCAGACAAATGATTGTCCAGTCCCTTTTTAAAAAACTCCCATGTTGGAGCAACCATAACTTCTGGAGGCAAGTTGTTCCACTGATTAGATGTTCAGTGGAAATTTCTCCTTAGTTCTAGGTTGTTTCTCTCCTTGATTGGTTTCCATCCGTGTTTCTTGTCCTGCCTTCAGGTGCTTTGGAAAATAGGTTGACCCATTCTTCTTTGTGGCAGCCCCTTAGATATTGTAAGACTACTATTATGCCACCCCAGTCCTTCTTTTCATTAGACTAGGCATACCCAATTCCTGCAGCCTCTTCATATGTTTTAGCCTCCATCTTTGTTGCTCTTCTCTGTACTCTTTCTAGAATCTCCACATCTTTCTCATGTTGTGACCAAAACTGAATGCAGTATTCTGTGTGCTCTTACCAAGGCATTATAAAGTAGTATTAACACTTCACGTGATCTTGATTCTATCCCTCTGTTAATGAGCCTAGGACAGCATAGTAATACAGTATTATAAAAGTTTTAGTCCAGTTGGGACTCGGGTCCTCACAAAATCTTGGAACTATTGAATTGAATACTTTATTTAGCCAAGTGTGATTAGAATCCCTCATGAACCTGGGGCCATCTGAATATGTTGGACTAATGCTTTCACACCCTGTAACCAGCTTGATCAATCATCACAAGTCAAGGATGCCTGATGGGGGGAAAGATTAATTAACAAATGGAAGAATTTGTATACTAAAAATGGGAGTTGTGGCCAAAAATGGGCAACTGTAAACAGTCTGCACAGCTGAAGAATTAGTTCCACATCCAGCAATTCAAACAATGTATTTTTCAGTAGATGTTGCTGCGGTGAGTTATTTCTACCTTGGCTATAAAATGAAAGCGCCGTGAAGCTAAATTATTTTTTGAGATGCTCTGGTTCTCAGGGGATTATTGGTGGGTTGTTGGTCAGTTTGTGGAAACACTAGCCTCACCCTCCCTGTAACCACACCAGCAGGGTTTTTCAGGGGAAAAGGGCTTGGCTGACTTTTCAACATTTCACATTAACGACTTGTAGGATTTTTGCAGACAGCCAGATGAATGCAGTATGAAATAAGAATGGAGAAGTAATTTATTTTACTGGCTTATAACATCATGCAGTGGGCTTAGTTTTCTGGTATCACATTCTTAAAGTAGAGCAGTAATTTTTTTTCACTCATTTTCAAACTGCTTGGGGAGTTTTTCAGAAACGAAAAGGAAGGAACCAAAGCTGCCTTAGAATAATAGGCTCAAATGGGGAAAACGATCATCCCTGATCATTCCAAAATCTTCACGATTAGATCTTTTTATCAACTGAAATGGAAATGGAGTGATTTGCAGCCTTTGCACCTTTGCCTTATCTCACCCTCAAACACAAATAAGTGAAACTTGATAAACACCAATCTTACTTTTGCTGATAATGATATAAATATAATAAAGAAGAAAACCCTCATCAGGATGAGCAGCCTCGTTGCACAGCCATGCCAGTTTTTGTTTTCATGGTTATTGTTCCCAAATGGCTTGTAGCTGCTCGTATGGATGTCCACTTGTACTTAGAAAAAACAAGACCAGCTTTAGATTTCAGTCTTAGTAAACAAGTCTAAGATTACAAGTCAAGCGTATCATTTTAATTGCAAGGCCCCTTCCTCCAATTTCAGAATTTGTAAGGAAGTCCATCCCTATATAATTGTTTGCCTTCACCTATTGAATTTCTCTGTCAGAATATTTTGTTTTGGAGTGGGAGTGGTTGTATGCTTAAATGACTTTCATTCTAACAGATGGGCCATCCTTCCCACTGCATTCCACAACTTTTCCAGAAATTTAGGACAACAGCAAACCCTGCCTCACCTGCTATCCAAGAAACCCGAGGTCCATGATGGCAAGCCTTTTTTACCTGGCTTGTCAAAAATTTGGAAAATGCCTAACTCAACTCTGCTGGTGTATATCTCTCTCTCTCTCTCTCTCTCTCTCTCTCTCTCTCTCTCTCTCACACACACACACACACACACACACACACACACACACACACACACCAAGATAAACACTCCTCCTCCTTAGGCCACCCTGAGCAGAAACACTTGGTAGCAGCTCAGGGTAGGCCTGAAGTTGAGGCCTGGACCTCAACTTCAGCCCAAGTACCACCACCACTGCCACTCAAAAAGGCCACTGTGTGCCATTCTTCAAGGGTTGCGAACCTTGGGGAAAGGTGTGCGCCACATGGTCCAGCATTCCCCAAAAACTGTGTGAGAATGGGGCATGCTTTTGAGAATGTTCACCAATGTCCGATATTGATGAATCTGGCAAGTCATGTAAAACATGGCATGTCACCTTTGATATATGCGCCATCACTGCCCTAGACCATGGCCTGGCTTGAGAATTATTTTTCTTATAAACTGTGGATTCCTTTGTCTACTTTGACTTGTCTCATACCATTCTCTTCCCAGGCATCCAATTTGAAAAGAATCTCTGAAGTTTATTCTCTGAAGAATATAAAATGATTGCAGATAGTCGTGCTCGCTTTATATCAGCCTGTCCTTACTCCTGTTCTAGATACTAGCACCTCTTTTTGGAAAAAACTTTTGCAGAATTTGTTTTGTGAGATGCAGCCACCCTCATTCCCCATTTCCACCTCCAGAATTGCCCAAGATTGCTTCTGTGCCTTCTCTCTCCTCCTCTTTCTGTCCCCTGGAGCCATCAGTACCCAGTTTGAGCTCTGGTATCTTGCTCACGTGCAGTATCAACAAGGCAGCTGGAAATCCATTTTCTTATGAGGTGGTCTGTTTGTGTTGATTAGTTTCAACCCGTGTTTCCCCGAAAGTAAGGCCTACACCAACAATAATCCCTAGCTTGATTTTTTGGGGGTGGACCTAATATAAGCCCTATCCCCAAAATAAGCCCTAGTTTTGGGGTGAGGCACACACCTAAAAATCAAGCTGGGGAGGGGTGTGGAGCTGCCACGTCCGCCCCACACCCAATTACCCTGCAGCCCAGGCCTGCATTTCTCAGTCACAGGGCTTTCCGGAAGGCCTGTGCAGCCAAGAACCGAGCTATGGATTCAATCTTCAGCCCCAGAAGTGGACTAGCTGGGTGGGGCTGTCAGTGCCAGAGGTGAGGTAAGGCCTACCCTGAAAATAAGACCTGGTGCCTCTTTTGGAGGCAAAAAATATAAGACCCGGTCATATTTTTGGGGAAACACAGTAGAACCAAGTTCTAGACTGTCCATCTAACAAATGGGATTCACAATTCGACTACTATTCCCCACCTAAGTGGCTCACGTTGCATAGACAAACATCACACTGAGAAATAGTCCATCAAACCTTTGATATATTTGTTCATGGTGTATACTGTGTTTTTTAAAGAAAAGTTGGGACAGACAAAATCTAAAACAATACAGTTATGCTCCATTGACTTAAATGATACCAGCCTGCATCTTGTTGGTTCTCTCTGGGTTTGCATGAAACAGGTTGAAGTTAATGTGCCTCTTCCCTGGGAAATGCTTATCCGTAACAGCAATGAATTACTAGGGATGTCTTGGAAGCAGCTGTGAACTGTTTTAAACAAGGTAGAATGCTGGTTCCTTTTTTTCCTCATTATTGTTATTATTATTTGGGAAAATAAGTCTGCAGTGGCTGATTGGGGTTCATGCCACTGCAGACAAAGTCGATACAATATTATCTCTCTTGCCACGATTCATTCCCCCATCTAGTTATGGGGCATAGAAGATAAAATGGGGTCAGCCCCATTTTTGCTTTAGAATGTGGCCTCGGTACAAGAAATTGGTCAACAGGGTTAACCCTCTTATCCTTTATTAGAAGACACGGTCAACTGTAGGAGGTTACTTTAAAACTTAACAATCCCAAAACTACATTGCTGATTTCTTCCCTGACCCAAAGAAATAAGTCATAGGAAGAAAGCCAAATGAACAGCTCTCTTGACTATCATTTTTTTTTCTCCTAGGACCAGCATGGCACAAACTGAATGTGATTGTGTTGCTCTAAAAACGACTACACTTCAGTGCTGTCTGTATCTCCCCACCTAGGCAGGCACTGAGATGGCACCTCAAAGTGGCTGTTTACTCAGCTGGCATCAGAAAAAGTATCAGCTTAGGGGGAAATATAGGGGGCATGATTTCCTTTTTGAGTAATGGCTCAATGCGTTCAGTTCTTAGTTTGCAAGGCTTGCTGACTTCCATTTAGATGACGTTGCCACTGAGCAAGGGGCTGCTTTCCCCACTGGCCCTCCGGCCAAATGCCTGGCCAAGGAAGAGGCGTACAGCTGTGCGGTCAGGAAACCAGTTCCTTGGAGAAGTGCCAGCAGACATCATGGCCCGTACAGGGATGTGTCTCAAATGCCTGTAACCAAGGAAGACATTAGTAACAATCTTGAGCATGTTGAAGTTTGAGAGCACCAAAAGCATCTCCATGTTCCTTACTCTGCTTGCTCTTTTGAATAAGAACTCTTTAACAGTCTTTGTCTGGCAAAAGAGAAGATCTCAGCCTGTAAAGATTTAGTCTTCTGCTGTTCAACCGCCCTATGAGAGATAAAGACCTCCACCAGGTGGGCTCTGCAAAATGCCTGCCATAAATAATATGACAACAGTGAACTGCCCATTCAGAGTGGTTAGTTTATAAGAGGCAGAGTATATACAGGAGGCCTAAAGGAACAAGTTGCAATATAAGAAGCCCTGAAAAGAAAAGCCAATGAAGCAACAGAAGACAGCCAACGAGAGCAATTAATGAAATTCTGGGGAGGAAGATTTGTTTGCAGAAGCTTCACAGATCAAATTAACTCCTTTGCTATGTGTTTAGGCAAGAGATCACATTTTTCAATTGCCCGTGTTACTCTGATTTTACCCTAGTAAAGCTGCTCCATCTCTCTTGTCATCTCCCTAAATGTCAGCATACATAATAAGAGACTTTAACAGAGGGAAGGAAGTCTGTACTTGGAGCAGAACGCATCTGTGGGCATGCCTAGTTCAAGGATTGTAACTACAGGGCAAACCTTTTCCTTGCAATCTTGGAGAATCACTATCAGTCAACGTCCAGCCAGACTCTCTTCTCTCTGTTCTGATGGAGTAACTTAACATGCTCCAAAGATTAATCACCTTGCTATTTCAGATCCATCCCAGATGCCATAAGGACTTGATGTTTGTGGGTGAGCAGCAAAAGCACAGATCCCCTTGCATCATCTCCTAGCCAAAGCAGAATAGGAACATTAGGCCAGGATTTAACCCACAGCTCTTGCGCTTGGTTGGGAAATGTCAGATTGTCCCATCTTCAGTCAGATGTTAGTAGCTACTGTAGCTCCTAAATTAGTATTATATATAATATATTCACTCCTGGCTAATGTTGAACAACCAAAATATGAATAGGAGTAGACTCACCGATAGGTATAGATAGCGGCTCCCACGGCAGCAATAACCAGCAGCATTCCAACTACAAATGTAATTTGGGCTGAAGCTTGATTTCTTTCTGCTATAAGAGACAGAGGAATTAATATTTAGTGGTGCTTATAATAAGGATTGTGTGCTGTTCTTTTGGAAATATGGGGAAACCCTTCCTTTCGAATAGACCAGGGGTAGGCAACCTCGGCTCTTTTATGACGCATGGACTTCAACTCCCAGAATTCCTAAGTCAGCGATGCTGACTCAGGAATTCTGGGAGTTGAAGTCCATGCGTCATAAAAGAGCCGAGGTTGCCTACCCCTGGAATAGACCTATATTTCTAATGGAAAAATAGACAAGCTTTATTGTGAACAACTCTACCTCAACTTTACCATACTTCACAAAGAGCACAAAAGAGGAAGAAATTGGTTAGTTTGACACAAGTGCTAAACCATCACACTATTTGTTTTTAGCTTAGATGTTTGTCAATGTAGTCACTGTGGTTGTTAACTATGGCTTAGAAGACGTATAAATCCAGCCATTATAATTTAGCCTCTGGTGGTCGGCATACTTGAAGGAGAGATTGCAATAAAACTTCCAATAATATAAAGAGAAACAGAAGGAATGTTGTCCTACAGAAGACTTAGGTCACCATAGTATAGTGGGCCTTACTCTGGATGCTGACTTGGGTGCTGGCAACAGCTAAGGTGTTGGCATCAGCCAGTGAGATGTTGACGCAGTAGAGGCCCGATTGGTTGAAGGCCTGGCGCAAAACAAACTGGCAGTCTGGGCTTGGCTGAACAGGATTGCATATACTGTCTTGGACTGTCACACAATCAGGATCTGAGACGGTTGTGCAGACTTCTTCGGGGAGGCTATAGGCGAAACAAGGCTATTAGTCCATCCATCAGAAAAAGGCCAGTTCCCTTCCCAGAAGCATACATATGGATACTCCCCTTGGCAAGGTTTCTACATGATTGCTCTGCTATTCAAACATTGTTGTTCAAAAATCTTTCCATACACCCACCATTCTGAGGGGCTTGTTTCACAGCTCCAGTTGCTCAATATCCAATATCCCAGGGGTTTTCAAACTTGGCCCTTTTATGACTTGTGGACTTCAACTCCCAGAATTCCTCAGCCAACGTGCTTGGCTGAGGAATTCTGGGAGTTGAAGTCCACAAGTCATAAAAGGGCCAAGTTTGAAGACCCCTGCAATATTCTTTCTTTTTGCTCCATGATCCCACATGCTTCAACTACTTTAAGAAAGTGGAACTCTTTCAGATTTATTTATTTTTTAACCTATGAAACCTACCTTCCCTGGCACGTCACAGTAAGATCTACTGCATTCTCAGCAATAGCGGGCGTCAACGGCATTACCTGCACAATTTCCACACTCTCGATGCCCTCTGCGATAAAAGAGAACACAGAAACATTTATGCAACATAGATGTCCCATATTTTCCCCCTCACTCTGTCATTCCTGTACAATAGTGGCCAAAATTGTGGAAACCTTTTGGGAAAAGTGTATTTTTGAGGTTTGATGGCTAATAACACCACTTTTTTTTGGAGTAGTACCATAAAATTATATATCAATGGAAAGATAATTTAATCAAGAATGTAATGCAACATAGTTTGTTCAATTATCTGTACTGTATTCTATGAAAAGTTATAGCCAAATAATTAGAAAAAGGAAGCACAACTTGCTTAGGTTGATATCAGGTAGCTTTCCTTCACCTGACTGTAGCCAATAAGCATGTGTTTAGAGAGCCAATCAGGTGTCATCTTGTTTTGGCAATGAGCCAATCAGATCCATTAGGATTCAGTTATTGATGTCATATATTGAAGCTGAGAGGAGGACATTTGTCACTGTGTTATCTGATCGCTATCAAATTGGTTGGGGTTTTTCCCCCCCTTTCATTTAGTGAGCTTGTAAAACGTAATAAAATTAAAGTAATGGTGCAAAGAGTTGACTGGTTGCCCATAAAGCGATGTAAAATAGTATTAAGTGAACAAGGCCACAGTTATAAAGAAATTAGAAGAAAAATTGGTGGAAACTTAACCAAAGGTGGCATTTTTACTGTACACGTTTCCCAAAAGGTTTCCACAATTTTGGCCACTACTGTATGTGGAGGCCTTTTAAACCTGGCTTCTATATACCAAAGTTAACTGGAAGAAAATGTTTAGTTTTTCAGGTAAAAAGGACATGGTTACAATAGAAGAGACTATTGGTTAGCTCAGGGTTGAACTGTGGAGTCCATGGTGTTCTCTGAACCTGGTTATTTGCTTGCAGGTATTTTATTACCCAGCAAAGTAACATCAGCAGTGCAAAAGCAAATAACCAAGCTCAAGACAGCACCAAAGACACCATAAAATGGAGATGCTTTCAGATATGGAAAACAGAGTGTGGAATGGACAATTTAATTTTCAAAGGACATCTTTTATAACTTTTAGCCCCAGACACGTCATATTAGTCTTACCTAATCTATCTTCTAATTGTGCTCTGACCACAATTCTCTGCTAGCCTGGAACTTTAAACATATGTGGCAAAGTTGGGGTTGGGGAAGGCTGTCTTATGGCCATCACATTATTCTATCATCCTCTAAAGCTAGATGGCTCTGCACGTAGTTCAGATCCATCCTCCTTGCCTAATGTTGCCCAACAGCCTCTGGCCTAACTGGTATGGCCGCTCAATGGTTCCTATTACCCATCATTCCCTAGACTTACGGATGATGTCCAGATTAGTGGCAAAGGTTCCATAACGATAGAGGAGGCATCCAGTGGGTGCCTGGCGTTTCACCAGAAGCTGGACCACATCTCCTGCGACTGTTCCTGTGGCAGGCATAACTGAATTCACTGGATTGATGGTTGCTGTGTCTTCAGAGGTATCTACTGAGGAAAAAATACTGGAAATATATTACAATATTCATGGATAAAGGCTCATTATTATTCCCTCATAGCTTCCGATTGTCTCCATCTCAAAAATAATATTTGCTTGAAGGGAATTTAATGGACTGCCTCAGAAATTAAATAAACTAGTGCTTTCTAGATGTTTTGAGCCACTGCTTCTGACAGCCCTTCCCACTGGCTCTTGCCCAGGGCTGATGGGAGTTGAAATTAAATATCTAGAAGCGACTAGGTTGCCTACTCCTGTTTAGGATAAGTAATAGGAATACAATAACTGATTAGAACAGATAAGTGTTGCTAAGGCATAAGGTGGGTGGAATCATGAAATAGTTTTCTGTACCTTTTGTCTATCTCTGTGTGTATTCATAATGGCCCAGATAGATATGCAAGTGGTGGTCTTTGTGTTATGAAACATTTTGCCATTCTGATGAAACATCTGGACTCATCACTAACCTGATTCTTTCAGAGGTATTACAGTTTAAAGAAACTGAATGTGCAGTCCTAGCATTAGATGGAGACAAGTTGGGGAAGGCAATACTAGGACAGTCAAGGGAAGAAATACTATCATGTTGTCAGCCCTTCAAAATAGTCCAGACTAGGAAAGTAAAGTCATGCAGGCTAATACTTCTTTTATTATAAAGTTAAAAGAAACAGAATCCTGGAAGTTTGAAAGTGCTTCTTCCGTCCCTCCCTCCCTTTTATCTTTGGGAGAACCTGGGAGGGTCTTGTTGAGATGTTTTCTCAGATTACAATTCTGGCCTGGACTCCATTTTCTTTTTATCTGACCATTGTTTCGATAGTGACTCTTCTTTTTGTTCCTCAAGGTCATTCTTTCTTCCCATTAAATATCTATGGAGATTATCAGTCATCCAGGTCATAGTTATCCCAAAGATGCTTTTTCATGAGGCAACTGGGACTTTCTTGTTTTTCTTCAGACGTTTCCTTTCTTCAGACGTTTTGCTTCTCATCCAAGAAGCTTCTTCAGCTCTGACTGGATGGTGGGGAATGAAAGGATTTATATTCCTTGCAGACAGCGGTTCATTTGCATTCTTTTAGCGAGTCCTTAGTGCTACCTGGAGGCTTATCTGTGTCTTCAGAGTCACCTGAGTAGTGCAAATGGGTGTGGAGCCTTCTGGGAACTGTTGAAAGGACTGCTGAAAACCTCGTGCCCTTCAAACGTTTCTGAACTATGACTCCTAGTAGCTTTATCTAACATGGCCAGCAAGCAAGAGATACTCCAAGCAGTATTTAGAGGGCCTCATCCCTGCTCCAGAATTGCCCTAAAATTACATTTTTAATCGATCAAAGGAAACTTTGTAGAGGCTTCGGATGGTTTACTGTTCACCCAATTGATTTAGATCAGACATGTCAAACTCGAGACATCACGTGACATCGTGCAACGTATCGGGATGGTTTTGCCATTGCCGGCAATAGGTGTGTGTGTGGCTTCCGGATGACGCATCCAGCCCATGAGCCGGCAGTTAGACACCCCTGATTTAGATCATCTGCCCACCATACTTTTCCTACAAACAGTTTTCCATTCTTGGCTTCTAAAACTTCCTAATGATGAGCCACAGCTGGGATTATCTCACCATTCTGAAACTCTTCCCTTCACATGCAGATAAAGATAGAAAGCACAGCCCAAAGTAGCAGGCTATTCTCAGAAGCACAAGGAATCTCCTGCTAGGCCTATCTGCTGCCAGAGACACTAGCTGTGATTAAAAAAATGTTGAATACCTGAAAAGAGAGTTGTAGATGCAACGGGGGACAAAACAGTTGGTTCTGGTGTTCCTGGGTCATTCTCAGGTGCCCTTGTAGATGAAGAACCTGGAGCCACAGAGCCCGGTAGAGATTCAGATGCTGGAATAGATGTCGGTGCCATGGTATTTGGTAGAGATGCAGACATGGCAGTAGCCTCAGTGTCTGCGCTATCTTCAGTTGCCTCGGATGATGCAACAACTGCAGGTTCCACAGAAGCAGCCGCTAAATCCGCTCCTTCAGGCCCAGCACTTACATTTGTGGCAGGAACTGTGGCTACAGATGTCGCCTCTTCAGTTACTGCTGGCGATACAGTGGAAAGGACTGAAGTCGCAGAAGCTGGGACTAAAGAGGCAAAATAGAGGTGGGATAGAAGAGAGAGTGAGAGATTACACAAGAAAGGTACCAAAATGTAATTTCTATAGACAACCTACTAAAAGATCCTACTAGAAGTCCCAAAGGGACGCGGTGGCTCAGTGGGTTAGGACGCTGAGCTTGTCGATCAGAAGGTCGGCAGTTTGGCGGGTTGAATCCTGAGTGCCGCGTAGCAGAGTGAGCGCCTGTTACTCGTCCCAGCTTCTGCCAACCTAGCAGTTCGAAAGCACGTAAAAATGCAAGTAGAAAAATAGAGACCACTACGGTGGGAAGGTAACAGCGTTCCGTGCGCCTTTGGCGTCTAGTCATGCCAGCCACATGACCACGGAGACGTCCTCGGACAAGTGCTGGCTCTTCGGCTTTGAAACGGAGATGAGCACCGGCCCCTAGAGTCGGAAACGACTAGCACGCATGTGCGGGGGAACCTTTACCTTTTTAGAAGACCCAATTCTGCTGCTATAATTCATAAGATTGTTCCATTAAGGGCTGGGATGAACCCTTCATTTCATAATTTTATATAAATCTTCCTTTTCACTTCATTTCTCTTCCCTTTTCCTTTTCACTTTTCAGTTTAGCATAGGCTGGTTGCTGATGGAATACGTTTGGAAATAGGATTGTTTCATGAACCTGGAATCATCTTTCCCAAATGGATGTTCTCAAGATCTGTCACGCTTTGATTTATGCAGGCTCAAGGGAGTCCAGTACAGGTAGGTCAGCAAAGGTTGCTAAGGAATATGAGTGCCACCCAGAATATGAAATATCAAGGATAATTTTTACCTGGGAAAATATATACTCCAGAAAAATTCAGAAGCCGTTTTGTGGATTCAAGATTTAAAACCACAATATAGACCGGGGTGTCCAACCTTGGCAACCCTAAGACTTGTTGACTTCAACTAAATATGGCTGTCTGGGGAATTCTGGGAGTTGAAGTCCACAGGTCTTAAAGTTGCCAAGGTTGGATACCCCTCACATAAACTCTTAAGGTCTTCTTGACATTCTTGTTATGAAAATGCTTGAATAGTGTTCTAGTGTGATCAAAGTGAGAAATTATCCAAATCTGGAAAAAAATCTAGGAGCAGAATAAACTCTTCTTCACCTCAGGAACATTTTGTATTTCCAGGTTTTCTTATTTACTTTAAAAAGCTTCCCTAAATCTCAGCTGCCCTTGGAAAGGATTCTAAGGAATCCCACCTCCACCCCATTTACCTATTGGTCCTTTTTATCCTGTTTGTTGTTAATGTGTTAACTGTTAATGCCCAACTTTTTTTAACATTTCCAACCTTCTAATTGTTTTATTCTTCTACAGTATTTAGGACATTATAACCTGCCCAGAGTCATTTGATAGTGAGATGGGCAGGTAAACAACCAACAAACAAATAAGCAAGCAAGCAAGCACCCCTCAACTTCTGCATCCTCCAGACTACAGGTTTACAACTACAATTCCTAATCACCCTCAACTCTCAAGATTACTAAAGTTGAAAGTGGTGGGAACTGTAGACCAATTCATTTCCAGGACAACTGATTGGGAAAGATTGTTGATGATTCATTCAGCTACTGTGCATTCTTGTTGTGGACTCATCACCCAGTATGAAATGAGAAAAAAGTTCCTTAATGGTTTTAAAGATTAGAAAAGATGGACAATTGTCTTTTAGGTAATCAGCTGGGGACCCCTTTGCATCCTATTTTTTTTCTAGAAGAGGTTGGAAAACACTGTTCAATTTTCTACTGCTATAGTACAATGTTGTTGTTCCGCTTCCTCTTAAAAGCCCTTAATTATCAACACTTCTACCCTGGATATGAACATTCATTCCAGATACAAAATAAATTATGCCAACTCCTTAGCTGTATCCCAATTTATTTGAAAAATACATGTAATCGCGATAGAGAACCTGAGTTTGGAATACAGTACCTGACCACAGATGGGATACTGGCTAAAATCAGCTAAGCAGATGAATACTTACCAGAAGTCAGACCCTCTTCAGTGCTTGCCCCAGTAATGCTATTTATGGTGGAAAACACACTGGAAGCTTGAACAGTTGTTCCACTCAGAGTGGTGGTGGGCATGAGGGTTGTGGGCAGGATGAATGGGTCTTCTGAAGTACTGCCTCCACACGAGGCCACAGGAATGGCAGCCTGAACCACCACGCGAGGGCTGAAGGTGCCAGTGGAAAGGTAGGTGTGAGTGACCGTGGTTGCTCTAGTAATCAGGGTCCCGCTTTGGTCACCAAAATCCCAGGAGTAGGAGATGTCAGCCTCATGGAGGTATTGACTAGGATCATGGAGCTGCACACCAAAGGAGATGGCTCTGTTTCGCACAAAACGGCTATCTGTTCCATCGGTATCAAGAAATTGTGCAATGTTCACTTGGAACGGGATCTGGTCTGCGAAAGGAAACAGAAAATCAACAATTTGGAGAGAACGAGCAGCTTGTGGGGTCCTTGATGCTCTCTGAGCTTGGTTATTTTCTTGCAGACATTTCATTCCCAAACAAGGTAACATCATTAGTGCGGAAGCTTTTCTGAAACGAATTTGCTCCATATTCCTCTCAGGAATCCAATTTGGTCACTCCACAGCTAACTTCTTATCAGTCCAGCAGCTTCTTTTTGTTAACCGAAAGATAGCTGGAATTAGTGTACACGGCAACCTAGCCTTTTTAGCTTTTATTATGGGACCCTTGGATAACTTTTAGATGGCTAAGTGCAGAAGGCAGGAGATAATGTCACAAAATCCCTAGATTTATCAAGCATTGTCCACAGCCATGTCCACCATTAATATTTACCTGTGATGCTGAACTGTGAGGAAGTACCACCAATAGGGATGAATTTCTCACGTCCCCGGTAATGATAGACTGCCACATTCATGGTATAGGAGCCCAAAGCTACATTAGCTGTTTCAATAGTCAATGAGGAGGTGGGACCATCTACCACTTGCCAGTATTGCCCTGCGGGAAGAAAAAGAATATGGGAGAAATGCCAGCGATGGAGATAGCAGGCCTGTCATGCCACTTCCTAAGTTGAGAGGGAAACTGTCCTTCCTCCTGGAGCAATTTAGCTCAGAAGTGAATGCTTTCCAGATGTAGTTCTCTGCATGTCTGTTGGCCATCGTTTTGTTTGAGAAGCCTGGGGAAGTTAGTTAAAGCTTGGTAACAATGAGTCCTCTTTTCAGTTCAGGACTATGCAGGTGTTCTGTACCAGCCTGCTACCGGCCCTGCAGAAAAATCAGGGACAACCCCTTTACAAACGGCAAGAAGCTGGAATAAAGCCTGCCAAATTTATTAACATAAAACAGAGCAAAACAAGACACCAACCATGAAACAGGAGCTATGAAACAGGAGCTATTCAAGCGGTTGCCTTCAGCAAACCAGCCCTCCCACACATTCCCCTTTTATACAGTTCAGGGCGTGGCTCCTCTCTGCCTCCTTCCGAGGTGCCCCATTGCCTTCCTCTGTTTACTCCTGATTGACTGCCTCCTGCGTCGGGCGTCCTTGAACAGGGCCAGCTGTGGGTCATCTTCATCCACGCTGTCAGGCTCACACAGCTGGGTCTCTGTCGTGACCAGGTGGGAGGGGCCTGGCTGAGGGCTCTCATCAGCAAGCTCTCCAACCCCCTCAGCAAGCTCTTCAACACCCCCCTCCTCCTCTGAGTTGTCCGACCCAACTGCCGAACCCACAGGCTGACCCTGAATCACAACAGCAGGAATATAAGAACTTCAACAAATAAAATAGAAATGTAAACTAGTGGAATAAGACACTTAACAGTCCCCATAGATTAGGCAGCTTATTAAATATGGTTTCTAACAGAGATCTTGTGTTTTCAAGTGCTGTATAAATAAGCAGTACTTTAGCAGGACATTTTTTTTGTATTAGCCTCTGAAAATTATATATCTATGTGTCTGTCAGTTTATCTCTCTCTCTCTCTCTCTCTCTCTCTCTCTCTCTGTCTATCCATCATCTTCATCTACAAGCTGTCCAGAAAAGAAACAATCTTAATCATACTAATTATGTAATAAAACTCGTATATCAAAGCTAAGTCATGCAAATACAGATGGTCCTCATTTAATGACTGCAATTGATTCTGACTACTTGGTCATTAAGTGAAATCATCACTAAGTGAATATGTGTGTGTGTGTGTGTGTGTGAGAGAGAGAGAGAGAGAGAGAGAAACAAGAGATCCTGCAAAAGTCACTAGTTGCTGCTTCTCATTCAGATAAAATTCTCTTCTATGGCAATTTTGTTTGTTTTTTTCTTTTGCCCTCTGACAGAGCAGAGATGTTGCTTAAACAATCTATCTCTTCCTGACCTGCTTTTCTCCATATAATAGCACTTCCCTAAAAAGTGCTAACTGCAGATTAACAAGCTCATCTGTGACCTTAGTTGATTCCAACCCTCCAAGGCTTTTGCCTGAAACTGACAAGACCTTAATCAATTTCACAATGCATTTTTATTACTGTTATATTTGTGAATGGTCCTTATCTGAGGCAGTCGCCAAACATGGCTACCTGTAATTAGGAAGGAATCTTCAAAGGGAGCTTATCTTTCTCTATATGCTTTTTTTAAAATGTAAAACACTATTTTTTCAGGAATGTTTTAAAGAAAATCATTTTCTGCAGCAGCTCTATCTATTTATGTGCTGTCCAATACAACAAGCTATACTTTTATAGTTAAATCTGCTCAGTCCCAGTGAAGATTGTGCCACATCATGTGGATTTTCCTTTTATGTTAACTAAGAAAGAGCCTTTCCTGCTATGGAACGCTTTCTCCTTATGATGTGCCAGTTTTGTTTCAATTTTATGCATGTCCTGAAACATGTTCAGTCTCTATGGCATATGCCATTTCACAATGGTACTGTTTGAGGACTCGAGATGGTGGGTTCGTACCTTTTATGTGCTTAAATATAAATCACTATTTTATTTTGCTTTTTGATTTGCCTACTTTTATTTCTACTCATGTATCCTGTTGATGTTCCCCACCTGAATATCATTAGCATGACAGGCAGTATAAAAATATTTTAAAGAAATATAAATAAAAATGTATAATGAGTAACAAACAAACCACCTTATGGTTTAGACAGAGCAATGTATGGATTCAGACGCTGTATAGCAGACATGTCAAACACGTGATGTCATGTGACGCTGCGCAAGATATCGGGACGGTTTTGCCATTGCCGGCAATGGGGTGGGCGCGGCTTCCGGATGACACGTCCGGCCCGTGGGCCGGCAGTTTGACAACCTTTGCTGTATAGGTTGCTAGGCTGAAGTACAGGTCCTCAACTTACAACCATTGGCTTAGTGACTGTTCAAAGTTACAAAAGCACTGAAAAATGTGACCTAAGACAATTTTTCACAAGACTGTTGCAACATCCTCATGGTCACATGATCAAAATTCAGATGCTTGGCAACTGACTCATATTTATCATAGCTGTAGTGACCCGGGGTCATGTGATAATTTTTTATGACTTACTGAGAAGCAAAGTCAATGGGGAAACCAGATTTACTTAACAACTGTGTTACTAGCTTAACAACCGCAATGACTCACTTAACAAATGTGGCAAGAAAGGTCACAAAATGGGGCAAAACTCACTTAACAACTGTCTTGCTTAGCAACAAAAATTTTGAGCTCAATGGTGGTCATAAGTCAAGGATTACCCGTAATGAAAGAGAAAATGACTGAAATGCACAGGATCATCCCTCTAAGTGTCCAAGCAGCAACTTACCCCATGTCTGCCAGACAAAGACAAACTTGCCACGCCGGCGATCGCTTGGGGAGAAGGGATGTCCGTCAGGAAACACATAATCGGAAGTATCATCCTCTTGCTCTGGGAAAACGGGATCCCCTTTTCTCATACGGGTGCCTGCAAAGGAGAATGGGATGCAGAAATGAAGAAAGAAATGGTCAGTAAGACAGGTGAAATCACAGCTTTCCTGCAGGAATATCAAATTTCAATGTGTGTGGTTTACCATTTACAATGCAGTTCTGGCTCCATACTACACGTCCATCTGGCAGCACAGTTTGATTACTGGGAAAGCGCAAAGCAATCGCAAATGTGACTTTGGCACTTGTTAAAGTTGGGGCATCATTGCTGATATCAAATGTCACATTGCCACCTAGAAAGAAAAAAAAAGGTGTCCAAAATGTCTGATCCATGTCACCGCTGGCACTGCACTTCTATATCTCTGCTATTGAGGATAAAAGAGGGCATAGGCTTGAAAAAAGTGTGTCAGCAACAACTTAAAAAGAACAGGACATTTCAATAGAAGAGAATATTTGTAGCTCAGGGACGAATTGTGGAGTCCTTGGTGCTCTCTGAGCTTGGTTGGTTTTTTTGCAGATGTTGAATTACCCAACTAGGCAACATCATCAGTGCTGGAAGGAAGTGGGGTTTGCTCTCAAGGACCCTACAGAAGCAAATTTGCTAGGGAGAGGATAACTGCAGGAAAGATACAGTGCATCTCAATAAGGAGACTGGGTGAGCAAGTGACAGGTTACTTTCCAGATGCAAAGATGCTGTCTAAGAGTTCTTCATGGTTAAGTGAAACTTAGGCCAGGCAGAGGATGCTTCCCCACAGAGATGATCCTTTGACAGTCTTTCCAAAGAATGACTGCAAGTAGAGTCCATGGTCACCTTAACCACCAACACTGAGGCCTAGAAGCCTCAACTGATCATTTCCCCTTTGTGTTCAGGCCTACTGTACTTGCTTCAAACTTATCTCATACCTCGCCAGCAATTTCCCTGCCTGGGATCTCCTTCTCTCCATCGGGGGTAAAGGCTGGAGTTCCAAGTCTTGTACGCAGAGTATTTCCAGCTCCTGTTTTGTCCCCATCTGTTGTTCCGGCCACTGAACCCTAGAAGAAGAAAGATCTGCTTCAGTCCTGGGGGCATTCACTGGGAGGGGGGAGGGTAGTGGTCAAAAAAGTCCAGAGAGCAGATACGTGTGTGGTCCCAGGTCTAGCATATAGAAAAGGAGGCAGGCTTTCACTTGCATAATTGCAATGGTCCTGTAGAAGAACAGGCAAAGCTGGGTGGTGGTGGCAGAGTTAAACAAGTCATCAGCCTAGAGTCATTATGTTCCCACAAACGGTCTAAGTCCAATCCCTCTTGAATTCCGCTGACCTTTATCTGGTGCCAATTTAGTTCTGAACTTTAGTTAACTAGATTCTTGTGTATAGGCTTAAGCAATAAATCTTCTGAACTGCAACTTAACACATGGTCATGATTCTTTGTACCTGACATGTCCTCTTGAATTTTTTTTTTGAAAGCCCTCCTCTCCCAGAAATACTCCTGCTTTAAATCTTTTTACCATCTCATAGTTTCTAATATGTCAGAGATAGTTAGGCCCATGATAGCTCTAAAAGTCACCCCCAGTCACTTCTATCTTTTATTGCTGGATGCATAGCAACCATATGTTACCTTAATTCTGCCAAAACCTCCTTCTGAATAAGTAAATGAACTTGTATGTTTAAATAAATGGATTATAGTTGTACAAAACATATTTTATAGACTAATTAAAGGCAACTCTGAGTTGGATGGACAGCGAAGGGATGTTCTGGTGTTTTCTCCTCATTGATTAAATCTTTCTGGCATCTTGACACCCCCCCAACCCCTTGTATCATGCTGAGCCTGTTCAGATGTGAAGTTATTTGGATAGGCTGGGTTCTCCCCAAACCAGGCAGAGTCTTCTCTGGAAAGCTACACTCTGGATTTTAGGAACTATGCAAGACACATTGGAACAATCTTCAGTGGTAATATTTGTCAGGTTATTTTACTGCTTTCCATATTTTTCACTTAAAGAAGAAAAATGACATAAAATAGCACCACAAAGTAACACAATAGGACCAAGGATCTTGAACAGCAGCATAGAGGGGTTAATGAAGCTAGCTGAGGTAGTGAAATTGATTATTTACTCAGACAATAATTCAATTAAATTTCACACAACTTGGAGGCTTTGATAGATTTCTTACAGGATAAAGAGAAAAGTCAGCTTTTGACTTTGGATTTTGACAATGAGAATGGACTTGACTAAATATTGCAGCTTTTTAAATATAAGGTTATTTATATTTGAAAACTTACTATCTTTTAGATCAGGGCTTTTTAACCGGTGGTACGCGTACCACTAGTGGTACGTGAGCACCTGGCTGGTGGTACGCATAGGACGGGTTGAACGTGTGTTTGTGGGACAAAAAAAAAGTTCCATGAGACTTTCTAACTTCTCACGAGATCTCGCGAGAAGTTAGAAAGTTTCATGGAACTTTTTTTTCTTTTCCTTTTTTACCGATAGTCCCACAAACATGTGGCAAAGGCAGAGAAGCGGAGAAATGGAATGCAGCTGAAAGCAGGTTAGTAACGCTTGGGAGTGGTGAGGGCATCTAGGTGGGGAGGAGCAACCTTACCCTGCATGGTGGTGGATTAATGGTGGGCACGGGGGACCCAGGAGGAGCTGTGTAAAGCAGGCGGAGGGGGGGCTGGGCAGTTTGCGGGTGCCGGCAGGGTTGGAAGACAATTGCATGTGCAAACGGGAGAGCTGCACGAGACAGAGGTGCTGCCCGGGGCCGGAGGGGAGGCCAGGCAGTTTGCGGGCGCCAGCAGGGTTGGAGGTTATTTTTAACTAACCAAGGGAAAGAATGAGTGAATGAGCAAATGGCGTTTGGAAGCAACAGGGCAGAAAGTGAGTGAGTGAATGAGCAAGTGGCATTTGGAAGCGAAGGGGCAGTAAGTGAGGGACTGAATGAGCAAATGGCGCTTGGAAGCGACAGGGCAGTAAGTGAGGGAGTGAATGAGCAAGTGGCGTTTGGAAGCGACGGGGCAGTAAGTGAGGGACTGAATGAGCAAATGGCGTTTGGAAGCGACGGGGCAGTAAGTGAGGGACTGAATGAGCAAATGGCGTTTGGAAGCGACGGGGCAGTAAGTGAGGGAGTGAATGAGCAAATGGCGTTTGGAAGCGACGGGGCAGTAAGTGAGGGAGTGAATGAGCAAGTGGCGTTTGGAAGCGACAGGGCAGTAAGTGAGGGAGTGAATGAGCAAGTGGCGTTTGGAAGCGACGGGGCAGTAAGTGAGGGAGTGAATGAGCAAGTGGCGTTTGGAAGCGACGGGCAGTAAGTGAGGGACTGAATGAGCAAATGGCGTTTGGAAGCAATGGGGCAGTAAGTGAGGGAGTGAATGAGCAAGTGGCGTTTGGAAGCGACAGGGCAGTAAGTGAGGGAGTGAATGAGCAAATGGCGTTTGGAAGCGACGGGGCAGTAAGTGAGGGAGTGAATGAGCAAGTGGCGTTTGGAAGCGACAGGGCAGTAAGTGAGGGACTAAATGAGCAAGTGGCGTTTGGAAGCGACGGGGCAGTAAGTGAGGGACTGAATGAGCAAATGGCGTTTGGAAGCGACAGGGCAGTAAGTGAGGGAGTGAATGAGCAAGTGGCGTTTGGAAGCGACAGGGCAGTAAGTGAGGGAGTGAATGAGCAAGTGAGGGACTGAATGAGCAAATGGCGTTTGGAAGCAACGGGGCAGTAAGTGAGGGAGTGAATGAGCAAGTGGCGTTTGGAAGCGACAGGGCAGTAAGTGAGGGAGTGAATGAGCAAGTGGCGTTTGGAAGCGACGGGGCAGTAAGTGAGGGAGTGAATGAACAAATGGCGTTTGGAAGCGACGGGGCAGTAAGTGAGGGACTGAATGAGCAAGTGGCGTTTGGAAGCGACGGGGCAGTAAGTGAGGGAATGAATGAGCAAATGGCGTTTGGAAGCGACGGGGCAGTAAGTGAGGGAGTGAATGAACAAGTGGCGTTTGGAAGCGACGGGGCAGTAAGTGAGGGAGTGAATGAGCAAGTGGCGTTTGGAAGCGACAGGGCAGTAAGTGAGGGAGTGAATGAGCAAATGGCGTTTGGAAGCGACGGGGCAGTAAGTGAGGGAGTGAATGAGCAAGTGGCATTTGGAAGCGACGGGGCAGTAAGTGAGGGAGTGAATGAGCAAATGGCGTTTGGAAGCAATGGGGCAGTAAGTGAGGGAGTGAATGAGCAAGTGGCGTTTGGAAGCGACAGGGCAGTAAGTGAGGGAGTGAATGAGCAAGTGAGGGACTGAATGAGCAAATGGCGTTTGGAAGCAACGGGGCAGTAAGTGAGGGAGTGAATGAGCAAGTGGCGTTTGGAAGCGACAGGGCAGTAAGTGAGGGAGTGAATGAGCAAGTGGCGTTTGGAAGCGACGGGGCAGTAAGTGAGGGAGTGAATGAACAAATGGCGTTTGGAAGCGACGGGGCAGTAAGTGAGGGACTGAATGAGCAAGTGGCGTTTGGAAGCGACGGGGCAGTAAGTGAGGGAATGAATGAGCAAATGGCGTTTGGAAGCGACGGGGCAGTAAGTGAGGGAGTGAATGAACAAGTGGCGTTTGGAAGCGACGGGGCAGTAAGTGAGGGAGTGAATGAGCAAGTGGCGTTTGGAAGCGACAGGGCAGTAAGTGAGGGAGTGAATGAGCAAATGGCGTTTGGAAGCGATGGGGCAGTAAGTGAGGGAGTGAATGAGCAAGTGGCATTTGGAAGCGACGGGGCAGTAAGTGAGGGAGTGAATGAGCAAATGGCGTTTGGAAGCAATGGGGCAGTAAGTGAGGGAGTGAATGAGCAAGTGGCGTTTGGAAGCGACAGGGCAGTAAGTGAGGGAGTGAATGAGCAAGTGGCGTTTGGAAGCGACGGGGCAGTAAGTGAGGGAGTGAATGAGCAAATGGCGTTTGGAAGCAATGGGGCAGTAAGTGAGGGAGTGAATGAGCAAGTGGCGTTTGGAAGCGACAGGGCAGTAAGTGAGGGAGTGAATGAGCAAGTGGCGTTTGGAAGCGACAGGGCAGTAAGTGAGGGAGTGAATGAGCAAGTGGCGTTTGGAAGCGACGGGGCAGTAAGTGAGGGACTGAATGAGCAAGTGGCGTTTGGAAGCGACGGGGCAGTAGGTTAGAGAGTGAATGAGCACATGGCATTTGGAAGCGTTTGTAAGTGACGGGGCAGTAAGTGAGCAAGCGAGCAAGAGGCCTTTGAAAGAGACGGAGTGAGTAGGGGAGAGACCGAGCGAGGTGCCTTTGAAAAAGACAGAGGATTGAGTGAGAGCGAGTGGAGGCTTTTGTGAGCAAAGTGTGAGTGAGTGGGGGGGGGGCTTTTGCGAGTGAAGGGTGAGAGAAAAAGGGAAAAGTGAGGGGGAGAAGGGAAAAAGAAAAGGCACCGACTTCTGACTTCCTCTGTTGCAGGAGGAGAAGGAAGCATTAACATTGAACCTCAACTTTTTACTTTTCTATAATATTATAAACTACCCATTTCTATAACAACAAATGAAATTAACCAATGAAACCCAAAATACCCCCCCCTTTTTTTTTTTTAGTCATCAAGTTTTTTACACCTTGTTAAGCACTGGTGGTACTTGAATATTGTCATGTCCTAAAAGTGGTACAATTTCCGAAAAGGTTGGAAAGCCCTGTTTTAGATGAAGTTAAGAGATGAACATTTAATGACTACTGGCTTTTAGTATGTAGACTATGAGTATAATATATGGTGGGGGGGTTTCCTTTAAACTTAAGAGAGGTGGTTGTATTGTTAATACCTCTGTACTAAAAGAAAGTTGGAGGTCACTTTTGTTATATTAGTTTGAAGTACTTTTTGTCACTTCATTTTTTTATCATTCCCATTCCCCTTTATGTTAGTTTGTATTTTAATATATAATGTTAAAACTTAATAAAGATATTATTTTAAAAAATAGCATCATAGAAGGGACAATTGCAGCAAAGGTAGCACAGGCAAACCTTCAGAAGTTCAGAACGAGGGAGTTATAGTTGGTCTTTGAATAGTTTGGCCAAGGAATGTCGTCCGGTGGGCCATAACAACAACATTTCACTGATACTAATTTTAATACATTTAAATCTCCTAAATGTAAATGGACTTCTTCTTCTGCAACTCTGAGAGTGAGATGGGTGGTACTGAAATTTGATAAATAAATAAAAAATAACAATACATATTATAATTTGAAGGCAATTTTCGGAAGACTTCTGGAGCAACATCCAAGACTTGAGAGCTGTATAGTGCCACACCCATATCACCTAAAACGAAGCTGTTCTTGCCCCTGTGGTTGTATGAATCAGCCTCTAGTGGAAGGAGGAAGGGGGACAGAGGCGGGGTTAGGCAAGCTTTAGACCTGTAGTCGCTAACCTTCCTTACTACACAGTGGCTCCACAGGCCTGCCTCAGCTGAGAATCACATGAAAGAGCTTGAATAGAGGCCGCCAAGACCCATGTGATATGAGCCCCCCAGCACTGGGGTGGGCTGATTTGTCACATGCTGTCTGCACCTACGGCAGAATAAAAGAAAGTCTTGAGTGGTTAGCCACATCACTGGCAGTGGGGAGAGACAGCCTAGGGAAGGGTGTTCCAAACTACTTGTGGGAAGCAGAGGAAGTATGTAGGAAACTGTGAGTGGGAAAAGAAAAAACAGCATTTGCTAAACTTGAGAAGATGGGTTGGTTTTCCAGGATTTTACCATTAGTTAACACAGGGTGCTCCAAGACACTTCTCTTTAAAAACAAAACAAAACTCCCACTTTCCTTTCAGATCTCCCAGTCAAGGTAAAAAGGGAAGCAATGGCGAGAACACACTGCAAAAACAATCCCAGGTTAAATGAAAGGCTGCCTTACACCTAGTCAGCCATTTTATTCGGCACTGTCTACACTGATCTTCCCTACCTGCTGTGAAGGGCTGTACTTCAGTTCTGGCTGGGAATTATTGGGGTTGAGGCCTTTCAGATCTGGAAAGTATCAGGTTGGGGAAGGTAGATTCTCCCCAGCATTCAGTGAAGAATTTTTGCCCATCTCTCTGAAGATGTTTCAGCAGTTACCAGTATCTGTTTGACTTTCTTCAGCCTTGAGAAATAGCCAAGGTCGTACCCAAGTAGTACTTGGATGCAAGATCACCAAGAAACGGTAATTTTTAGGGCTACAAATTAGGTTTGAAAGACAAAAAAATAACCTCGAGGATGGCAACAGTAAGCCACTTAGAAAATTAAAAACCTTTACCCCTTTACTTGGGGATATCCTGGGATGAACTGAATTTGGGATTTGCTGCATTTTAGATAGATGTTATAATACAAAACAGTGGCCCTTTTCCTCCTCCTCAGAGTCATGTCCGCTAAACGCTAGCTTCTGCCAATTCTTAGTGAAGTTGCTATGAAAGATTCATGTCTGGAAACTTCCCTGAGGAAAGGAAGGAGAACTCACAAAGAACAAAGGATACACAACCACAACCAGTAGCTGGACGTTAAAAGGCTATTAAGATTTGAAATGGAAGGTCCTCCCACACACCCACTTTAACACAATGGGGTGACTAAGTATTGGATCTGACTGAACAGGGTGAGACTCTCCACTATCAGTCTTTAGCAAATTAGGCACACACATTCCATATCCCAAACCGCAAACACCAGCAAAAGAGGATTAGTGAGTCTTGTCTGCCTAGAGAAAAATCCAGATCACCACGAGGTTTGGCTTTGCAAGAGGTGTGTGTGTGCGTGTGTGTGTGCGTGCATGAATGAGTAGGTAACATAACTATTAAATTAAACCAAAAATAAGCATCCTTATTTTTCTCACACCGTAATGAGGTGTGAATAGAGGTGAACTACTCCCCAAAAACATTTTATAAGAATTCTGAATATTCTAGAACTGATCCAAAATTTATAACTAGAGCAAATTAGTCTTTCTTTCGGTGCCAATACGTTTCCCCCTCCAAGCTTGACCTCTAAATTAAAACTGTTTTCTAAGTTAGATCTATGTCCCAAGGAATTAGTTTGAATTCTCCATTCATTGTCACTCGCTGAATGTCATATTTGCTCGCTGTTTCTTCTGCAAAATCTACCCCTGCCACTCATACATTAGCACCTATGAAAGGAATCAAATCTAGTTTGATCTGTAGATGCACATGCATTGTGTGTGCATGCAACATGTATTATATAAAGCAAATCATATTTCATCTTTAATTTGATTTCATATACAATCATATTTTACTGGGAATATTTTTGGTTAAAAAGGAAAGTTTGAAAAACAATGGACATCTGCATGCAAAAATGTTTTAAGGCATCTATGCATAATAAGAGAGGTTCTTTATTCAATAATGTGCCTATATGCCTCAACATTAATATCTGAAGGCTTAACTCTACTGTAAGGATTTGTGTTCCTCTGATTCCTCTGCTAAGATACCTGAACTTCCCTTGCAATGCTGATAACAACACAGTAAAGGAACAGCTGTTAAGTTTCTTGAGCTGTGAATATTTCTGAACAGCAAGTCCAGCACAGAGAATATTAAGAAGATCATACCTTGTGCATAGGTGAAATTAATAGAGGCTACCTGATAGCAGAGCTAGGTATAGCTCAGTCTGATATTTGGAAATATGACACACAAGATTATAATTTATGGTGGGGCAAACTTCTGTGGGTGAAATAAACCTGATCTCTAGGAGAAAATGGGGTTCCACTTACTGCGCTGAGCTGTAGTAGTAGCCAGGAGAGCCCAAATAGCAGCCCACAGGAACCAGATCCGTGACATTTTCAAATCTTGAGTTCTTTGTAATCTCTTGAACAGTTGATGGCAAAGGAAGGCAAGGAAGACCCTCCCGCTATTAAAAAGGGAGCTCATTTGCATATACCCACCTCTCTTTGGAGCATGAAGACATTGCTTTCTTTCCAGCTTTCCCCCTCCTCTTTCTAATAACTGAGATGGGGGAAGGGGAGAGAACATTAGCTGTGTGATCCAGTCACAAGTTTGCATTGTGGCCAACACAAGGAGGCCCCCTTTTTTAATCCCATAGCTGGAATGCCAGGGTAGGGGATGGGCAATGCTTGAACACTGAGGTGCTTCACAGCAGAGGAGGAAGTTGGAAGAGATAACAAGCAAAGAGCCAAATGACTAGTTATTCAACTTCATTAAAGGGCCTCATCAGGGAGAGATTACAGGGCACAACCCCACACACATCTTGGTTACTTCTCTGGACCTTTTCCAGGTTCAGATGCAAGACAGTGGAGCTTACACAAACTATATCAAACAGCTAAAGAACTCAGAGAAGTAACTGATGGAAAAGCAAAGACTTCCAGTTAAGCCCTTCAACTTGAACTTGATTCTTTAGCAACATTACAGATATGTCTGCCCAGGAATTATTGATAACAATAAAGATGTGATTTGCTATTGTCTCCTTCCAGGATACTTAAAAAAAACACCTTCCTAATCTAGCCTAATGCCCTGCAATTTCCCAAGACACTCCAGTCCAACTATAACTCAGGCCTGACCCTTGTTAACGTTTTAGGGTTAGCAAACATCAGCTAGATATTGCCACACTGCTGGATTTTCATGAGTCTAGGAAATCAAGGACTTGTGGCCATTTTCAAGGCTCATAAGAATATGATGGTGAGCCAGGGCTGACTGAAGACATCTAGATAACTAAGCAGAGACAGTGGTTGTGCAGAATAAAAGACCAGTGGATAGATTAACTGTTCAAATTTTTCCAAAAGAGTGTTCGGGAGATCTCCCATGACAGAGATCCCCAACCTTTTGGGCACCAGGGACCAGTTCCATGGAAGGAGGTTTTTCTGTGGGTGAGAGGGTGTATGGTTTTGTGTGCTGCCTGCATCCCATGGATGGGGTTCTGCTTGTTTGTGCAGACCGGTTGCTGGCATGCCGCAGCCCATTACTAGTCCATGGACCAGAGGTTGGGGACCCTGTCTCATGAACTCCTCACAAGGACAACAAAGCATAGTACAGGGGTTTTCAACCAGTGGTACGGGTGCCACCTGTGGTACATTGGCACCTGGCAGGTGGTATGTGACCATCCTAGAAAAGTGGTAGCAGGGGAGGGGAATGAGCTGAACCGGTGGCAGCACCGCACAAACCTGAGCGAGAGACAGCTGGAGCTGCAGGGCTGTCAGGGCTCAGTGGAAGTGCCAGGATCAGCGCCACTTGCCAGAAGAAGCGCCGATCAGCTGGAATGTTGCAGCATCTCCAGGGTCTTGTGATTTACATTCAGATGCTTGGCAACTGATTCATATTTATGATGGTCAGTGTCCCAGGGTCATGTGAAGTGACCAAAACCTGCTGCAACCACCCAACAGATGGGGGGGGAAATAAGAACCAAACACTCCCCCACCCCACCCCCGCTGCCAATCCTCAACAGAAATGCTCACAACAATGAAAACCTCGGACAGGAGGAAGAGTGCTGCCAGCCGGGCAGGCAGGTGTCTTGCTCGGCTGTAGCTTGGGGGGCACTTTTTTCAGTGCCATTGTAATTTTGAACAGTCACTAAGCAAACTGTTGTAAGTCAAGGATTACCTGCACTTCATCACTTTTTTCCTTTGGGGGGGGTCATCAAGTTTTTGACACCTTGCTAGGCGACTGGTGGTACTCGGATGTTGCCGTATCCTAAAAGTGGTACAATGGGTGAAAAGGTTGAAAAGCCCTGGCATAGTAGTCTCTCATGGGTTTAAGTGCCAAGAGCCAAGGGTATGACAACTTTGCTCTCAGCAGCATTGGAGCCTTTCATAAGGATATCAAGCCAGTCAAACTCACTTGTTAATCACTTTTGGAAATATTTGATTTAACCACTTTATAAATATTAGACAACTTCAAAATGGCGAGCTTAATTTGATACCCAGTGAATTTTATTTTCTTCAGATTTAAAAAAAAATAAGACTCAAAAATGTAAATAATATAAAACTGGCAAAAAAAAGCAGGAAAAAAAGGATTTTTGTTTAAGAAAATTTTAATTGGATTGGGAAACTAGAGAGATTTGGAATATCAGTTATTTTTGTTGTATAATTTAAAAAAAGTATGTAATTAGATACTACATTTGTGGGAAATGACTAAAACAGAACCAAATCCATATTAGGAATTGAGGCTTGATGAAATTTGCAAATGGTCAAAGGACCAGGCAAAAATGTATTAAAATAGATAAACTGGCTATAATTTTTTCTTAAAAGAGTTTTTTTTGCATGGGCTATGTTAATAGTTAATATCACAGAAAGGATACAGATTTCAATGGTAAACTTTTAGAAGATGAGAAAGATTTAAGAAAAACTTTACTCAACATAGTCATTATAGTGTTTAAAGTCATGGAAGACAGCAAAATTGAATTTACCAAACTAGGAATAAAAAAGATAAATCAAAAGAAGGATCTGGAAAAGAAATCCTGGATGATACTTCTTTATGAGATTTACAAAGTAGACTGGTGAAAGGTTTGAAGACTTCTTTTAAATACCAAAGTGTGATGAAAGATCAAAACTTCAAATGCTATAGGAAGGATTTAGAGATTGTGCAGAGCAAAAAGAAGAAATATAAAGTTGATAACAGTTTGTTAACAGAGAGTTTTGAACCTTAATCTTGTTTTTTTATTATCTTTCTTCCTGCAAATAGATCTACTAGTTTTAAAAAATGGGGGGGCTGTTTTGCAATGGGTGGGAATTAATATTAATCAATATTCAATTAGGGGGATAACAGGTGTTTATGTCTTGTTTTCTTAATGCACTTTTTCAAAATATCTTAAAAATTTTGTGATTTGTGTTTTCTTTTTGTTCCTTTTGCTGTTGATTTTTGGACTTTTTGGAGTTTTGTATTTTAACTTTTCAATAAAAAATTCTATTAAAAAAGAATAAATATAAAGTTGGACTATTTGAGCAAGGATAAACTGTTTGATATTTCTGGTAATTCCTAATGGACTTTTTTTTTGCTAAAACTGGATTGAAAAGACAATTTCTAGGTTGCATATATGGTAGATAAGAGATGACTATGAGGAGAAAAAAATATTTTTATTTATAACATTATACAGTGAAAACTTAACACATCAGCTTATATTTGGTGTAATTAAACTTTATTATTGCCTTTATTGACTTTCTTTTTTTCTGTAGATGGTAAGCCAATAGACCCTAAACCCATTTCAATTTCCTCCTTTCATTCAAATTCAATGTCAATCTTCAGCCATTCGCACTATCTGTCAATCTCACCTGCCTCTTAAGCTTATTTGTAAAAGCAAGTATGATACGTCCAGGTTCACTATCTTTGGAAATATACAGGCATATAGACTTAACATGAATATTTTTATTATTAAATTTATATACCATCTATCTCACTATTCAGACCAATTCTTGACGTACATACTTTTAACAGTATGAAGTCATAAACAGACTGCTGTATCTTTTAAACATAAAAGCGTGATAAAAATATCTTGCTTTATACACATAATAAACAAGCCCATACAGGACTGGCTGCATATATCTGCTTGGTTTCTGGAGTGGGATTTATTCTTTCCAATTTCAGTATCTAATTTGACCCACAGTTAAGTGAATTTGGCCTATCTATCTATCTATCTATCTATCTATCTATCTATCTATCTATCTATCTATCTATCTATCTATCTATCATCTATCTATCTAAATTACTTTTTTGTTGCACAAAAACACTAGATTTTGGCTCGCCTCCCAAGATGGGTTATTTCTCAGAATTGTAAACTCTTCGTCTGGTTTAAGGAAAATTAAAGCCACCCTATGCAGGCAAGCAGGTTCCACGGTCATTAAGAATTCTCCCAGAATAATTTGATTCCATAGAAAAGTGTACATTGAACAGACTTTTCTACATAGTATGTGCCTGATTTCATTTCTGTGTCTGCAGAGGCTCACAGTATCAACCTGGCTCCCTCACATGAGTTGCTTTAATGATTTCCACATCACCATTCTTAAATGGTATCTCACAGTTGTTGTTACAGAGGGAGGGATGGGATTATACTTTACCCAGCAGAGTTCCAGCAAAACTCCATGCCAAAGAATAAGTGGACCACAATCTTTTTTTTCAAAGATGGCAATATTGAAATGAACTTTTATTGTCAAAGGACAACTATGTGTACTTTGAGATTAGCTGAGCCTCCCTTTGTGCTCCCACCCGCCAACACACAGTGACAACAAAACCTCCATCTTACTACACCATGTGAACCAACTACACCACACACCGGCCTCCCAAGTCAATTCTGCATAAAATTCACAAAAGTTCACAAGTTATTTCTCATTCAAAAGCCTAACAGCCCACGGACAGAAGCTGTTTTTCAGCCTGTTGGTGCAGCTGGCTATACTCCTATATCTCCTACCCAATGGTAGGAGAGTAAAGAGTCCAGGGTGTGAGTCGTCCCTGAGAATTTTCCTCACTCTTCCAAGGCAGTGAGCCCTGGCAATGTCATCCAGTGGTGTCAGGGGACAGCCCACAATGTCTTGTGCTGTGCTCACCACCCTCTGTAATACCTTCCTATCCGCGGCTGTCAGACCAGCATACCAAACCACAATACCATACAAGAGGACGCTCTCTATAGTAGACCGGTAATATTTAGAAAGCAATGGAGGAAAAGAAAGTTTCCCCAGGATTTGCTACTGAAAGCCACTGTTGTTCTACAACAGTAGTCAGCAAGATCTAGGTCACAGATCTAGGTCCCTAGCGACATTTTTGTGGATATTGACACTGAATTGCCAATATTCCATGCAATTCTAGCTGCAATTTTTGGCAGAAAATGATCAAATGTTAACTCATCAATTAGCCTAACACAGGGGTCGGCAACCTGAAAAAGGAAAAGAGCCACTGGGAACCAGTTCCATCACACATAAAAAAAAGTGGGAGCCGTGTGCGTGCGTCCATGCACGCGCATGCACAAAAAACATTTTGCGCATGCGCAAAACGGGTTTTTCTTGCGCATGCGCAGACGCACGCGGTTGGCATTTTTTTTATGTGTGATGGAACCAGTTCCCGGTTGCGCGACGGCGACGGCCCGTTTGCAGAGCTACCACCTTCGGCAGCCTGCAAACGTGCCGCAACAGCTTTCTCAAAGAGCGGCACCGCTGCCCGTTCGTGCGGAGGTCCGCGCGCACCTCTCCAAAGGTTTGGGTAGGTGCACGCGCACCTCCGCCCATTCGAAGAGGTGCGCATGCACCGGGCGGCTGGGAGCCGCAGGAGATAGATCAAAGAGCCGCGGGTTGCCGACCCGTGGCCTAACATATCTATTCTTACATTAATCCCATTAGGAAAAAAGGGCAAGTGGACAGAAATTTATGTTCATCCCTTCACCATTGAGTTAAAATATTACAAGTTGTCAGCAACCTTTGGAGGCCTTCTGGAGGCTGCACCCAAGGTTTTGCACACCCTTGTTGTAGAGGACATTTTAGAGATGAAACCCTTGTCATAACATTGTATTAATTCATTCATACCCAAAAATATCCATAATAACAAGGAAGAAAAAGGAATAGACAATTTTAACAAGTGTGCCGGAGTGAGAGAGAATTTAATTTTAAAACAATTTTCAGGAATTTTTCAAATAAAAAAAATTAAAAGAACTGTTTCCATTGTTCAGGCACACAGAAACAGAAGCTGCAAAAGACAGCAATAACACTGCACCAGTCAGACCAGTTTCTTGGATCCAGGTTCTAGTACTGTACTCATCAAACAGTGGTTGTCAACCTAGTGTAGGGACCTACAGGTAGTTCTTAAGATCACAATTGAGCCCAACATTTCTGTTGCCAAGCAAGACAGTGGTTAATTGAGTTTTGCCCCATTTTACAACTTTTCTTGTCACTGGTGTTAAATCAGGGGTCTTCAAACGTGGCCCTTTCATGACTTGTGGACTTCAATTCCCAGAATTCCTCAGCCAGGCAAGTTTGAAGACCCCTGTGTTAAATGAATCACTGACGTTAAGTTAGTAACAGATGTTAAAGTGAATCTAACTTTCCCATTGATTGTCAGAAGGTCACAAAACATGACCCTGGGACACTGCAACCATCAGAAATACATGCCAGTTGGTAAGCGTCAAAATTTTAATTACGTGACAACATGGATGCTGCAACAGTTTAAGTGTGAGACCTGTTCATAAGTCACTTTTTCAGTGTTGAACAAAAGGTTGTTGAGAACAACCTGAATAGTCTATGAAATATTACAGAAGGCCCTTTGTGTTGGCATTGTTACATATAGTATGAACATGTGTACATGCATGCCAAAAATCCTAGAATAACAATCTTTGCAAGATTCTGACATTCTCATCCCTAATCCTGCAATATTTTAAGACCAAACACTTGAGATATGGTGAAGATTTCAGCTATATTTAATTATTAAAAATTAATACCTACTTCACGTTCAGGTTGAACGGAGGTAACCTGAGTGGGGTCACATATGCCGTGGTTCCCACAACCATTTATATAGTGATTCTTCGAATTGTGCCATCACCGCCTAGTGAGAACTTTGTGCAAACACAAGCCCCCCCCCCATGCTCAGCTGGTTTTCTCCTTTGTGTTAGCATGTACTCAGATTCTTTTTCTGTTGCAAACCGACTTGAACCCGAATTAATCCGAAGCTCTGATCCCTGCTGCCGTCCATACGCTCTACTACTACATGCGATCGGCCTTTTCCCAAGTGTTGTATACGTACTTGGGGCCCTTACAACGAAAACTCTCCCTTCTGGAAAATGACGGCCCTGGCCCTTTAAGAAAAACTTCACCTCTTCTCTTTCTCTCCCGCCAAACAACGTGCTTCGCTATAACCCCGCAGCCAATCGAGTAGAAGGAAAGGCGGGGCGAACGGAACGCGGGAAGCCGGAGGAAAGGAGGAGGGGAGCTGGAATCGTTAGTATTGTTTGAAGTTCAGCGTCGCGCGCGGGAAAAGAGCAGCGAAGGCAGAAGAAGCCTCTCGGTCACTCAACTGCCGAGCGCAAACACGCCGCGGTCAATCGGCGTCGTGCGAGTTCGCGGCCACTCGAGTCCCCTCCCAACCGCAGCCACTGCCGGGCGGCCGCGGGACCGGTTTCTTGCTTGGGTCTTGCGGACCGCCGCCTCTCCTCCCTCGATCTGTGCCGGCGAGTACTTTGGGGGCAAACTGGGATCCTTCCCAGCTCGCGTCTCCTCCGATGGAGAACTTCCAGAAAGTGGAGAAGATCGGGGAAGGCACCTACGGCGTGGTCTACAAAGCAAAGAACAAAGTCACCGGCGAGGTGGTGGCGCTTAAAAAAATCCGCTTGGACACGTGAGCGAAAGAGCCTTTTTTCTCCTCCATCTAGCACCCAGCTTTCACACGCGCAGGCGAATGTGCATTGCGGCGGGAAGAGGGATCGAATCTCCGCTTAAAAGGAGAAAGCGCAGCCCGAGCCTCGCTTTGCTTTTGGAAGGAAGTCTATAAGCTTTGGAGCGGTGGTCGAGGAACTACGGGTGTGGGAGGGGAAAAAAAAATGGGAGACTCGTAATCTGGCGACTCGGCTCCGCCATTAAGGGTGCCTTTATGATTGAAGGGTTGGTTCAGAGGAGGGAGGTTACGCTTTCCTCTGCTCTTGATCCGCGTCCAAATGTTTCTGAAAGTTAGGAAGGCGAGAGGAGACGCGCAACCAACCTCGCCGTCTCCGCGGCTCCCTCTTTATCTTGCTTTTAATAAGGTGCTAATTTTACCTGCGTGCAAAAACGCTCCTTAGCCCAGAGCAGAGCATGAGCTCTTTTCGCCACGTAGGTACCTGGCGAAATGCAGATAGTATGCCGGATGAGGCCCCTGGGCTGGGAGAGCTCTCCAGAAGAGGGGCAATGGATTGGAATCGCTAGAGGCAGCTTGCTTTACAAGTTCCTGCTTTGGAATTATTGGGATTGCAGCAAAGATGAATCTCAAAAATGTTCTTCCACGTTTCGAGTTAAAAGTATGCTGCTTATGTGACCGAAACCTTAACATGTCCTTTGCTATGAAAAGTAGTGCAAATAGATGTCCCTTCTGTGTGCTGTAGAATGAATACCCAGCTAACATCCTGGATTCAGCTAATATTAACTTTTGAGTAAGCCCTTCCCCCTTTGTTTTCTTTGGACAAACCATGAGCTTTGGCTTCATTTATATCTCCCCTTTTTTTATCCACTGGAAGCTGATGGTGGTATACATACATGCATCTTAATTTTCTTCTTTTCCCCTTAATCCTGTGAGCAAGAGGAAATGATTTGGGAAATATTTATATTCTGGAGTTTCCCAAATCTTGTCCCTGTAAAGCTGAGAATTAGATTAGAAGGCCAGTTTGATAGGAGAACAGTCAAATGTGCCAAAAATGCATACAGCATCCCAGCAGATCCTATTTAATCTGCATTACTAATCTATTATTCCAGCTGCATTGGGTAATCATGTATTATGCACTGTCTTTTTCATTTACAATTCTAGGGCTTAGTTTTCAATCTTAGCATCTCAAATAGTCAATTTACTTGGCTTAAATTCACTCTAGTTTCATCTCCTCCCTTCTTAATTTGATGTTTCTCTTTGCTTTCAGGGAGACAGAAGGAGTTCCCAGTACTGCCATCAGAGAGATTTCTCTCTTAAAGGAATTGAACCATCCCAACATAGTCAAGTAAGTATGTGGAAGACAGAAGGAGATGATCCGTAGAGTAATAAATAGAATCCTATTTTTGGGTCTTCAAGCCGTTTACCAGCCACCATAATTTTTGTACAATTATGGTGGTTGGTAAACAGTGGCCACTGTTCACTTTTTTAGTTAAATTGGGAGGAGGCATTTTTATGGGCCAGTATCTGACAGCAACTGATCTGAGAAAAGTTGCTTCAAAGAAGGTTTGACAGTAAACTGGAAGTTACACACTTCCTTGTTCCTTATTTTATTTCTGCTAAATTTAGAAACATGGGCAACTTGAATATAATTTATAACCTGGCCTAATAATGGCACTGAACTTGTTAAAAAAATATTTGTGGTTTTCTTATTAATATCCAAATGTTGTTTGTTTGTTTTTTACTTCCTATCCTTTCCTTGACTCCCCAGATTGTTGGATGTAATCCATACTGAGAACAAACTCTATTTGGTCTTTGAGTTCTTACATCAAGATCTAAAGAAATTCATGGATTCTTCTACTTCCATCAGTGGTGTAGAGTTACCTCTTATCAAGGTAAGCCAGGCAGAGCATGTAGGCAAAAAAAAGAGCAACTTAGTTCTGGGTTCATAGGCACACTAGGTACATTTCTTTTTACTTGATAAAAAAACTGCAAAAGTGCTGCAAGCCAAGGATTTTGAGGGGAACTTTGTGTCTTCAGTGGATATGCACTTAAATGTAGACAGTCATACAGAGCTTCTTGATGAACAATGTGTAGAGTAAGACTAGCTTTGCTCTTAAATACTCTTAACTAAAATCTTATATAGACCCAAATGAAATTATACAGCTCTGCTAAATGTTCAAGGTGTTTCCTTAATTTTTTTAACGTGGTAAAACAAAGCATAACATCCTCTACTTTGGCTTACCAAATGGGAGTTAGAGGCAGCAGTATAGCCTATTCTGGATTGTACATAGGGCAGACTGTGGCTTTATAACTGAAAAATCTAAGAGACATGTTCTTCATAAAGTGGTATACAGAATGTTGAATTAGACATGCCCCCCAGGTCTTTTGGATATGATCAGGGTCAAACCCAGTTCATCTCTTTGCCTAATCTCATCACATCCAAAGTGAGGCTCTCTGTCCCAGACAAAGCCCCCTTTGCAATCCCATCAAACCAAAGGAAAAAAAGCCTCCTCATCAGCTAAAGGGAATTGCAACAGAACTGTCAACATCTATCCATCAGCTGATGACCTCAGCATTCCATATCTTTAACAATGGACCTTCTCAGCTATACTGACCTCCTCAATGGTCCATTTTACTTAACAATAGAACTCACCCCAGGTGTGCTGATAAGGACCTGCTTAGCTTTCCCACTGGTCAGCCAATCAGATCTCAAGGAAGGCCTTACAGCAGACATGTGAAACACAAGGCAGTGGGGGGGGATCCAGCCCGCTAAGTAGTTTCATATGGCCCACAAAGCCATCCTGGAAACAATGAGGGAACAGCCTCCACTGCCTTGACCCTGGCCCAGAGACCCTCCTTCTGCCAGAGGCCCTCAGATCTGTCCCACTCCTGCCCAGGCCCCCATAGGCACCCTTGATGTGAACGATGTAGAGCTGGCCACGCCCACCCAGTAGGCCACACCCACCCAGGCCATACCCACCCGGCCCCCTGAGGGCAACCGCAATGCTGATGCGGCCCTCAATGAAATTGAGTTTGACACCCCTGCCTTACAGCCTTCAAGTTATAAAAATAGTTGCTTTTCTATGGTTTGCAGTCCCTCTTATAACACAAGAACTCAAGGGTCCTTTCAGTAAATAAGTTCTTTTCAATACTGTGATCTTTCAGACCGAATCCATAACACCACAGCATATTGTTTTTTTTCTTTCATTCCATTTGTTAATTTATATTCTGTCATTTAGCCCTCTCTATAGCACAGAAGTCCCCAATCTTTCGGGCACCAGGGCCCATTTCCGTGGAGAAAGTTTTTTTCACGGCCCAGAGTGTGTGTGGGTTTTGTGTGCTGCCTGCATTCCATGAATGGGGCTTTGCTTGTTTGTGCGGACCGGTACCAGGGTTAGGGTTAGGGTTCAAAGTTACAACAGCACTGAAAAAAGTGACTTATGACCATTTTTCACACTTGAAATTATGGCAGCATCCCCATGGTCACGTGGTTTACATTCAGATGCTTGACAATGGTTCATATTTATGATAGTTATAGTGTCCCAGAGACATGTGATCACCTTTTGAGACCTTCTGACAAACAAAGTTAATGGGGAAGCCAGATTCACTTAACAGCCAGGTTACTAATTTAATAACTGCAGAGATTCACTTAATGTGAAAAAAAATTGGGCAAAACTCACTTAAATTCCTCATTTAACAACAAATTTTGCACTCAATTGTCATAAGTTGAGGACCATCTGTACTGACTTAAGGACTCATTATGGCTTTGGTCAATAAAGGTTTTCAAATAACACCATTTAGCAGAGGAAGTAGATTAGATTTAAGACAGAATCATAAGAAGAATGTTACATGCAACATTCTCTGCTACTGGTAAAGACTGTACTGGTTAGTTTTGGCCAATAGGCCCCAAGCACAACCAAAACCTAATTTTATTCTAAGCATGTTTATGTTTTTCCTAGAGCTATCTGTTCCAGCTGCTGCAGGGTCTTGCCTTTTGCCATTCCCATCGTGTCCTCCACCGAGATCTTAAGCCACAGAACCTCCTCATCAATGCAGAGGGAGCAATAAAACTTGCTGACTTTGGGCTTGCACGTGCATTTGGCGTGCCAGTGAGAACCTACACGCATGAGGTGACCAGTTTGTTTTTCCCCACTTTGGCATTCTCTGTACTGCCCATAATCCTTGACTTAAATTGGGACTGGAATTTCCATCATGGCAATGTGGTTGTAAAGCTCGGGGAAGGCACGCAGGAATGCACAGGTTTGGGAGGGTGTGCAAAGATATAGCAAGGCCCAGGGGGTGTATGAATGGCCGGTGCAAGCCTGGGGGGGGGGAAGAGGCTTACCCCAGCAACTTGCAACATTTTCTATCAGTTTCCCCATTGCAAGATTGTTATTACTTGACTGCAAGGGTGTACCCATTGCTACTATAATGGAGGCCATTGACTTTGCTGTTTCTCTTCCCTCCTTCCCAGGCTTCTTCTGAGGGCTCAGTCTTCTAATTAGTCCAGAATATAATATGAATCTGATCAATTTGCCTTGAATGAAAAATCTAGATTGATTTGTTTTATAATCCATTTTTTTCTTGGCTTTCTCTCTATGTACATACATATAAATATGTGTAGACATGAGGATGAATAACATTAGGGAAACAGTTTCTTTAATATCACGCTGCTCGTGCAGGTGCCCCAAATTTATTTTTCAGATTTCCCACAAACTATTGGCTTTCCAGCTGAAAGTAGTCTTTTCAAAGAGGTTTATGTTGAAATGCAGTTGCTGTATTACTTTCTGAAGAGTACAGTTTGTATTACGTATTTTTGTTGGTTATGGCTCATTTCCATGCTCTGTTCAAAATATTAAAATTATTATCTTAATTGAAACATAAAGCCTAAATGATTACGTTTGGAATATTTTACTAATATTCTTTCTTGTCAGCACTGACATCCTGCATTTCCTAGGCCGCCTGGCCAGCCAGATCAACCCTGGTGATCAGTGGAGTGGTAGATGTCATAGCCAGATAGCCCTTGCACCCATTTTATTGGACAATGACCGAAATAATCTATGTATTCAGATGATTGTTGCAGTTGGGGAGCTCATAGTAAAGATTATTTGGATCAATGTGCCCTCATAAGAAGCACTACCTGGACTTGTTTTTTGATATATGGTAAAATCTGTTATTCTAAAGATACTTGGCTCTCTTACACAGTTAACCATTGAAAATACTCATATTCTATTTTAAAACTGGGCTCTGGAGATTAAAAGTTTGGACTTACCAAACCAAACCTAAATGAAAGTTGGTGTCAACAATGATTAAATGAACTTAAATTTCCCAGAGAAGGGGAGAGGAAAAACTATTTCAGAAATCATTTCTGAGTTTGGCCATCCCAGGGGTAACCTGGGAAATGATGCTGAGGATATTCCTTTGACCATATAAAGTAAACTCATGTAATTAATATTAATAAAACATTTCCCTATTCATTAAACTTTGGCATGTAAATAGGATACAGTTTTGGAGCTGCCTTATTGGTGCCTCTAGCTTTCAGTTTCTTCCCTGGAAGGACCAAGAATTGAATGTAGCCTCTTCAGTATGTGAGTCATGTGGTGAACTATTGAAAAGTGACTCCAGTGCAGTCCTTGTAGTAGCTCTTAATCTGAATTAATTTGATGGCATTATGTGGTGATGCGTTACAAACAATGGAAGGGATAGGGTGTGTGATGCAGAGAACCGGTGGAAAGTGTCCATTCCTGATTAGCTGGTTATTTAATTGTACATCCATTGCGGATTTTGTACTTCACACTAGGTGGTGACTCTTTGGTATCGAGCTCCAGAAATTCTCCTTGGCTGCAAATACTACTCAACAGCAGTGGACATATGGAGCCTTGGATGCATCTTTGCAGAGATGGTATGTATTTTGGAAATGACCATGGGATGAAGCAGCAAATTGGGCTCGAGTCTGGCACTGAAAAGCTTTTGATTGGCAGTAGCCAGAAAATGTGGCTTGTGATGTTTAAGGTCTCAAGGTTATTGTACAAATGCGGGTAACTATGTCATTACAGACTCAAACATCTGAAAAAGTTATTGCTCCTTAAGGCGAGTTTTATTGCTGTAACACACACACTCATTCATTTCTGTGTGTGAAACATGAGTAGGTCAGGTCAATTAAAGCCTGCTGACAGGATCAGTTGACTTCTGAGGACTGAATTGAGCTTTGGAGAAAACTACTTCCCTGCTAGGGGCAATTTGTGCTCCAAGAATGGAGAATTGGGTCATACACTGAGCATGTGCTGAGGGTTCTTTATCTGCTGAATAATTGGAATGAAGGAATGGGCCAGATTCCTTCTGTCTATCTCAATGATGTCAGTATCACCACAAAATCCTTCTCCAAGGACCTTCATGTATGGGGCTTTTATCTCCACAGGGAAGGACCATCATAATGAACATTATGTTTTTTTTTATATCCTGCTGTTTGCATGATATTTTTATAACCGTATATCAAATAGCCGATACAACAGAATAAAATCACTAATAGAAGGACCGCAATGAAACATTGCATCAGGCTAGGAAAGCCTACTATGCTATGGTTCTGACTTTTTGTTCTTCTGCCAAATAGTTAACCCGTAGAGCTCTCTTCCCTGGGGACTCAGAAATTGACCAGCTATTTCGCATCTTCCGCACACTGGGCACTCCGGATGAGACCGTGTGGCCAGGAGTCACCTCTATGCCTGACTATAAGTCCAGTTTTCCCAAGTGGGCCCGGCAGGACTTCAGCAAAGTAGTACCACCGCTGGATGAAGAAGGCAGAAAACTTCTAGCAGTGAGTTTTATGTGGAGTGAGAAGTATTTTGAACTGTAGCACGTGATTACCATACCAAGCTAAGAAAAGGTATAGTTACTTTAAGGAGCATCTTGCAGAGCTGGCAATGGCACCCATGCCAAATCAAAAGCACCCTTATTGATTTGTGTTATATATAATGCTGGTATTTTTATCAAATTCTTATTTAGGGTTTGCTCTGCCTCCATGTTTTCCTCTGCTGTCCTGCTTTAAGATTGAATTTTTCTGTCCGCTTAGTGCCAGGATTGAACCATTATTCAGTGTAAAACTTGTGAGCTCTTTGCATACTTTATCCACCTACAAGAAAAAAATGGTTTGGCTCTTAGTTTTGAGTGTCCCGACTGTTACCTGTTCGTATTCCTTTAGGAGACAAACTCTAAAATCACACTTTTGGTTGCTAGATTTTGTTTCTTGTCATTAGCTTGTCATATGACCGCAATGCATAGCACTAACTTGAGCAAGGTAGTTGAAGTGAGAGTTGGGAAGTACAAATTACTTTCAACATTTTGAGTATCTTACAGTGCACAAGAGCATAATAAAACTTGCACCCTCCTCTTTCCCCTTTAGCTAATGCTGCATTACGATCCCAACAAGAGAATCTCAGCCAAGACTGCTCTCAATCACCCCTTCTTTCGAGATGTCACAAAGGCTTTGCCACACCTCCGCTTGTGAAATGAAACGAGCCAACAGAGTTGCTGCAGTGCAGGCTCTGCAACATGCCTTTTCCTCGGGCAGCCCTAGTTGCTTGCACTTAACTTTTCAACTTAACCCCGGAGAGAACACTTGGAGGTCCAGTTGGAGCACAGCCCACACCTTTAGGATTTTATTAAATCACTAAACTGAGTTTGAGGATTCACTGGTTCCAAACTGCCTTGTGAAGAGAGAAGGGTCTCCAAAGCTACCAGCCCCAAGGATTCAACTTGCTTGAGAAGCACCCCTTTCATTCTTCACACGTTTTATCCACGCCACCTCACCCATGAGTTCCATGCCTTCCTTCTTGGTGACTTCTTCAAAATAATGCATTCTGTATTTGCTTACTCTCCAGCTGTTGACATCTTGGCACACGTACAGTGTTGATGCTTCTCTTTCCTTCAGGTGTAGAAGGGACTTATTAGGGCTAAGGGACTTTGGCAACATCTCTTGTGGTGTTTTCATCTGTGACGTTGGTCAGTTTTAACCCACCGATTACTAAAATAATCCTGAAGAGATGGGATCGCTGAAGCCGGTGGTACGGTACGCCTTGCTAACTATTCAAATGAATACCTGCTGCATCGCTAAGCTCTTTTTGACATTGGTATGGAGAGTAGGTTGTTTAAAGAAAGAAAGAAAAACTCAAAAAAATTTGCTCGTTTGGTGGGGAAATGGGCAAATGTTTATTCACCCAGTATTGTATTATATATCTGTTTTCTTATTCTGTATCAGTGAGCTGATGGTCTTTTTGAGTTTATAGCCAATTAATGCCTTATGTTTGGCAATTATGGCTTGCCATTCCAATGCTGTCTTCCTATAACAGTCGGGAAAGTTTCAAATGTCAGTTCTGATGGGTTGGCCTTGCATTCTTGGCTTTAAGTAGCGTATCTTGCAAATATAGATGCTTAAATTATATGTGAGCTTTGAAATACATATCTGTTGTCTCTCTTACAATCTCCAGCAATACATCTTGAGCCAAATATAAGTCATAACCCCAGCTAGAGCATTCACATTAGCAAACTTTTCTGGTTTGGTTTGGGGAGCTGGAAATATCAATGTCTACATCTTTGTCTCACCCTGTTTTGGAGGCAACCAGATTGTTCAAATTACATTAGTTGAATGTCATCTAATTTGATTTAAAAAAACAAAAGCCTGAACAGTAGCTAAACAAAATCATGATCAGTTTCTAGTCAATGCCACCCAGAGGTGAAGTATAGTCGTAAATGTTTCATATTGAGAATTTTTAAAGACCACTTAGATTTGCTTAAGAGCAGAACACTTTCCTACAGAATTCAGGATTTTATTTTAGAGTAAGGCAACGTGTAGTACCTAAAGCCTGTCTCTAGCATGCAGCAATAACTCAAATCTGATTTTGAAATAACTCCAAATTTCACTTTTTCAATCAGTTGTATGATACATCTTAAATATGAGGCTTCAGTAAAGCCATCTGATATTTGTTTTCCTGAAATGCTTATTTTTATTAAAAGCATATATGCTAGGGTAATACTCATTTATCATAGAAGTAAAACATGTATTTTAAGAGAGTGAGGACTTCACTTTCCTCAATGGGGGGAAAGTTCCCATTCTAAGTCATGATTCTTACTATCTTTACTCATAGATGAAATATCCATCCGTTTCAGATATGGATGGATGGAGACTTCACTAAGAAAGTTGGTTATTTCAGGACCTCTTGAATTAAAATGGATATTCTTACATGATGCTGTTTAGTATATAATAATACAGAAATATTCATGCCACTATTCACAATATTTGCAACATGGTATCCTTTCCCTTCATTGTTGGTCTGGAAATTTATATATATATATATATATTTATAGAGCTATTAGTTTTAAAAAAAGTTCTGGATTTGTTAGCCTAAGCACCTTGACATTTTTGTAATATAATCTTTTAAAGAAAAGTAATTATTTTGTTTTCTTAGCTCTTTCTATGGCAAATGTTTCTAAATACAGTACTACTGTGAAATCAGTTTATAAATCATTAAATATTAGCAATTTTAACGCTTGGCTTCCTTTTCCTCAAAGCAAAGACACTCATCTGTTTTCATCAAATTTAAGGATTTGGGGGATGAAATGTAAATGGTCTAGCAGTTAAAGCAACATTTTGATTTCAGGATCTTTTTAAAGACTTAGAAATGATAGAGGACCTCAAAGAGTTTTGGAGTTATCTTATTTGAGCTCCAGAATTATTTAATTTGACTTTGCAACCCCTTGAAACTGTCTTGGGGAATCCAAGGGTCCCAAGACCATGTCTTGAGAGTCACTGGCCTACGTTTTCCATTTGTATCTGCATATACATTAAGATTTTATTATGAAACATAAAAGACTTTATTATAGGTAGTCCTTGGCTTATAATCAGCCACTTAGTGACGAAAGTTACAACGGACTCCAAAAGATATTTACGACTCAATTTTGAAGTTTTGAAAACTGCTTGCACACACACACACACACACATCCTGTCATGCAATCATTTTGGGCACATGGCAACCAGTTTACAATTATGGCAGACATGTCAAACACAAGGCCCGGGGGCCGGATCCGGCCCGCAAAGTGGTTTCATGTGGCCCGTGAAACCATCCTGGAAACAGTGAGGGAATGGCCCCCACTGCCTTGGCCCTGGCCCAGAGACACTCAGATCTGTCCCACTCCTGCCCATGCCCCCATAGGCACCCTTGATGCGAACGATTAGAGCTGGCCATGTCCACCCAGTAGGCTATATGCACTCTAGCCACGCCTACCCAGTAGGCCACGCCCACCCTGGCCATACCCACCCGGCCCCCTGAAGGCAATCGCAATGCTGATGCGGCCCTCAATAAAATTGAGTTTGACACCCTTGAATTATGGCAAGCTGTAGTGTCCTGCAGTCACATGGCTCCAATTTTTTTTTCTCTTGGCCAGTTTCCAGCATTTACTTTTGGTTTCTGTCAACAACAAAAAACCCCGCCCATTGGATAAAATGAATTCATCTAATGACCTCTTAACCTTAATTACCTTAAGTTGTTTGCTTAACAACTACTGCAAAAAAGGTCATAAAATTGGGTGCAGTTACCTCAGGCCTTGCTTACTGACTGCAACACCTTAACCAGGATTCCAGGCTTAATTCCAGTCATAAATTGATGTCTATCTGTATATAACTCTCTTTTGCTGCAAATGGTATATACATTTTACCAAAGCTTGTCTGATAGCGCTCTCTTGCTTACATCCAAGAATATGTGATTCAGTAGAGGTACAGGGATCAGGACCTTATTTGCAAATCTCAGGTCCTGAATTCTGTCCAGACGACTTGTGAAAATGTAAACTGATATGAAGGTGAGTCCCACTGAACTATGAAAATGTGCGGCCTGTAGGTCTTCTACTATTGGACAATTCATAAGACATTTTGGTTTAAATAGCTCTTTTTCTATGGTAGTGTAGTCCTCAAGACTTCCAAATGTGTTATTCTACAAGGCTAATAGTGGATTCCTCTTCATGGATTACTGCCTTGTCGTGGCGAAGGGGCTTGCGTAATTCAATGAAGCTATGAGCTATGCGGTGCAGGGCCACCCAAGACGGAAAGGTCATAGCAGAGAGTTCTGACAAAACGTGATCCACTGGAGAAGGAAATGGCAACCCACTCCAGTATCTTTGCCATGAAAACCCTATGGACAGTACCAAAAGGCAAAGCGATATGACGATGGAAGATGAGCCCCTCAGGTCGGAAGGCGTCCAATATGCTACTGGGGAAGAGCAGAGGGCTAGTACTAGTAGCGCCAGAAAGAATGAAGGGACTGGGCCAAAGCCGAAAGGACGCTCAGCTGTGGATATGTCTGGTGGTGAAAGGAAAGTCCGATGCTGTAAAGATTCTTTCTCCATAGGAACCTGGAATGTAAGATCCATGCATCAAGGAAAGCTGGATGTGGTTAAACAAGAGATGACAAGACTGAACATCGACATCTTAGGTATCAGCGAACTAAAATGGACAGGAATGGGTGAATTTAATTCAGATGACCATCAGGTATACTACTGCGGGCAAGAATCCCTCAGAAGAAATGGAGTAGCCTTCATAGTCAATAAAAGAGTAGGAAAAGCAATACTGGAATACAATCCTCAAAATGACAGAATGATCTCAGTTCGAATCCAAGGCAAACCATTCAATATTACAGTAGTCCAAGTCTATGCCCCAACCACCAGTGCTGAAGAGGATGAAATTGACCGGTTCTATAGAACTAACACCAAAAAATGATGTCCTTATCGTCATGGGGGATTGGAATGCTAAAGTAGGAGGCCAAAAGATAACCAGAATAACAGGCAAGTTTGGCCTTGGAGTACAAAATGAAGCAGGGCACAGGCTGATAGAATTTTGTCAAGAGAATACGATGGTCATAGCAAACACTCTTTTCCAACAACCCAAGAGACGGCTCTACACATGGACATCACCAGACGGTCAACACAGAAATCAGATTGACTATATGCTCTGCAGCCAAAGATGGAGAAGCTCTATACAGTCAGTAAAAACAAGACCAGGAGCTGACCGTGGCTCAGACCATGAGCTTCTCATTGCAAAGTTTAGGCTTAAACTGAAGAAAGTAGGGAAAAGCACTAGGCCACTCAGGTATGAATTAAATCATATCCCTGTTGAATATACGGTAGAGGTGACAAATAGATTTAAGGAATTAGATCTGATAGACAGAGTGCCTGAAGAACTATGGACAGAGGTTCGCAACATTGTAGAACAGGTAGCAACCAAAACCATCCCAAAGAAAAAAAAATGCAAGAAAGCAAAATGGCTGTCTGAGGAAGCTTTGCAAATAGCTGAGGAAGAGAGGGAAGCGAAAGGCAAGGGAGAAAAAGAAAGATACACCCAATTGAATGCAGAATTCCAGAGAATAGCTAGAAGAGATAAGAATGCCTTCTTAAATGAACAGTGCAAAGAAACAGACGAAAACAATAGAATAGGGAGGACCAGAGATCTTTTCAAGAAAATTGGAGAGATGAAGGGAACGTTTAATGCAAAAATGGGCATGATAAAGGACCAAAAACGCAGGGACCTAACAGAGGCAGAAGAGATTAAGAAGAGATGGCAAAATTACACAAAAGAACTATACAAGAATGAGCTTAACGTCCCTGATAATCACAATGAGGTGGTCACTGACCTCGAGCCAGACATCCTAGAATGTGAAGTGAAGTGGGCCTTAGAAAAGCTGAGCAACAACAAAGCTAGTGGAGGTGACAGTATTCCAGCTGAGCTATTCAAAATCTTAAAAGACGATGCAGTAAAAGTGCTACACTCAATTTGCCAGCAAATTTGGAAAACTCAACAGTGGCCACAGGATTGGAAAAGATCAGTTTACATTCCAATTCCAAAGAAAGGCAGTGCCAAAGAATGTTCAAACTATCACACCATTGCACACATTTCTCATGCTAGTAAAGTTATGCTTAAAATCCTACAAGCTAGACTCCAGCAGTATGTGGAAGGAGAACTACCAGAAGTACAGGCAGGATTTTGAAGAGGCAGAGGAACTAGAGATCAAATTGCCAACATACGCTGGATCATGGAGAAAGCTAGAGAGTTCCACATCTACTTCTGCTTCATTGACTATGCTAAAGCCTTTGATTGTGTGGATCACAACAAACTGTGGCAAGTTCTTAAAGAGATGGGAGTACCAGACCATCTTATTTGTCTCTTGAGAAACCTATATGTGGGCCAAGAAGCAACAGTGAGAACTGGACATGGAACCACTGATTGGTTCAAAATTGGGAAAGGACTCCGGCAAGGCTGTATATTGTTGCCCTGCCTATTTAACTTATATGCAGAGCACATCATGAGAAAGGGAGGGCTAGATGAGTCAAAAGTTGGAATTAAGATTGCCAGAAGAAATATAAACAACCTAAGATATGCAGATGATACTACTCTAAGGGCAGAAAGTGAAGAAGAACTAAAGAGCCTCTTGTTGCGGGTGAAGAAGGAGAGTGCAAAACTTGGGTTGAAACTTAATATTAAGAAAACCAAGATCATGGCATCCGGCCCTCTCAATTCCTGGCAAATAGATGGGGAAGAAATGGAGGTAGTGACAGATTTTATTTTCCTGGGCTCCAAGATCACTGCAGATGGGGACTGTAGCCAAGAAATTAAAAGACGCTTGCTCCTCGGGAGGAAAGCCATGGCAACGGACATGGCCTGCATCACGGAGACCTGGTTGGGCCAAGGGGGGGGTCCCCCCTCTCAGAACTATGCCCACCAGGCTTCCGGGTGCTTCACCAACTGCGGGCCCAGGACAGGGGTAGTGGGGTGGCGGTTATTATTAGGGAGAGTCTTTGTCCGCAAGTGGCCACTGTCCCTCAGATAGGCGGGTGTGAGTCTCTCCTTTTGAAGTTGGGTCTTAAGAGTTCAGTTGGGCCTTTTGATTACCGTATATACTTGAGTATAAGCCGAATTTTTCAGCCCACTTTTTGGGCTGAAAAATTCCACTTCGGCTTATACTCCAGTCAACAAAAAAACTTACTGAGGACTTGTGCGCGGCCGAGGCTTTGGTGCTTCCGGGATCGCGCGCACCTCTCCCAAGCCACCGCCGTCCGGAGACCTGCCGAAGTTTGGGGAGGTTTGGGGAGGTGCGCGCGCACCTCCCCAAACCTCCCCAAACTTCGGCAGGTCTCCGGACGGCGGCGGCTTGGGAGAGGTGCGCGCGATCCCGGAAGCACCGAAGCCTCGGCCGCGCGCAAGTCCTCGGTAAGCTCCGGGCGGTCACTTGCTTCGCGTCTCCTGAGGGAAGGGGGGGCGACTGGAGCGGGCGTGTTTCCTCGCCTGCTGGGCGCCGCGATTTGCCCGGGGAACGCGCGGGCCCCGAATGGCAGCGTGGAGCGAGGAAGCGGACAGCCAGGGCTTCCCCGAGAGCCGCGGCCACACAGGGTATTCCTGTGTATTCAGGCTTGCAAAATGGCGGATCGAGCCTCTGCTGGCGGCAGAGGCTTGCAGAGCGTGGATCCAGCCTCCGCCGGCGGCGGAGGCTTGCAGAACGGCGGATCGGCTTATACTCGAGTCAATAACTTTTTCCAGTTTTTGGGGGTGAAATTGGGGGTCTCGGCTTATACTCGAGTCGGCTTATACTCAAGTATATACGGTACCTACCTGTCTCCCAGCTGCGTGTCATCGGCCCTGCCCAAGCTCCTCGATGTCTTGCCCAGGTTGGCGATTGAGTTCCCCAGGCTTATAGTTCTGGGGGATTTCAATCTGCCTTCCATGGGTGAGGCGTCTGAGTTGGCCCGGGAGTTCATGGCCTCCATGACGGTCATGGACCTGATTCAAATAATTCAAGACCCGACCCATAATGGAGGGCACAAACTCGACCTGGTTTTCATCTCTGGGCAGTGGATTAATGATCTGGGTAGGGGGGATTTAACTATCCAAACCTTGTCATGGTCCGATCATTTTCTTCCCCGGCTAGACTTTCAGTACACACACACCCCCGCCGCTGGGAGGCGCAACCGACCAGGTGGTTCCGCCCCAGGTGCCTGATGGACCCTGAGAGGTTCCAGATGGAGCTTGGGACATTTCCTGCTTCCCTTGCCCAGAACTTTGCCGAGGCCCTAGTGGTAGCCTGGGAGAGGGCTGCTGCTGGGGCCTTGGATCGAGTTGTGCCTTTGCGGTCTCTGACCCAGCGCAGAGTCCGGGTGGCCCCCTGGTTTACTGAGGGACTCCGAGAGATGAAGTGCCGGAAAAGACGCCTAGAGAGCTGTTGGAGGTCCAGCAGATCCGAATCTGATTGAACACGGCTAAGAACTTATCTTAAGTCTTACCTAGTGGTGATGGAAGTGGCAAAACGTGTTTACTTTTCCGCTCTCATTGCGTCCGCAGATAACCGCCCAGCTGCCCTGTTTAGAGTGACCCGCTCACTGCTTAACCAGCGACCGAGGGATGACCCCTTGCAGGGTAGGTCTGAGGAATTTGTACAGTATCTGCTGGACAAAATCGCTCAGATCCGGACTGGTTTGGACTCTGACTGGGCAGAATCCGACGGAGTGGAGAGGGCAGGTCTTGGTCATACCATTTGGGGGTGAGTTTGACCCTGGGACTTTGGATGATGTGGACAGGAGTATGCGTAAGCTGAGCGCTGCAACTTGTTTATTGGACCCATGTCCCTCCTGGCTGGTTTTGGCCACTGGAGAGGTGACAGGGGGCTGGCTCCAGGCAGTTGTCAACGCTTCATTATAATAATACTAATAATACTAATAATACTAATGATGATGATGATAATAATAATAATAATAATAATAATAATAATAATAATAATAATAAGTTGGAAGGGACCTTGGAGGTCATCTAGTCCAACCCCTGCTCAGGCAGGAAACCTTATACCATTTCAGGCAAATGGCTGTCCAGTCTCTTCTTAAAAACCTCCAGTGTTGGAGCATTCACCACCTCTGGAGGCAGGTTGTTTCACTGGTTAATTGTTCTAACTGTCAGGAAGTTTCTCCTTAGTTCTAGGTTGCTTCTCTCCTTGACTAGTTTCCATCTGTTGCTTCTAGTCCTGCTTTCAGGTGCTTTGGAGAATAGCTTGGCTCCCTCTTCTTTGTGGCGGCCCCTGAGATATTGAAACACTGCTATCATGTCACCCCTCACCCTTCTCTTCATTAAACTACACACACCCAATTCCAGCAACTGTTCCCTATATGTTTTGGCCTCCAGCCCCCTAATCATCTTTGTTGCTCTTCTCTATACCCTTTCTAGAGTCTCGACATCTTTTTTACATCGTGGTGACCAAAACTGGATGCAGTATTCCAGGTGTGGACTTACCAAAGCATTGTAAAGTGGTATTAATACTTCACTTGATCTTGATTCTATTCCTCTGTTAATGCAGCCTAGCACTGTGTTGGCTTTTTTGGCAGCTGCAGCACACTGCTGGCTCATATTGAAGTGATTGTCTACTAGGACTCCGAGATCCCTCTCACAGTTACTACTATTGAGCAAGGTACCACCTATACTATACCTGTGCATTTGATTTTTCCTGCCTAAATGTAGAACCTTACTTTTTTCACCATTGAATTTCATTTTGTTAGATAGTGCCCAGTGTTCGAGTCTGTCCAGATCCTTCTGTATCTTAAGCCTATCTTCTGGAGTATTGGCTATTCCTGCCAGCTTGGTGTCGTCTGCAAATTTGATGAGTTCCCCATCTATCCCCTCATCCAAGTCGTTAATGAAGATATTGAAGAGCACTGGGCCCAGAACAGAGCCCTGGGGCACCCCACTACACACTTCCTTCCATGTAGATGCAGTTCCATTGAGGACCACACGCTGAGTACGGCCTGTCAGCTAGCTACAAATCCATCTGGTGGTGATGCTGTCTAACCCACATTTTTCTATCTTATCAAGTAGTAGGTTGTGATCTACTTTATCAAATGCCTTACTGAAGTCCAAGTAAATTATATCTACAGCATTCCTCTGGTCCACTAATTTTGTCACTTGGTCAAAGAATGTAATAAGATTTGTCTGGCATGATCTGTTTTTGACAAACCCATGTTGACTTTTAGTGATGACTTTGTTTGCATCAAGGTGTTCGCTGATTTGTTGTTTGATTATCTTTTCCAGAATCTTCCCAGGTATCGAGGTCAGGCTGATAGGTCTGTAGTTTCCTGGATCTATTTTTTTCCCTTTTTTGAATATGGGAACTACATCAGCTCTCTTCCAGTCCTCTGGTAGTTCCCCAGTGCTCCAGGATCTATGAAAAATATAGTTCAGTGGTTCTGAGATCACGTCTGCCAGTTCCTTGAGAACTTTGGGATGTAATCCATCTGGTCCTGGTGATTTGAACTCATCTAGGCTGGACATTGATGGAGGGTGTCTTCCCCTCCGCCTTAAAAGAGGCGGTGGTGAGGCCCCTTCTCAAGAAGCCTGCTCTGGACCCGGCCTCCTTGAATAACTATCGTCCTGTCTCCAACTTTCGCTTTGTAGCGAAGGTTGTTGAGAGTGTTGTACACATGTTGTACTTTGACAATAAAGGTTTATTATTATTATTGTAGCGCATCAGCTTCCGCAACTCCTGAATGAAGCGGACTATCTGTACCCGTACCAGTCTGGTTTCAGACCCGGTTACAGCACAGAAACGGCATTGGTCGCACTGGTAGATGATCTCTGGCAGGCCCTGGACAGGGGTTGCTCCTCTGTCCTGGTCCTACTTGACCTCTCAGCGGCTTTTGATACCATCGACCATGGTATCCTGCTGCGACGGCTCGAAGGGGTTGGGAGTGGGAGGCACTGTTTTATGGTGGTTCTCCTCCTACCTCTCGGGCCACTCACAGTTTGTATTGGCAGGGGGACAGAAATCTACCTCGAGGCCCCTTTCTTGTGGGGTATCTCAGGGGTCGGTTCTCTCCCCCCTCCTTTTTAACATCTATATGAAGCCGCTGGGTGAGATCATCCGTGGCTTTGGGGTGAGGTATCACCAATATGCCGATGATACCCAGTTGTTTATCTCCACCCCGAGCCAACCCAGTGATGCCCTTGATGTGATGTCCCGGTGCCTGGAGGCGGTGCGGGTCTGGATGGGAAGGAACAGGCTCAGGCTAAACCCCTCCAAGACCGAGTGGCTGTGGATACCGGCATCTCGTATTGTCCAACATGTTCCATCTCTTTTGATGGAGGGGAGCCATTGCCCTCCTCAGAAAGGGCCCACAACTAGGGTGTCCTCCTGGATTCATGGCTCAATTTGGAGGATCATCTAACTGCTGTGACCAGGGGGGCTTTTGCACAGGTTTGCCTGGTGCGCCAGTTGCGCCCCTTTTTGGACCGAGATGCCCTATGCACGGTCACCCATGCCCTAGTCACTTCTCGCCTGGATTACTGCAATGCTCTCTACATGGGGCTGCCCTTGAAGTGCACCCGGAGGCTTCAGCTACTGCAAAATGCGGCCGCGCAGGTGCTTATGGGAGTATCTCAATACTCCCATGTTACACCTCTCCTGCGTGAGCTACATTGGCTTCCGGTTGCCCTCCGGGTGCAATTCAAGGTGCTGGTAATTACCTTTAAAGCCCTACATGGCTTAGGCCCAGGGTACTTGCGAGACCACCTGCTGCCAATGTCAACCTCCCATTACCTGGTTCGTTCCCACAGAGTCGGCCTCCTCAGGGTGCCGTCGGCCAGGCAATGCTGGCTGGCGACCCCCAGGGGAAGAGCCTTCTCTGTGGGCGTGCCGACCCTCTGGAATGATTTGCCCCCAGAGCTGCGGACGGCCCCTGACCTTTGATCCTTCCGCCGCGACCTGAAGACATGGTTGTTCCAACAAGCGGGCCTGGACTGATCATGGTTTTTTAAATTTGGTGTTTATCGGCTTAAATTGTCCTTTATTTATTTATTGTTTAATTCTTTTTTAATCTTTGTATTCTATGTTTTTTAATTTTTTTATTGTTGTGAGCCGCCCTGAGTCCTTAGGGAGAAGGGCAGCATATAAATTTAATAAATAATAATAAAATCTAGACAGCACACTAAAAAGCAGAGATATCACCCTGTCAACAAAAGTGCGTATAGTCAAGGCTATGGTCTTCCCAGTTGCAATGTATGGCAGTGAAAATTGGACCATAAGAAAGGCTGAGCGCCAAAGAATTGGAGCCTTTGAATTATGGTGCTGGAGAAGACTCCTGCGAGTCCCTTGGACTGCAAGGCGATCAAACCGGTCAGTCCTAGAGGATATCAACCCTGACTGCTCTTTAGAAGGCCAGATCCTGAAGTTGAAACTCAAATACTTTGGCCACCTAATGAGAAGGAAGGACTGACTGGAGAAGAGTCTAATGCTGGGAAAGGTTGAGGGCAAGAGAAGAAGGGGACGACAGAGAATGAGGTGGCTGGATGGAGTCACTGAAGCAGTAGGCGTGAGCTTAAATGGACTCCAGAAGATGGTAGAGGACAGGAAGGCCTGGAGGAACGTTGGCCATAGGGTCGCGATGGGTTGGACATGACTTCGCAGCTAACAACAATAATATTTTTTATTTATTTATTTTAATTCCATTTATATCCCGCCCTTCTCCGAAGACTCAGGGCGGCTTACAAACTTTAGCAGTAGCCTTCATTCTATGTATATGCCTGCTTATTAGGGCTTTCACACACCCCCAAGCGGCATTATTACAAAGTCAGCTTAATTGCCCCCAACAATCTGGGTCCTCATTTTACCTACCTCGGAAGGATGGAAGGCTGAGTCAACCTTGAGCCTGGTGGGATGCGAACCTGCACTAATTGCAGGCAGCTGGTGTTACTTAAGGAGGCATTAGCCCACTGCTCCACCAAGGCTTAGTATCTGGCTCAGGAATTCTGGGAGTTGAAGTCCATGAGTCATAAAAGAGCCGAGGTTGCCTACCCCTGTCCTAGCTGTATGAATCTTGGGGGTCACTCAGAAGTGCGTCCCGCTGAGACCAGCGAACTTCCGACCTCAGCAATGACGCTTCCGGGGCTCAGGTAGACTCGGCTTTGGCCACGCCCCCCACATGATTTCCCATTCCTAGAACTCCACCTCGCCCGGCCGAATGGGGGTCAAGGTTCACAGGGCTCCCGGAAGTAACTTTTCTCCTTGTGCCATTCAAATTCCTCGTGGCTTCTCATTGGACCCCCCCGGAGATAGTGTGATCTCTGATTGGGCAAAGAAAGTTCGGCGCACGTCTACCTACCTTCCTGGTCAACTCGGCCTCTCGCGAGACGGTATGCCGGACACGTGATCTGCGATTGAGCAATATCAGCTACAGAGCGAGCTGTTGTGACTGGTTGGCCCCGCCAGATGGCTCCGCCCTCTTAGGTCACCTTATTTGTTGTTTATGAAACCTCCCGAATCGGCGACCTTTCTACTGGCCGGTTTGCTCGTCGATTAAAAGACCACTCGTCTTCTCTATTGGTTGGATGCTTCTTAACTCGCCATTCCGCCTCCTTGGCCGCATTGGTGCTAGAGCTTCTGCCCGTCCTTCCCTTCGCGGAGTTCCAATTAGCTAGACCAGGCAAGGGCGCGGTTTCCCGGGAGTCGATTGGTGGAGAGCACGTTCTAGCGCCCCAGGTGCCTAGCGGCCATTGGCTTAGAACGTAGTCGTCACTCCGCCTTCCGGCGTAGAGTTGGGTTTGGTTGAGATAGGTTGTTTGTGTGCGAAACAGTCCAGGGCCGCGAAGTGGGGGGAGCCAGCGCCGTCTCAGGTACCTCTGGGGGGGCTCTTAGGCCGCGCCGGCTGTCTGGCCTCTCGAGGCGTCGTTTTGCCTCCCTGGGAGCGGCTCCCTCAGACCCCCAGTGGCTTGACTACGTGAGGGCTAGAGGATGGTCTCGGGGCCTTCGCCTGGCCGTGGGGGAGCGAGTGGGCTTGGCTAGCGAGTCCTTCCGACGGGGCGACCGCGGCCTGGTGGCTGGCGGGGGGGCCGGCGCAAGAGGTTAATTGGAGGCCCTGGCGGCTCTGGGGGAGGTGGGCCTGCCCCTTTTCAACCGGCTACCAGGGGAGGGAGGGATATTTGCCGCGGAGGGAGGTGGCCTAGAGCAGCGTTTCCCAACCTTAGGAACTTGAAGATGCGTGGACTTCAACTCCCAGAATTCCCCAGCCAGCTATGCTGGCTGGGGAATTCTGGGAGTTGAAGTCCACGCATCTTCAAGTTCCTAAGGTTGGGAAACGCTGGCCTAGAGAAGCCAAAAGTGGGGCGAAGCGAAAGGCCTCTTTAACATCCAGGGCAGCTGAACGGGGCCGAGCGGGGTGAAGGAGGTTGTTGTTGTTTTTTTTAAACGTTAGAATTGGGCTGGGAGGGCGAGTCGAAGCGGGGTCGCCAGGCGTGAGCGTGGCAGGGAAACATACGCGTCGGAATGGCGACCGTCTCTCCCGGGCGATGTTTCTCTCTGTGGCCTTTCTGACGTAGGGAACCGACTGGGCCGAGTTACGAAAGGCTTGCTTGCTACTTGCTGCTTGGTGGAGGGGAGTCCGCATAATAAACGGGCCCTAGTGAGAAGTTCGAGGGTTATTATTATTCACCGATAATCAAAACTCTTGACCTAGGGGGTCGTTCTCGTGCCGTAGTCGGCTCGATAGTGTGAAGCTTCCCTGGAGTCGAAAGCTGTTAGGAACTGCTAGCGTAGAATAGGTTGCGTGTTTACTCGTTAGTAAAATCGGGTTAGCGTAGGAGGGAAGCTGTCGGAGCTTCCTAGCCTGGGAAAGCAGAACTTGGTGCTACCGCGATAAGCCGGCGAACTTCGTTGTTTAGCGTTTTGCTAGCTGTTGTACGATCCAGGCTTGGTTTGTCTTGACTCGTTCAAAGCTTTCGCTGTATTGTCTTTCCATGTTTTCTTTCTGTGGAAAGAGGTATGTCTTCTCATTAACGCTAATTCCTTCCTTTCTTTCTTAACTGTAAGTCACCTAGGAGGGGCAAAACCATTTGCCCTTTCAAAGAAGAGTTACCGATTGCGTGGTCAGCAGTCACGGAGTGTTTGTGATTCGGCTTACATTTATGGTAATAGGTAGGCATGTGTGATGCTTTTTACTAATCCTTGTAATTAAGCTCTGAAAGGCACATTGACGCTTCGTGGACGTTTTAAGGTTCTTTTTCCTTAAAGTTGTACTCCATTAAAAAGGCATTGATGTGGGAAAGCTGCCCAGAAAACTAGAGGGAAGAGAGAATGTTCTCTATTAAATCAGTATGAGACGTAGACTTAGCCAAGATGCAGTGCTTAATGTATCTTACATCCAAAAGATGCTATAAGGCTTTGATAGCTGACAGAAATGCATTGATACCGAGCTTAAAACTAAGACCTGCACAATATGAATGAATTTCCGTATTCTTCATTATGGCTTATTTAAGAAATTGTGTTTTCTTAAATTGATTTATCCTGAATCCACACAGGTATAGAACTAGGTTCTAGATATTATGAAGGGTGCACTCTTGGAGATTAGCAGTAAACTTTTTGTTTAATGGTGAGAAACTTTCTTTTAGTCTTCACAAAATTTCCCTAGTTTTATCATTATTGTTCTTAGCCATTGTTGCAACTTTTTTTTGTTTGGCAATCCACTGATTTTTCTAAGGTATTATCATCGGTATAACTGAGATCAAAGAATGTATATGAAAATGAAGTATGTGTGTTTAAAAAAACCTGACTAAAATGATAAACTAGTGTAGAAGTGAATTGCTATTACTGTGCTTAAAATTGATGGCGAGTGGACTCATGGACTCATATTTTTGATCAGTACTATCACTTCCATTTTCAGTTTGACTCTGTATTTGTCTTTTTGCTCTATTAGAATTATAATTTCAAAGTTATATTTAGATTCTTAGATGACATACTCAGTTTCAAATTTCTTCCATTTGTTTTCTGTATGTTATCTTTAGTTCTTTTGTTGCAAAAAGATTTTGACACCTTTGTCTTCCTACTGACTATAGGTGTGCATTTGCTTACAGTTCTAAAAATCATTAGTGTGGCATAATAGTATTCTTTACAGGTAACAAATCTCTTTCCCATAATGAAAAACAATGGTTTTAACCTGTTATTTTATATGGCAAACACCTTGGAATATAAAACTAGAAGCCTTTCACCCTGGAAATACATCCTGCTTATTTTGTCACAAGGGTAAACTTGGGTAATTTGCTGATTGTATGCAAATACTGATCACAAGAAAGAATCAAAAGCTTTAACAGGTTTTATGGTTGTACTTTAAGTGCTACCATATGTAGTAAAGGAAAGTTATTTCCATAATTTGCTTTTAAGCTTTCTCTGAGCATAAATGAACAGGAATTTAGAACAGAATGCAGACTTACCTTGGGTCTGATTAAGCATGGCAACGCCCAGGTTCGCCTGGTGCGCCAGTTGCGGCCCTTTCTAGACCGGGATGCCCTGCGTACGGTCACTCATGTGCTCGTGACCTCTCGTTTAGACTACTGCGATGCTCTCTACATGAGGCTGCCCTTGAGGACCACTCGGAGGCTCCATCTGGTACAGAATGCAGCCACGAGAGTTGTGTTGGGAGTCTCCCGATACTCCCATGTCACACCTCTGCTCCGTGAGCTGCATTGGCTCCCAGTTGTCTTCCGGGTGAGATTCAAGGTTCTGGTAATGGTTTTCAAGGCCCTACATGGCATCGGTCTGGAGTACCTTAGGGATCACCTGCTGCCGGCGTCAACTTCCCTCTGCCTTGTGCGTTCCCACAGAGAGGGCCTCCTCAGGGTGTCACCGGTCAGAGAATGTCGTCTGGTGGCCCCCAGGGGGAGGTCCTTCTCTGTGGGCGCCCCGGATTTATGGAATCGTTTGCCGGTTGAGCTCCAGATGGCGCCCGACCTTTGCTCCTTGCGACGCGATCTGAAGACTTATTTGTTCGAACAAGCCACCCTGGCCTGATGGGGGATGGGGTTGGATTTTATTGTCGTTTTAAATGTATTTTAACCTATTGTTGTAACTTGGACATCTCGTTTAATTCTTTCTTAATTTTTGTATTTTTGTACTTTTATATGTTTGCCCTGTTCACCGCCCTGAGTCCTTCGGGAGAAGGGCGGTATACAAATAAAATTATTTATTATTATTATTATTATTATTATTATTATTATTATTATTATTATTCCTTACTGACATTAGGGGACTAGGGTTTCTTATCCTGGTTGGCCTTTATTGACTTGAGCTATTTGAAAGTGAAGTCTTAATCTGAGTGAAAAGCTAATGGTAGTTTTTGTTAATGAGGAGCTCTCTAATTTTCTAGAGCATTGGGTGTATTTTACAGTATGTAATTCCTGTTAGTACTTAATAACCTTTGTATTTTCTATCCCTTGTCAGCAAAGGGACAATCTAAGATTGAACTGGTTTTTAAATAAGATGAGCTCTGGGTACAAGGAGTTCCATGAACATGAAGTAGCCTTTCTGTTTAGGTCTCCAAAATGCATCTGTATAGTGGGTTCTCTCTTGATCAGGATATAAGGAAGGAAGCTACTTAAAAATAGGTAGTGGCTGATCACTTTAGGACTGTCGTATGACCAGTATTTTGAACTTGCTTTTGTAAGCAATGTAAATATTGGAATAGTAGCAACATTTGCTTGCTGTTATCAGCCTTCTTGGAAGATGAGGTTTTGCTTTTAGGGGTGACTTGCAAAAGTGGAATGTATCTCTCTATGGATTCATACTAGCAGAGTCTTAATATTACTAAAGAGTTGATCCAAATGGGAAAGAGAACTGATTACAGTGGTAGGTTGAATGTTCAAACAGTTGGAGACAATCTCAGATTCTCTAGCTTTTCAACTCAACCACACAGAATTTAAGTGGTAGAAAAAATATCCAAGGCCCTGTACAGTAATTGTATTGAACTGAAGGCCAGCATATTTAATTGAATACTTTAATTCGATATTTTTAATGTCAGCTTCACCTTCTTGAAATCAAATGTATCCTTTTAAAGAGCTTTTTTATTTTTAAAGTATAGCATGTATGCTACCAGATTTTTTATTATCCCTATGTCTTTTGGGCATCACCTATATACATGCTACATGCGTATTGTACTACTTACCCATATATGACTCTTACATAATTTTACTAACTGAGCAGGTCTGCTTAGGCAATTAAAGGGGAATTGTGCCTTGGGATGGACAGGCATATATAATGCTGTGCATGCATAAATATTTACAAAGATGAAGGTTCTTGATTTCAGGCGGAAAAGGGTCATTTTTCTTTAGAATAAAAAAGTGGTTTTAAATTAATGACAGATTGTGTTATCTAGAGTTCTCCAGTGTATATTTGCTGCTTTAATGCACAGTAAACAATTGATTGTCTACCTAGCCAATTAAGTTAGGTCTAGCTGAAGATTTAGTGTTAGGATAGGCTACTCCTGTAAATTTTGAGAAAAATATTAAAGTTAGTGGTTAGTAGGAACCCTAACAATATATCCTGCATATAATTAGAACTTTAAAGAATATATCACAAATATTGTTAGGGACTCATCCTTTCGTTAAAAATTGACATATCTGATTATTCATTTCATATTGACACAATTTTGCTAACAAATCAGTGAAATGGCTTTGGGATGCCTGAGATGAAGAGACTGAGGTGTAATAGCTCAACCTCTTTCTGCATCTTGTTCTTAAGCTCTAATGTAATATACACAGCAAACCTCAGCTTTCCATCTTGCTGTGTTAGTATGTAAAGACTCTCCAGCTGGGACAATGATTTCAAATCATCTAAGTCTGTCCTTGAATATATGTTGGCAAATATACAGTGGAAATATAGCTAGTTGTAACTGTTAAATTTTATGTTTCTGCTTAAGATGGGGAGAAGTTCATCTTCAGGACAAAGTTCATTAGTTATTGGATCTGAAATTAGGAGACTCATTTATTATTCTAATAACTTTAGCATGTTTTTGCCTAGTCTCTAGAGAAGCATATATAGTAAAACAATAGTGCAGATTAGATTTCTGTAAGACCTCTTTGTTAAAAATCCAATTTTCATTACTTGAACAATATATTTAGTGTATTAAACTTTGCAAAGAGTCCAAGGTTACTAGGGTGGGAATTTCTGTGGGAATTGCAGCCCGGAGTTTTCCATATTTGATATATCTAAAATATTCTTAGTTTCAGCACCTCGAAACTAACTTGTTTAGCTGTAAATAAAGCTCATAACTTCATACACAAGTGGATTGTAAGATATGGTCTTAACTTCAGTTATTTCAATATGTTAATAGTGCTTAAATGTATTTTCAGAATAGAATTTATAAAAGAAAGGAATTCTGGAAGAGAAGACCATTCTGAAGACCACTTTTGAATGTAGTAACTGGTATCCAAGTGGTAAGAGAAGGAAGATTGACTTTTAACAAATAGATGCACAAATGATTAATCAGTATAACTATTAATACTGGCAAAAGTAAATGCTTGTCCCATCTTAACTAATGCTCCATACATACAAATTCATTACTATTCATGTTGTGTTCAGTTTCCCACATAATCTTCTGTGTCTTTGCTGTCCAAAGGCTAGTTTCTGTGCTAAATTTCTTTACTGTGATCCAAGGAGGGTTTCTTTTCCTACAGAAAATTGCCTAATATATATAGTTCATAAAGGGCCTTCACTGGAGCAAGATAGGAAGTGTTAAACTTATTTTTTTCCAGTTCTAAATTAGTCAGAAGGAAATACAAGTTGTACAGAAGAAGAACACTCTGCCAGGTTTTGAGGGAGTTGCAGAAAAATCAGAGTGGACTCGTGAACTACTGCTGACAGTAGTGGTTTTCTAAAACAGTGGTTTTGAATTGAAATAATAATGACATACCATTTCCAGTGTAACAGAAAAGATATGAATCTTGTTTTGACAAATCTCTACCAAATTGTATTCGGATTGTTAGGCCTGAATTATATATATGAGCCAAATAATTGGTGAGTTGACTTGTCTTCATAGAAATGGAATAAAATAATGTTAAGGACAGAATTATGTATACATATAAAATTGATGAGTTGAACATTGTTCTGATATTTCTGGTATTGATAATGTCTTTTCCAGAAAATCTGTACAGGAAGTCCAAGGTTAAGAATATCCATCTTAAAGACAACTTATATCCTGAGTCAACAAACCTCTGAAGCTGCACAATGCTTTCCTGAGCGTCATGAAGTAGTGCATGCTATATATATATATATATATATATATATATATATATATATATATATATATATATATATATATATATTATATATATATATATATATATATATATATTATATATATATATATATATATATATATATGAGAGAGAGAGACTTTTTTCAATGGTTCATGGAAGCATCATGTGGCTTCAGAGATTTGTTGGCTCAAGGAAGGAAAACGCCATCCACCATTTTGAGGCAGATTGCTTTGCCCTTAGAATGGTGAAAGATTGAATTCCAGTTGTTGAATTGGCTCTCCTTGCTGGAAGTCTGTCTCCCCTCTAACTCAGTTTTAAGTATGAAACTTAAAATTGTAAACAACTTTGTTGCTGTACTGTTCATCTCTGATGTGCAAAAGTACAACTACAGTAACCTGTTTTAATTTAAATAACAAATTTGGATTAAAGACAGTTAGGGATGGAACTCGTTCTTAACCTGGGGACTGTCTGTAGAACCTATCCAGATCTTTAAACACTGTATCTGAAGAAAGAAAAAAAATTCTACTAATTAATTTTAATCACAACCACGGGAAATGGTCTAGAACCATTTGTTGTTAACTAAAGCAACCATCATCAAATCTTATCATATTTTAATTATTGTATGCTACTTTCTAGGGAAAACCCATCAGTGGAAGCTCTAAACATAAGAATCTCATGGCTAACAAAGAAGCTGTAGTCAAAGATTCCAATTTAGCTGTAACACTGGCTGTGTAGAGTTATAAAATGACTCAAACATAGAATTTTTTGTAAATAATGAACCTAAATAATGAATAATGGCTGATGAACATATCAAGACATAATAAACTTAATTCTGGACTTCTTTATGCAAGTTTACAAAAAACTACTTGTGTGCTTTAACAGTTGGTGGATAAGATAAAAATCTTGGCTTTTCTGTTGCCAGCCATCTTAGATATATACTATAGGAAACTGATGTACATGTAATGTAGAATGAAGAGTGAAATCAGAATCAATTTTACATTATATGAGGAAAAAATTCCAAGGAACTACTAGCAATTTCAGGTTTTTCCTACATTCAGATAGTTAATTGGCATTAGAAATTCCATAAAATAAAAGGCCAAAAGTAGTCTGATATTCTACATGATAATTTCTCTGCTTGCTTCCTGATTTTTATTTATTAGCATATAACTGGCTTCAGAAGGAAAAATAATCATTTTAACCATAAATTTCCATTTACCCAATGACTTTCAAGGATAGCAAATGGTTTGATTCTCTTTGCTTTTAATCTGACATTCCTGTTAATTCTGATTGCCAATGATAAGATAGTGATGTCACCCGCTGCTGAATTGTCGTTGAGTGATGTGCTAATTTCCTGTATTTCCACACTTTTAGACACTGGATGATTAATAGCATAAACCTCAGAGACTATTTTCATCTGGCATTAACAGAGAAGGGCAGGATAATTCAGTATCCAACCAAATTCTGAAAGGCTTTGCTTCCTTAATTCAGTGTGTTATGCTTCCCTGGATAATGCAGATATACCATAACCCAAGAAGCTGAATAACTTGAAAACTCATGAAAAACCATGAAAAATCAAGGCAATGCATGCTTTTGGGTTCTGTGAGGGATATGACATCACATTTTGGTATAAAAATTCTCAGGTCAAATAAATTTCATCAGTTTAATAGGATAAATTGGAGGGACTATTGAAAGATATATTGGTAGTCCTTGACTTATGACCAGCTGCATAATGAGCAAAGTTACTACATTAAAAAATTATGGCTTCTTGAAGTTATGACTACACACCATTACCTGACACCCCCCCCCATGGTCATGTGATTGTATTTGGGGCGCTTAGCAAGCAGCAATTATGACCAATTGTAGCATCTTGTCGTGTGATTGCGTGTTGTGACATTTTTTTACTATTTCCTGGTATAACAATATGCATTGGATTTATGACCATGTGATTTGCTTAATGACAGCAGATTCACTTAACTTATAAATAGGGTTATAAAGTTGAATCTGGTCATGTGGTCACTTGGCTTATGACAACAATGATTTATACCAAAATTTGGGGCTCAATTGTCATAAGTTGAGGACTATCTATACAACACATTGTGAAAAAAACTGAGCAACCTATAGGTGAATTTATATACCTTGGTAGTTTGGATAAATAGATGGAGTTAGGATAGGAAATTGGAGGAGAAATTTTAAGATGTTCAAATGTTGACAGAGAAGTGTATATGTGTGGGCATACCTGCACATATTCAGATGTGATGAATGGATAAGTGAAAATGACTGCATGTAAAAGAGCACTGCCTACTTGGCTATATAGGAGTGAGAACTGAGTATGAGAATTGAACCGTCAACAAATATGCTGGAAGTAATCCGATCTTATGATGTAGGATATAACAAAGAGAGGTGTAAGAATGAATGAGTGATGAATGAATGTGAATTCAGTGCAAAAGGGTGAGTGACCATAACATGGAGGCTCATCATGTAGGTAGAATAAATGAGGGTTGAATTACAAAATAAATATTTGTGGAAAGATTGAATAAATCGTGAGAAAGGAATGGGTGAAAGAGATGTTTGATGGAATCCTGAAAAATAGATACGAGAAGTTTAAAGAAAAGTCAGTCTATGAAATATTGTATAGATGTACTGTAACCAAGATTAGAAAAGTGTGGTGAGATATATAGTGAATGTCAGTGTCAAATAAATCTTGTCAGATTTCTTTTCCTCACCTTTCCTGTTTTTTCTTGGCCTTATTACTTCTTATTTTTTCCCCTACCTTTTTCGTAAGGTTGCTTATCCCAAAAGGGACAAATATATCTATGTCATTATTTATTCAGTTATTTATCCAGCCAATATCTTTGTACATGGGTGTTTGAAATATTAATCTTTTTACTGACTTCATTTCAGTCTGTACCTGGAATGTGACTGATAAATTCTTGTGATTCTGCCTTCTAGTCAGTATGTAATGGTTTTGCACAGTTAGTAACAACATTTCCTAATCAGATCACCTCTAAAAGTGCCTGATTAAATTACCTAGAACACATTTTGAAGTCTGTTGCAGCAGATATAGCAAAGTGTCAAGGCAAAATATGGTAGTCCTGTGTTTCTGCTGAATAAGAGAATGGACTTTGATTTTGCTATAAGGATGACTTGGTTAAAAATAACAATAAAGACTTCCTAAAATAATTTCTAGGAAAGATTTCACAACTGAAACCATTCTAGCAGTTTCTTGTATTAAAGAAATAATGCCATACTTTTTATTAAAGTATTTAAATTTTAATTAATACTAAATGAGTTATTGTACAATATTTTTGTGGGATGATATAATTTAATACCTTTAATATCTAACCTGTAACACCATCAAATGGAAGCAAATTGGATTAATTCCTGTGTTTACTATAAAAATTTTTCTAACATTTAAGTAATGATTCTATGTAGTAAGTTCATACTTTGACCATAACAGAACTGCTAGTTATGTCAGACAAGACTAGGAACTTTTTGGAAAATGTAGACGATCACGGCATGACATGTCTACCAGTTTGTGCTAGAATAGACTAGTATCAGCTGTACAAAGCTTCTCTAAGAAGTATGGGAATGGCGGCAACACCATCATTTTTCAGCTGTTTTATAGTTAGGTCTTAAAAAAGATTTAGCTTTATTTAAAGTTGCTGGGTGACATCTAATAGTTTACCTGACCCTAAGACTATGGAACTCCCATCAGAAGTTTTTTTTTTTCACACCATGCTGAAGTGCATACAAACCAGTTCTCTCCAAAAGTTAAACTAACTGCAGGTTTTTTCCAGGTTTGTGTGGATACTTGGTAAGCTGCACCTGACTTTCTTGGCATGTGTGTCCATACATCGCTGATTTGCTTTTTGCTCAATAAATTCTGTCCTTGCTTACATTTGAAAAATATATAGTTTGGCCTCCTTCAGTCTGATTCTCCTAATGTGTTGAATGACAGCCCCCTTAAGTCTTGGTTGTCGTGCCCAAGATTTGCATTGGTTCCATGTGTTAGACTAGCTGAGAAACCAGGAGATTGTGAGTTCTAGTTTCACCTAAGGCATGAAAGCTGGCTGGGTGACTTTGGGCCACTCACACTCTCAAACCAACCCATCTCACAAGGTGGTTGTGGTGGGGAAAATAGGAGGAGGAAGAAGTATTAAGTATGTTTAGTGCCTTGAATTATTTATCTTTATCTTTATTAGACTTATATACCGCCCTTCTCCCGTAGGACTCAGGGCGGTTCACAAGGTTTTTTAAAATAACAATACAACAATTACAAAAATTAAGAACAGTTAAAATAATTACATTTAGACCTTGAATAAATATAAAACCCCAATTAAAATCCAATTTAAAACCCCAATTAATACTCTCAGTCCAGGCCAGAAAGCTCAAAGAGCCAAGTCTTCTGGTCCCGGCGGAATGAGCGAAGGTCAGGGGCAGTCCTAAGCTCCACTGGCAGCTGGTTCCAAAGGGCCGGCGCACCCACAGAGAAGGCCCTCCCCCTGGGTGTTATCCGCCGGCAATCTTTTACCGGCGGTACCCTGAGAAGACCCTCCCTGTGGGAGCGCACTGGACAAAGGGAGCTTGACGCCGGCAGCAGGTGTTCCCTCAGATATCCCGGACCCAAGCCATTTATAAAGTAATAAAGATGGGATTAAAAAAAGCTAACATAATAATATAACTATATAGAATGCACTGAGTTGAGAAGAATAAGCTAAGAATACCACTAATAATTACCGAATCCCATCAAAGGTAAATCTAGTCCAGCAATGTGACCAATCAGAAACCTGTGAGAAATGCACAAAGTGAATGTGAAAACTGTATTTTTTCATTGTTGCTTCCTGCCATCTAATGTGATGGTTGTTTAGCTATTATGTCATTAATAGCTTTAATCTTCCATAAGGATGTGTTATTTTGTAAAATGCCTAAACTAATATTTGTATACTACTGGTTGTTGGTTGTTGTTTTTTGTTTGTTTGTTTTGTCCATGCCCAATTTGGGTGATCATTTCTCATCTTTTCCCATGAAACCTTTCCCTGGGCATGTGCCTCTGATCTTTTTACAGTAACGTGTAGCTAAATTGAGAATGCTTCTATCCATAGCTTGTGTTTGCTCAAAAGGGCTTCCAAAGAAAGTGCTTTTCTTTGTAGCCTTCAAAAAAAAAGCTAGTATAAATTTATATAATACGTTTTTTTGTCAGTTGTAATTTCAGCAGGTTTTTTGTCAGTGCTAGATTATTGTATTGGGTTTGATCTCCAATTTTAGATTAATCTCATAGTAACAGGCTTTTCACATTATGCTAACTATAATTTGAATAAATTATAACAGTGAGCTTATGCAATACCCTATGCAAGAATATTCTGGTTTAATGCACTATATGAATCAGGCCACAATTGCAAAAAACAAAGCTGCATGAGTAATTTCCTTTAAAAAAAATAAGAATTTTGATTACAGTAGTAAAAACTAATACAAACTAAGCTTGGAGAAAGAGAAGAAAAGAGAGAAATAAGTGCAAAAAATAGACAAAGAAAAGGATTACCTAAAGAAGTGCTTTGAAACCTTCATCACAGCAGATATAAACAAATTTAATAACTCCTCACCCCCTGTAAGGTTAAACAGATATTTCTTAGTTCTGTATATGACAAATCCATAAAACGTCAAGTTTTTAATCCTGGTGTCAGCAAAAAAAATAATACTAAAATTAAATGTGTAGTTTCAGCCTTGATTAAATAAATACTCTAACAATAAACTCTTTTATTGTTAACATTCTTAATCTTTAACTCAATCAGATATTGAGGTAGGATTTGATTTCAATTCTTTTTTTTTTATCTCATCACCCAGATTTCTTCAAGGTTTTCACAAGCCTCTTTTGTAAATCCACTAAGATAGCATTTTCCAAGTGATTTCTTGATTCATCTTTTATATCTCCCCTTTCATTCTTAAAACTGCAACAGTTTCTTTTATATATCCAGCAAAACATCATTTCAAAATCATTCTTTTGGCCTGTCATTTGTAGTTCCATTTTTGGTACTTCCACTGTCTTGTTAGATATTTTTTCCCCCACCTCTCTCATTCCTTCGTTGCCTTCTTTCAGACATAGTATATTCATAGAAGCAGACATCATTCCTGGCAGTTTTGATATAACTAGTTTCTGGTTCCGTTCTTCAAATATCTCCTTTAATATTTCCAGTGTTACAATGTTTTGTTGCATGAGTAATTTCCTAAAAACTTGAAGTCAGGAAATGTCTTAGTATAATTTCCAGTTGCCTGGTGGTAGTTGTACTTTGTTTTGGCTTACAGTTTCCCCTTATATTATCTTACTGCTCTAAATGAAACTTTGGAGTACATTCTTGAATATTGGTGAACGCTCATCCAAGCAAAATTTATCCGCATTTCAAAATATGTATATTCCACATTTTCAGAAGTCTTACACCAAACTACAATTACATTGCAAGTAGAATCTTGTTATTGATTAAAGAATTTGAATTCATAACTGTTGGTAGATCTTCATTTCTTGACTTCCCATCTATATCCAAAGCATCTAGATCAGAGGTCCCCAACCTTGGCAACTTTTAGACTTGTGGACTTCAACTCCCAGAATTCCTCAGCCAGCCAAGCTTTTTGCTCAAGCTGGCTGAGGAATTCTGGGAGTTGGAGTCCACAAGTCTTAAAGTTGCCAAGGTTGGGGACCTCTGATCTAGATGATATATGAAAGTTACTTATTGGCTGCATTCATGCATTGTGCTGAACTATGATTTGTTGAGCCAGGATGAGTCCTGCAGTTAAGCAAAATAAACTTGTTCAGCCAGTTCCTAGTTTATTTTCCTTCTTTCTTCAGTTTTTTTCTTGTCTTGCGTTTCTGTGGGTTGCTTTGGTGGAGAACTGAACTGAACCACAAGCCATGAAGCCTATTTCTATTTTATTTCATCTCAACTGCAATCAATAACTGAACGTTAAACCGTGGTTTCAAGCATGAGATCACTGCCATAGAACAAGCTACAACTTCTTTGTTCTCATTTACATATGATACAAAGCCAAAATGCAACCCGCAGAAAAAAATTAACACAATTTATACATGGTGATAAAACATAATATGTTGTAAACCTAATGGGAATTTAGCCATTGTGCTTCATAAACAATTGTTTATGATCTAATACTGTACAATATGTGAAGTTACTATAACTATGCCATTGCTAAGAATTAACACTGATGGCACATAATCAAAAGTAAGTAAATATATAAGAAAGCAATAATTAAAATTATACATTATCGCTGTATGATTTTAATATATACAGGTATATATCCTCAACTTACAACAGTTCATTTAGTGACTGTTCGAAGTTACAACAGCACTAAAAAAAGTGACTTATGACCGTTTTCCACACTTATAACCCTTGTAGCATCCACATGACCATGTGATCAAAATTCAGATGCTTGGCAACTGACTCATGACGGTTTCTGTGTCCCAGGGTCATGTGATCGTTTTTTGCGACCTTCTGACAAGCAAAGTCAATAGGAAAGCCAGATTCACTTAACAACCGTGTCACTAACAAGTGCAGTGGTTCACTTAACAACTGTGGCAAGAAAGGTTGTAAAAGGGGGCAAAACTCACTTTACAATGTCTCACTTAGCAACATAAATTTTGGGCTCAATTGTGGTCTTATGTTGAGGACTACCTCTATACTTGTACACAGATGAACATTAAGCCATTGTTGAATGGTTTGGCTTGAATTGTGTGCTAAGTTATAGTGGGTGACTTGGTATAGCATATTGTGCCAGCGTTTCTCAAAATGGGTCTGGGTCCAGCATTGCTTTGCAGAGCCAGAGACATACCTTGTTCCTGCTACCTTATTTGCATTCTGACAGTAGAAAAAGAATTACAGACAAATAGCTTGAAACTTTATTGAAAAAAGATTGCAAAAGATCAAAAACATAAAGAAACATACAAGTAATAATAGATTAGTTTTCTTCTTACTAAACATTTCTCTCATAACATGGTTTCTTTCAATGATAGTTTCCTATACTTGTTGTCATATTAGGAATTGCCTGTCCTTCATGATTTTTAGTCTTCTCAAGTGGACCCTGAAGAACAGAAAGCAGATACATACATGTCCTGCTCTAGATACATCTTGCATCCTATGTAAATTATGCCTTAGAGTTCACTTCAGTGGAGACATAGTAAGGTGCTAGTTCACTTATGGTGTGTGTGTGTGTTAGTTTCTGTTTTTTTTTTCTAAGTGTCCATTACGTCCATTTTAGTTTGTGAATCTAGAGCAATAATAGAATTTAAAGTACAATGCAGTGGGGAACACCATGGAGCTTCTTGATAGATTTTGAGGACTATACAGTTGTGATTTAATTTATTCTCGGAAAATTCTCAAAAATGCCATAATAACAGGCTACCTAGGAGTTTGTGACACTTATGGTGACTGAATTCACATATCACAGGCCAAGCCAAAACTAGATCAGATTATAACCTGGCATGTTTGTGGATCCAGGCATGATGAATAACAATAATTTCCTAGGGACCAATCCATATGTCATTAAATTCATTTTATTCCAACACACACATTCATCTTTAAACTAGGGTGGGGATGAAGAAACATTTGCCTGAAAAACATGATGAAAACTGATCATTCTGCATTAATGAATTTTGCACAACTATTACCTATAAATCCTGGCCAAATTTCTAATGCCTCTGAGATGTTAAAGTGCTGTTCCAATGTAATATTTGCCTCAGTTCAATGATGTAGTCCTTTAGGTCAGACATGTCAAACTCGCGACATCACGTGATGTCGCGCAACATATCGGAGCTTTTTCACCATTGCCAGCAATGGGGTGGGCGTGGCTTCCCGATGACGCGTCTGGCCCGTGGGCTGGCAATTTGACACCCCTGCTTTAGATCTTTCCCTGATCATCACATGATCTGACAGACATTCCATGCCAAGAGCTGCTTGCTACACCTTAAGGAATGCAAGCAAGAAAGAGATCTGCATGAGTTGCTGACTCATTGATCACAGAGATTCATCACACGTGGTGCTTTTCTTTCTAGACTTTACTCTGGAAAGGCTGATATTTTAAAAGGTTTGGTTTCCGCCGTGCTCCATTTGAAAAATAATTTGTTTCCTAAAGATTGGGTGCTGGGACATTATAGTTCCAATTCCTATAGGTGGTGCTTAGGTAAAGTACAGGGGAGGGCAAGAATCTAATCGCCTTTTTTGCTGAGTTTATTTTAATTCGCTTGGATCGTCTGGTCTGCTTATGGGCTAAACATTGTTACACATAAAACAAGGGGAGAAGAAGAATATATCTGTACTTGCAAGTCCTCTTATTTATGTATTCAGTTTGCAAAATTTATACAGCCATCTACTTGCTCACAGTGACTCTAGGCAGCTTCCAGAAAATATGACAGGGTTGCCTTTTTCATTTCATACATGGGAAAACTAGCCTTGTTATCTCAATGTGACTTAAGTAGATTAAGTAACTTTGTTACTCAATTCTCCCAAGTCATTCCTTAATATTTTTGCACTAAATCCAAACCTTCCTGATCCCCTTCACAGATTAAAACATTAACTAAGCTATCTCTTATTTCAGAAGTCAGCCACTTGGTACTGGAAGGAATTGTCATCCTGTTCGAAGCAGGTGGGGCAAAAATTCCTGCGTGTCAAACTCTGGTCAACCGTGGTAGTTCTTTGCATTGGCTGGAGCACCCGTTGCTCTTGGAGTCTAGGCCATGACCAGCAGAGGAGCTGCCAGGCCGAATGGGCAATCGCAAGCCAGCAAGATCTGCCAATTCAAGCTAGTACTGTTGGGTGAATCAGCAGTAGGCAAGTCCAGCCTGGTGCTGCGCTTTGTCAAGGGACAGTTCCACGAATACCAGGAGAGCACCATTGGAGGTAAGAAAGCTTCTGCATGCAGTCTGCCTTCTTCCAAGGAGGAAAATCTATAGCTTAAATCTTAGATTACACCTGAGCATTTTGTGACGTGTGGGTCACGCCGAGTCCACGAGGAATTCTAGTTCAGTCGGTGCCAGTAGCAGGATGGGGCATCAGAGTAGCAGCAGGGGATGGGGCAGCAGCAGGGGCAGGGCACCGATGGCCCTCCACAACACTTTCCCCTGTGACCCCTTGGAAAATTAATTGCCCACCCCTGCCTTAAATATTCCCCAGATGCCACCCTTCCTATATTAATTCATAGCCTCCCTTAGGACATCAACTTTTATGCTTCCTATTTCATCCCAAAGTTCCTCATCTCACCCCTTCAAGAATTCCAGTGGGGTAGTGATGAGATGCAGTCTAATAAAAATTATTTCAGTTTTTTCAATAAATTTACAGACATTTCTAAAACTCTGTTTTCACTTTGTCATTATGGGGTATTGAGTGTAGATTAATGAGAGAAAAAAATGAATTTCAACAACTGTAGAATCGGGCTGCAGCATAACAAAATGGACAAAAGTGAAGGAGGTCTGAATGCTCTGTAAATAAATAAGCCATTATTTCATTGAGTCCAGTTTGACAACACCCATTTTAAAATGTGTGATATATAATTCTATAAACTTTTGTCTATAAAAGACCTTATATGGAGTGATAAGCTATTCACTGCTTTTGAAAATTATATTTTAAAATAATGAACTTGTAAAAATAACGCAGTAACTTTCTCATAACTGCTTTGATAAGGGTGTTATAGAAAACCTCTTTATAGGGACATCTTTATGATCACTGAGTCATCAAAAGCCTTTATATACTATACTGAGTTGAAGCATCTTTTATGTATGAACTTACTATATTTTTGCAAAATAAAACCTAAGGTTTCCTTTAAAAATGCTATTTAAATGTTAAGATGGTTTTTTTGTTGATAATTAGGATAGGAAGAGATCTAAAGTTTGTCCCAGTTAGAGACATGTTGGAAGAAGGTTTGTTTTTCTTCATATTGTTATTCTGAAAACTTTCAAGCATGTGTTTCTTAATCTTACTTTGAAATAATTTAATCCTAGGAAGGCTGCATCATATGATTTCTACCTGTCTAGCTGGCTCTAACAAACTTTGTTTGCAGAATAAAAGTCTAACACACCTTTCACTTTTGTGTATAGCCCTGTACCAGTTACCCCTTACATAATTGGACAGACATTCAGAGAAAATGACCTCCAACAATTTGATGAACCAAACAGCTTAGTAATCTTGTATTTAAATATAAAGGATTGTAACCTGTTACGTTCTCCTCTCAGTAACTGACTTTCTGTTGTCTTACAGCGGCTTTCCTCACACAGTCTGTCTGTCTAGATGACACAACGGTAAAGTTTGAAATCTGGGATACAGCTGGTCAGGAAAGATATCACAGTTTGGCTCCGATGTATTACCGAGGGGCTCAGGCTGCCATTGTGGTATATGATATAACCAACCAAGTAAGTTTTTACGGTTTGCTAATGTGCAGATATAGGGGGAGGGGGCATTGTTTATAGGAAGGGTCTGCTAAATTTGATGTGAAGCCACTTTTCCAACTGGTTACTATGTCAGAAAAAAACCCCAAGCAACACTATAGTTTAATGACATATATGTGCTTAAAGCAGCAAGAAATAATTTAGCTCAATATTCAGAGAAGGATACAATTCTGTCAGTATGTGATAAAACTTGGAGAATATGCAGCAAGGGCAAAACTAACAATACATGTACATAATACAAGTTTAAATTTAAGCAAGAATGGTTCCCCTATATATAACTTATACCCCATATCACTGCAAATATAATCACCTGTAGTTTGGCTTCTAACAGAGGTTTAATCTTGACAAACATTGCAAATTAGTTGATATTAAAAAAAGTTAAGTCGGACTTTTAATAACTTTTTTTTAAAAAAAGCTCTGCTTTTTTCTTTGTTTTTTTTAATTTACTTTTTAATATTTTAATTTTTTTAAACTTGGTTGTTCGTTTAATTTTTCCTTTTATTAACACACACACATACAGTTAATCCTCAACTTATACCCATTTGTTGAGTGACTATTTGAAATTACAACACCACTAAAAAAAGTGACATGACCATTTTTCACATTTATGACCATTGCAGCATCCCCATGGTCACATGATCAAAATTCAGAGGCTTGGCAACTGGCATGTGTTTATGACAGTTGCAGTGTCCCGGGGTCATGCGATCACCATTTCTAACCTCCTAACAAGCAAAGTCAATGGGGAAGTCAGATTCGCTTAATAACTGTTTTACTAATTGCAGTGATTCATTTAACTACTGTGGCAAGAAAGTTCATAAAATGGGGTAAAATTCGAACAGCTGTCTTGCTTGTTTGTAAGTCCAGCACTATCTGAATTGTGATGGAATAAAGCCCTTGGAGAAGAGTTTTTGGCACCATAGCACCCCAGGAGGAGGCAGTAAATTCCATTAGAGAGAGGCCCAGATTTAGAGATTGCACAGTGCCAAATTAGATGGGGGGAGGGATATATTACACCTATATATATATTAGGTTAGAGAATTATAGCTTTAGTTTGGCAGGATTGTGTCAATTAGGTATAAGCAAGTAAAGGATTGAACTTGATTGGGTCTCAGGGTCTTGTCTGCGTCCTTGGGCCTGACACACCCATTTACTACACACACAAGCATAAAAAATCGCTCGGATCCGGACCGGCTTGGACTCTGACTGGGCAGAGTCTAATGTGGAGGAATCAGGCGGTCTTGAGCACGTTATCTGGACTGAGTTCGACCCTGTTTCCCCTGATGATGTGGACAGGATCATGGGGAGACTGAGCACCACCACCTGTTTGTTGGATCCGTGCCCCTCCTGGCTAGCTTATGCGGCTCGGGAAGGAACACGAGGCTGGTTCCATGCAGTAATAACTGCTTCCTTGAAGGAGGGTGTCTTTCCTGCCGCCTTGAAGGAAGCGGTGGTGAGACCCCTTCTCAAGAAGCCTGCTTTGGACCCGGCTGTTTTAAACAACTACCGTCCAGTCTCCAACCTTCGCTTTCTGGCGAAGGTTGTTGAGAGTGTGGTGGCGCATCAGCTCCCTCTGTTCCTGGAGGAAACTGATTATCTGGACCCGTACCAATCGGGCTTCAGGCCCGGACACAGCACGGAGACGGCATTGGTCGCGCTGGTGAATGATCTCTGGAGGGCTAGGGACAGGGGTTGCTCCTCTGTCCTGGTCCTATTAGATCTCTCAGCGGCGTTCGATACCATCGACCATGGTATCTTACTGCGGCGTCTCAGGGGGCTGGGAGTGGGAGGCACTGTTTTACGGTGGTTCTCCTCCTACCTCCAGGGCCGCTCGCAGTCGGTGTTGACAGGAGGGCAGAGATCCGCCCCGAGGTCTCTCATTTGTGGAGTCCCTCAGGGGTCGGTTCTCTCGCCTCTCCTGTTCAACATCTATATGAAGCCGCTGGGCGAGATCATTCGTGGTTTTGGGGTGGGGTATCATCAGTACGCTGATGATACCCAACTTTTTCTTTCCACCCCGAACCAACCCAGTGATGCCCTCTCCGTGATGTCCCGGTGCCTGGAGGCGGTTCAGGTCTGGATGGGGAGAAACAGGCTTCGTCTCAATCCCGCCAAGACTGAGTGGCTGTGCATATCGGCATCTCGGGTTAACCAAGTTATTCCATCCTTAATGATGGGGGGTGAGGTGTTACCCCCCGTCGATAGGGCTCGCAACTTGGGCGTCCTCCTGGATTCACGGCTCAATTTTGAAGACCATATAGGAGCCGTGACCAGGGGGGCTTTTGCCCAGGTTCGCCTGGTGCGCCAGTTGCGTCCCTATCTGGACCGAGACGCCCTACGCACAGTTACTCATGCGCTTGTGACCTCCCGTTTGGACTACTGTAACGCTCTCTACATGGGGCTGCCCTTGAAGACCACTCGGAGGCTTCAACTGGTGCAGAATGCGGCCGCGCGAGTTGTAATGGGGGTTTCCCGATACTCCCATGTAACACCTCTACTCCGCGAGCTGCATTGGCTTCCGGTTGCCCTCCGGGTGAAATTCAAGGTGCTGGTTATCACCTATAAAGCCCTACATGGCCTGGGTCCGGGATATCTGAGGGAACACCTGCTGCCGGCATCAAATGCCCTTCGCCCAGTGCGCTCCCACAGGGAGGGTCTGCTCAGGGTCCCGCCGGTAAGAGACTGCCGGCGGGTGACACCCAGGGATAGGGCCTTCTCGGTGGGAGCGCCTGCCCTCTGGAACCAGCTGCCGGTGGAGCTGAGAACTGCCCCCGACCTTCGATCATTCCGCCGGGGCCTGAAGACCTGGCTCTTCGAGCTCTCGGGCCCAGACTGAGGAGGAATTTTTAATTTGGGGTTCTTTTTAATTGACTACAGGGTTAATTTAATATTTTTTAATTTGGTTCTTAATTTTTGTATTTTGGATTTTTTAATTTCCTGTAAACCGCCCTGAGTCCTCAGGGAATAGGGCGGTATATAAATATAACTAAATAAATAAATAAATAAATATACCAAGGAACAAAACAATGGAGATTTCAGTAACAAGTAATTTAGCTTAAGACTGAAACCTTTATCATATAACAAATACCTTGGTATACTCTCAGTGTATTGCTTTTTTCCCTTTCCAGTGCTACATTTAACTTTGAAAAAAGGTTATACTTGTAATATTGATTTCCTACATTACAATCAACACTGGGGGAAAAATGCATACTTTTTCTTTTTTATTATTTCCAATGGTATATGATATCTATATAACAGAATATCAAGAATTTGATTATATTATCAGATATTGTATTGAAATAATGTAATGCGGGTAGTCCTTGATTTATGACCACAATTGAGATTGGAATTTTCATTACAGGTAGTGCACTTATAAAGCGAGCCACTATGTGACCAGATCTGATTTTATAATCATTTTAACTACATCAAGCAAATCACATGGTCATTAAGCAAATCCAGTTTCCCCGATTGATGTTGCTTGTCAGAAAGGTTGCAAATTATGATCATGTAACCACAATGCTGCAAACAATGGCAAATCTGAGCCGGTTGCCAAGTACCTGAATTGCGATCATGTAACTGTGGAGGTAGTGCAGTGGTTGTAAGTGTGAGGACAGGACATAAATCACTTTTTCTAAGGTGGTTGTAACATTCAGCCATTGCTAAACGAATAGTTGTAAGCAAAGGACTAGCTATGTATCAAGATTTGTTATAATGCAATAAAAAGTAAAAAAAAAAATAGTTTGCCACTTGATCTGAGCTGTAAGTGGACCTTGACTTACAACTGGTTGCTTGGCAACCTTTTGAAGGTACAATTTTCCCCAAAGCTATTTACAACCTGGTTCCGAAGTTCTGAGGGCCTAGCCATGAGACTCCATTTTGGATGTTTGGCATGTAGCCTACATTTACAGCTGTTTGCAGCATCCCATGGTCATGTGATCACAATTTCAAACATTTTTGCCCCCCAAAATGGTGTTTACTTCTGAGTTTTGGCAAAAGCGGGCCACGGTGAACAATCGATTCACTTCACCACCACCACAAAAAATTGTAAAATAGGGTCAGTCACATGATGTCTTGCTTTACAACCAGCATGACTTACAATCACAATGGGCTCCATTATGGTCACAGGTCAAGGACTCCCTATACTGAGATTAATAATAGAAGAATATTACTCTTCTTTTCATGGCCTCCTACAGGGGCTTGGCCACTGTGGGAAATGAAATGCTGAAATAGTTATACCTTCATTTAAATCCAAAAGGTCTCCTTTTATTCCATTAAAATTAGCCAGTTTGAGTGACTGTTGAAATGTTGCTTGGTAGTAGTTAAGCAATATATTTTTTCTTTTGCCTGTATTTCTGATATCCCTGTGCCTGTCTTTTCCAAAAGGAAACATTTGCACGAGCAAAAACATGGGTGAAAGAACTCCAACGGCAAGCTAGCCCAAATATTGTTATAGCCTTAGCAGGAAATAAGGCTGATCTTGCCAACAAGCGCATGGTAGAATATGAAGTAAGTAATAGCTCTTGATTAAGATTACCTTTGAACAGAAGTTATTTTGTTCATAGTAAGGTAGTGGTTTCTATAATTCTGTAAGGCTAAAGCACATGTCCAGGTAAATAGTGTTAGTTCTGCCTTGTGTTTGATGAAAGAACAGTGAAATAGCCTAGAACTTTCCTAGTTTGTCCAGTTGGAATTCCATGACTATCTGTATTCTGTATGATATTTGCCCCTTAGCTTTTGGACAAAAATAAGACTGACCACTGTTGGGCTAAGCTAATACTGAATCAGAATTTGGGACCATCCAGTTTAGTATTTTCAACTCTAGCTTTCTGATTCCTCAGGCAAATATCTTTGTCCTTATAATGAGAAATAACTAGGATTAACCTTTAGAGTTTCTGTGTTGAAGGATGAGCCCGCCCGCCATAACTTGCAAGTTTAACATGCTTGCAAATGTTCTGTTTTATATTTAATATTTTACATGACTCTTAACATAAAGCAAATTTATCACATTTTATTATAAGGCTTTTACCATGAGCTACCTTTATTGCTGTACTTTACACATAAGAGGGAATTATTATTTTGAAAGAGATACCATTACACTGATAATTTGGTCCAAAGGAACTAATAATGTCAGTTCAGAATAGTCACGGTATATAAATATAGTCATTGGGAATGTGAGGAAAATTAAAATTTAATTTGCAAATAGTAAAGAAAAAAAGCTGAGATCTACAGAATACAGAATCCCTCAATTGTTTCTGAAAGAAAATAACTTCAAAATGATGACAACAAAGATGGTTCATGTACTTGAAATTGTGATGCAAAGTAAGCTTTAGAATGCAGTTACTTGGATGTACAGTATTAAAATTAGCAGGATTTGTTCACTATTATGGCTGGCAATTCACACCAATGTATTGTTCATAACATAATATCGCACATAATCTCACTAGGAAGTGAGAATGACAAATATAAGAATTCAAAATAACATTTTTCATGGAGGAATTTCTGATTTGCCCATGAACTCTTGTGGTGACTATGCTCTTAAAACTTTTATAGTCATCATGCCATTCTCAAAATACTTTCCATATCTATGAAGCTGCTAGAAATAGTTTTTTTTATTAAATTAATAATGAAATAAAACCAGGTCCAGATTGCACAGGAACAGAATAGAATCAGCAATGGTAATATACAGTGTTGCAAACTGTTTTTATTTACTGTATAAAATTTCTTTCTTTCTAGGCCCCCAAAATGTACATTTTTCTCTTAATCCTAACAACAACCTAAGATCTAGCTTAGGTTGAGAAATGGATTACTTTCTTTTGCCCTCTTAGATGATACTCAAGGCAGTAGGAAAGTTTTGTAATATGTATGAATACAGCATTTTAAATTTAAGACAGACTCTGAAGCTCAAATATCATTTGCACTTTGTTTACCTTTCCAAACTGCAGGCTTAGAAACTAATCTTTGTATGATATTCCTTTATATCTGGCATTATGACAGATTCTAGATCGAAATAGGCTTCTAATAAATTTATTTCATCCTTAGTGGTTCTGTTAGAAAAGAGAACATGCTCTCTCTTTCCAATTCCTCAAAGTTTCCTCAAATTCTGTATTTTAAGCAGTGAACAGTGTTGTCCACTTTGTTTTGCCTAATTTAGAGCATTAAATTTGTCTAAAGTTCTGTCTTATTGTCCTGCAGGAGGCCCAGGCTTATGCAGATGATAACAGTCTATTGTTTATGGAGACATCGGCCAAGACAGCAATGAACGTTAATGATCTCTTCCTGGCAATAGGTAATGTGCAAGGCATTTATGACATTACAGGTAGTTCTTGACTTACGACCATTCCCTTCATGACAGTTCAAATTAACGTTGACCTTGGAAAGGGTGCTTTACGCCTTGCAAAGCACTTCTGACTGTAGCAAAATCACACATCTGATTGCAATCTGACCATCTGGCAACCTATTGTATTTACAACTGGTTGCCAAGCGCCTTGCGATCAGGTGATTACCATATGCAATCTTCCATGCTGGCTGCCTCAGAAAGTCTTGGATTTCAGAGGAAGAAGTTTCAGCCCCTGAGAGAGACACTTGCACACAACCTGTCCTGGGTCTCCCCTACCCTCCTGAGGCACCATGCACTCCTTAACGTATACGCTACCTCTCTGTTCTGGCACTGAAAATCCTTCCTGCTGAAATCCAAGCAGGATTGTCAACACTAGAGAAAAAAGATACTTGTGCATGACCTAGTGCTAGGTCTCCCAGAGTCTTCCCACCCCCTTGGGGGCAGCTCACATTCCTTACCTGGCAGTCTGTTCGCTTAACAGTCCATGAGATGACTTAATGACCAGGAGTGTCAGGATTGCAGTATTTAGTGAAGCAGACTTGTGACAACTTCTTTCATGAGTAACAAATCAAGTCCCAATTGTGGTCATAGATCGAGAACCACCTATACTTACTAAAGGCTTTGGCTCTTTAACAAGTTCAGATGGATTGGTTTCACATCAAGCTGTTTATCTTGATAGCTGTTTCCTTCATGTGAAACTACCTTTTGTTTAAAGATACTTGCAAAGAACTACTAATTAGAGCACATATAGGGAAATATTCTCTAGCTGGCCTGTATTAATAGATGTAAATATTTTCTGAAGAGAATGAGAACTATTTGCAATTATTTCCACAGGCTTTATGTTACACATGACCTAGAATTTAGAGTGGGGATGGGGAACTGTTGGCCTCCGGATGTTGTTCAGCTACAGGTTTTAGCATCCTTCACTCTTAGCCACACCAGTTGCAAACTTCTGGCTATGGTTCAGCAATTTCTGCAGGGTCGCAAGCTCTCTACCCTGATATACAGCTTACATGTCATCCCCCTCACCCACCCCCATGGCTTTCACATTCTTATCATTGCCAAGAAGGAGAAAATAAGACAGGTACCAGCTATGCTTCCTAACTGTTCTCAGAATTTGTGTCTTATTAGGATCTCAGCTGCTTTACTGGTGAAGTCATCTGTAAATTGTAGTTCTGAGCTTAGTCAGCTAGCAGAGGGCAGCAAAAAACTATTGGTTACTCTTCAGGATTTGTTGAGTACTACCAAGTGAATTATAGTTTCTTATTTCAGCCTATTCTGAATAAATTATTAGCATACTGCTTGTTGATGCCAGAAGCTGCATTTGGCTTTTAAGTGGTATATTGAGAGTTACACTCCAAGGGGGTGGGGTAGGATTAAATTACTTAATTTGGAGATACACACACAAACACACACAGAGAGAGGGAGGGGTACATACATACATATATAGATTTCCCAGCCATGCATTTAATAATATCCCACCCTTCAAATTAAATTACAATTTTGGAACAAGTTTTGGAATTCGCTGACCTTGTATACAACTTGGGGATCATACACTTGTATACTTGTGGTATAAATAATTATGCATTTTTCAAATTTATGGAGAAATACTGAAGAAATACCACCACCACCACCACCCCAGCTAACCGAATAGTGGGGTACAGGGTATTTTAAAGTGTTCCCTTAAAAATTTCAGCTTAGGTAGAAGTATAACATTGCACTGTATTATAGCCCTTTGCAATTCTGGTTTTCATGTGATGAATACCTATTTTAGCATTCAGTGTAATATCTAGTTGAACTTTAATTTCAAAATGTCCACAATGGATGGAAATATTGGAGTTACCATTTTAGGGCAAACCTGCTATTTCAGTGCACATAGGCTCACTGCTATTATTCCAGTAATTGATCATATAAGAGCAGGAAGCATTTGGGTAGCCAATGCTCCAGAAATCTGACATCACTGGTACTTTCTTTATTCTTTATTCTTTTTATAGAAGCTGGCACTGTACTTCAGCAGTATCAACACTGTGGAGAATTCATTGTGAATGTTTTCTAGCCCAGGGACTTTTAAATTTCTTGACAGCAAGATGGGTGGCATGTATAAATAGTGTATCCCGAACCCTGTGTTTCTGCAAGAACTTGATGGAGCTCCATGAGAGTTGTTCACTCAAGCACAATCACTACAATTTTGCCTCTAGATCAGAGGCTCTAGGATTATTATTTTTTCAACCTAAAGGTTCCCACAGCCTGAAAAAGTTTGAAATCTACTTTAGGCAGTTAAATACAGATGAATTTGTAAAGAGAAACTGTAATGTGTCATATGTTCTAAATAATTCAACAAGAAAAGAGTGAGTTCACTTGGGGTAGAGAGTAATGCAACAGATGCAACTTAGCTAAAATCTGTTTGTTTTGTGATTCCACAAGCTGTGAGTACCATAATGTTCGACCACACGCTACCTCTTATATTGGTGATTTTCTAGCAACCTCCTGACATTTGTACACAAGAATGCATATTCAGGAAGAATTGCTTAATATTAACTAGCTTAAAGTATTTTATTTAAAATACTCAACACGCTATCTTACATGGATGGCTTGATTACATTTGCTCTACTTTTGATTTTTGTGTTTTAATTTTATAGGCTATCTTCGAAGACCGGTTTTAGAAGGCCAAGATTTCGTACATTATTAATATTTAACTACATGTGAAATTATGGAATAAAACAACATATCAATAAAGAAACTCAAATAATGCAAACCGATGGCAGAAAAGTAGCCCAGTAGGGCCCCCAAATATGCTTCTAAAATAAGTTTCAATTTGCCAGATGAAGGCCAGTGGTGGGGTTTTGCAGTAGAAATACATTTTATTTGTTCAGAACTGTGTGGGATTCCGTGCGGCAATTGCTTTTCCTCAGTAACATCTTTGTCTGTTCTTCCAGCTAAGAAGCTGCCAAAGAGTGAGCCCCAGAGCACAGGAGGTGCTGTGGGGCGGCGAGGTGTGGACCTTCATGAGCAGTCCCAGCAGAACAAGAGCCAGTGTTGTAGCAACTGAATGGTGGCGTTCAGGCAGTGAGAGATAAGATATAACCTCCATTTCTACCCCACTCCACCTCCCCTCCCTTCCAATAACAGCATTGGCACACTTGGAAGCCGTCCCTTCTCCTGAGAGCGCCGTTTCACTGCACTTCTAACGCTTCAGAACCATCATGAGACGTCTGTTACCACCACCCAACAGAAAGTGGAGATAGACCGACCGGGGACTTAACTTCCAAAAACAAACTCTTATTCACTTTGTATTATAGGTGCAAATAGCTACCTACTTATTTGGATTCCCCTGCTCTGTTTTCTCCCTGATAACTGCTCTTCTTCCCTTGCCATCTCTTATCCCTCCAGCGCACGTGCACCCGTACACACCCACGCTGTCTTTGCTCTGATAAAATATGTGTTCTTAGTCCTGTCACATCCACCGTCACCCTTCACCTCCCTTTCCCCTTTGTTTTCTTTAATAATCTGGGGGACAGTCACAAGCAAGGAGAAACATAATTCTGGTAGATTTATTTTTTAAGAGCCAATTTAACTGACTTTCTCAAAAAAAAAATATGCACAATTATTTGAGAAGATCCTCTTAGGGGTTCTCTCATTCATTTTCCATAGCTTCAGAAAAGCTGCAGTGTCCTCGGTTAACTTTTTTTCAGGGCAGAGTTTTGTGGTTACATTGGAGAGGATGGTTGTATTTGCTTGTTTTTTTTTTCTCCTGGCTACGGCACGAGAGTGGTCCAATGTCTCAGTGTCATCAATATAAGAATGAAATGATTATAAATGTAGAGTATAAGAAATACTTTCCAGGACCCTTGGATTTGCTCTTGATCGATGCCTTATATTCGTATTGGCCAGGACAGCGCAGAGGAGGTTGGAGGGGATGGAAATAGGTATAACTTTTAAAGTTGCTATTTCAAGTCAAAAGGCTGTAGTGTCTCTCCTCTGTTTAGATTCAGTTGTCAGTCCTATTAAATTAAGAAAGAATCGCTTATCTGTAGAAACAAGGTACAAAGACAAATAAGTTAGCTTTGTCAACTTGGACCCTCCGTCAGGATTCTCCTTGGGTAGGTTCTTTCTGCTTAGCCTGCACCTTGGATATGTACATCATTGGTCCGTGAAGTAGAAAGAGGTTCTAAATTGCCAAAAGGAAAAAAAAAATCCACGTGTCCTTAGCAAAACTTGAATAGGGGCAGTTCCCAAGGGTCGCTGCAGATTTTAGAAGTTTTAAGCTATATGGTTGGGATGAGAAAGAGAGAGAGAGAGAAAAAAAAGGCAGCACTCTTGTTGGGAAATGTGACAGGAGGACTAGTACTGTACTAGTACTGATATGTTTCCCTTGTTTGAAAGCGCCATTTTTTTGCCTTCTGAATCCTTCCTCGCATACAAGACTTGTCTAAAGGCCCTCTAAACTTGAGAACTGTTTAAATTGACAGGTTCTTTTTCTTGCATGCAAAAATGAATAATTAAGGAGTGGGTGACACTGGGATTTTTAGTTTCCTGCTTGTTAGCTAAAGAAAAGTAATAGCTTTTTTTAAAAAAAATTAACTGTAGATAATGCTGCATTGTAAAACAAAGTGTATCACCCTCTCTCAAATAGCCAGCAACAATCTGTTCTCCACATAAGAACTGTCTCCCCTCTTCAACTGTGGCCTTTACAAAGTTAATAGCTTATTCCTCCAGCCCACACACTCTGTTTAAATGCTCATAGCTTTTTCATGCTTCAAACTTGAATACAGTTTCTAAAGAGGAGCTGTTTCCCGGTGCTATCTAGATCTGGTTTAGGGAGTTTTTCTTGGATGTATAATGTTTACTCCATGCAAATTTCTCACATGGTTGAATGTTCTACAACAACAGCTTGACATGGGTTATACACATATGGACACACACATATGGATACATACACACAAAAAAACAAGACATCAATTCTCCTATTTGACCATGCATTTTAATACTGTATTTGTACATAATGTCCTCCTATATTCTGTATAAAGGCTTGCATTTTTCCCCATTCACTGATGTAACTTAAGTACTGATGTCCACAATCAGTGTGAGCATTTAGCATCTGAACTCCAGGCCACCCTGTAGCCTTATGTGGAAACTGTTAAACTCTGCACTACTATTGGCACACAGTTGTGCTGCCATTATGAAGGCTAGTTATCTCCAGATGTGGCTTTATTGAACAGGAAGCAATGAATGGGGGAATCAGACTAGGCTGCAGTTTTAATTCTTCAGCAACATGCTACAGAATTAAGATGTGTGCTGTAACATCTTCACCCAATTCACACATACAGTTACTTCTGCAGGTTTAATCTGGATTTTCTCTAGAAAGGTTCATATAGTTTATAAAGCTATCTGGGACCATTCTACATGACCTTAAGAATTTTTCTGTACTCCCTGAGACCTGTTTCAGATCTAATCACCTTTTTGTTCAAACCCCCATACATGAATCCAGAAATGGCATCTTACACTTATGGATTCATTGACTGTAAAATTCTTCTTTGTTGATGGTGCTTTGATTCCATGCGCATATAATGACCCTTGCAGCCATTATGGAGAATCCAGGAGGAGTCCTAAGCATGTCCTTTCCCTCTTCAATAAAGCTGAAATACTGCACTGTGCTCAGCTCATGGCAACGGAAAAGTAGATTTTATATTTAAGTTACAAGCAAACCCATTTATTTCAATTATTGCCCACAACTTGTTTTTACTAATTTGCTATTAGCTCTTAGATGAAGTGAGGACACTGCAGCTTTTTCTAAACAGAGCAATCCCCCTTTTTCTTCAACTTACTCTTCTCATCTGATCAGAATTCCTTTTTTTTTCCTTCTGAGAAAACTCTCATATTGCATTTAAAATAACAAATCATGGTAACAGAATTCAACTGCTGATTTACCAATGTATTTAATGTAAGTAAACAAAAATCAGTGTATTAGATGAGCTTGCTGCTTCATTGTGATTTAAAATACATGCCGAATGATAACAGAAATACGAGGTAACTTTGAAAAGTGTAAATATCCTTTTGCAAGCGGGAAGAGAAGGCACCAAACTCATAGGTAGCCCAGACATAGAAGCAGATGAGATGGCTACTTAGGATACTTTTGATTTCAGAAAGTTTCCTCCGAAGTGCCTAATAAACCAGGCTTAGTTCTTGGACTCTTGATAGTCTACTGGGAAAGATAGGGCTACATATGCTAGATCAGTTAACATAAAAATAATTACTTAGCTTAAAACCTTCAGCCTGCCATACGCGAATATGATTCTATATAGCAGAAGACAGTAGAACCAAACCCAGCAGGTTTAGATAGGTTTGTTTTCTTGTTTTGTTTTAAAAAACCTTAAACTTCCAGCAGCACAAGTTTTATCTAATGAAAAATAAAGGGATTTGAAATGGATAATAGGATACAGAAGTACTTTATAACAAGTTTTCTTAGAATAAGTTACAGAAAATATGTATAATTATTAGTCCAAGCTACTCATTTTTATTTGGCATAGTTCTGCTTATTTGAATAAGATTTTGTTTCCCCAAAAAGTATTCATAAAAATTTCAGCCATCTTATACCTACAGCTATTTCCTGAAATTTGATCACCTTAGGAGGGGCATGGGAAAATAACACATATTTGCACCTTGGACATTTCTAATGAAATTCACCTGGGGAAAGAGATGTCAGTTCAATTTGACAAAATACAGTGGTATTGGGTTGAGGGTGAAAAATGCTCCCAATTCATCATTCACAAGGTACCTTGTATGAGTTTGTAAATAAGACATCTGTAAATACTGCCAAACACATTGGGTAGCAAAATGAACAACTTAACAGTGCGTGAAAATTGCTCATTTTTTCCCTAATGAGAGTATAAACCTTTTGCAAGGGAAGTGGTCAAGATATTTAATAAATTACAACCAACTCCCAGTCTTGGGGAATCTTTTAGGCATTGCTGTCACATGCACATTTTCCGGTTTTGAAGATGGAGAATCCAGATCTTCAGAATTTGGACCTCTTATTTTCAGAGATCTTCATGAAGGTCTAGCATACATCTATGCAGCAGTATGGGTAGGGTTGGAAACGTATGACTGCAAATGTTGGATTAGGATCCTTGTTTACCATTCTGGCAGAAACTAATAGGACTTGAAGTTCAATCACGTATGGAGGACCACAGTAACTGGACTATGGGGTCAGTAACAATCATCCACCTCCAGATTTCACTATTGCCTCTATTAAAATCATGCAGTACAAATGATTTGTGTTTCAAACATGCAAATGAACTGACAAAATGAGAGCATGTGTATCTTCAGTGGCTTATTGCATATTACATATTACAGTTTGCTATAAACTGCATTCTTTACATACTGTATAATCAGGGCTGTGACACAAATTATTCCATAATGAATGCTTGTTAGCCTCTTGCTTGTACCTGAAAAACATTTTTTTTTGCCTTTCCCTTATACACTTATTCAGTTTGACCACTATAAACATTTTAAATTTGCATACAGAAAGCAAGAATTGGCCATAAAAAACATGGACATTTGCAGATTAGCAAACCTTTGTATTTCTGCATAGTGGCCTGTAGGGAGCACTGCTGAATATCAGTTTGGGAAGTTGGGAGCACAGATGGAATACTGTACTGATTTCCAAAAATAATGGGGGTGGGGACTTGTTGCAAAAATTTCTGTATTATGGATGTTCCTTGGGGTGAGCAAATTACTACAACAGACCTAAACCTATTTTAATCAAGATATTCACTGATGAGTAATACACTGAATTCAAACTCTTGTAGTATTTCATCTTCTATTCCTTTCTTTTCCCATTACAAAGATACTGTTGAATTATTGAAAGCTGATTGCTCTGATAATGGTGAAAAGTGGAACCCAGTATTTGAAGAAAAAGTTTTCAAACAAATGTGTCAGCTCTGTGTTTGCCCAAAATGAATTTGTTCTATGGAAGCTTACGAAAAATCAGAGTGCACATATTTTTATTCTGCCAATTTTATTGGGGAAATTACAAGATTTGAAAAGGTAACTGCTTTGCCATCATTATTTTACAATATCAAGGTTAAGTTGCCTTTTTAAAAACATCAAGAATATAACGTAGATAGTTTGGGACCACTGGGACTGCCCTCCAAGCAGCAGGCGGGAGAGAAGGCACACAATCTGGCCTGTCGGATGCACTGTGCAGCCACCCACCCATTCCGTCCCATCTGTCTAGCCCACGGGCCTTGTGATGAAAAAAATAAAACATCACCTGAAAATAAACCCTAATTGGTCTTTTGGAGCCAAAATTAATATAAGACCGGGTCCTATTTTTTGGAGAAACACAGTATTAATGCATGTTCATGTATTATAATTGTGTGATAAAAGATTCAGTATGTATTCCTGGTGCTCCACTATGAGAACTATCTACTTGATGTACTGAAAGATGATGTTTCTCCAAAAGAGTATAATAGACTAGTTGAGTGCTATCATTTGGCTTGCAATGTTTTCTTTGCTAAATTTAACCAGAGTCAATCAAGTAAACTAGGATTGATACTGATCCTCTGGGTTGAGAGGAGGTGAAAACTTCACAAACTTTTAATTCTTCCTTTAAATATGTGAGGTCTTTTATGTGAATTAGGTGCTTGGAGCTCAGTTTTCAGTATGTTTACATAAAGGTTTGGAGGATTCAGTTCGGCAGGATTTCCATTCAAGTTTAATTGTGCAGTGCAGTACAATAGTTACAGTACAGATAGTCCTCAACTTGCAACCATTTGTTTAGTGACTTTGAAGTTAAAGTGGCACTGAAAAAAGTGACCCGTGATTGTTTTTCACACAACTGTTGCAGCATCCCCATGGTCATATAATCAAAATTCAGACAGTTAGCAACTGGCTCATATTTATGATGGTTGCAGTGTCCTGGGATCATGTGATCACTTTGGGGGATCTTCTGACAAGCAAAAGTCAATGGGGAAGCCCAATTCACTTAGCATCGTGTTACTAATATAACAACTGCAGTGATTCACTTAGCAACTGTGGCAAAAAAGTCATAAAATGGGGCAAAACGCAACTATCTTGCCTAGCAACAGAAATGTTTGGCTCAGTTATGGTCTTAAGTTGAGGACTATCTGTAGTGCTTAAGTGCACTACCTTGCACTCTTGGAGGAAAAGGTTGGTTATAAACCTAACAAATACCAGTTATTATGACTGACTGACACATTTCCTCCTGCTTTAGCATATTTATCCTAATCTACATTTTGTGTTTACCTACAAAGGACTGGCAAAGCGCTTCTTCCTGACACTATAAACTCCCCAAGCCACTAGACTAGATCTTCTGTTATAGACTTATTATATGTATCACATCAGTATAGATGCAGGATTGTACTGAATATAATAGAGCTGGAAGGGACCTTAGAGGCCTTCTAGTCCAGCTTCCTGCTCGAGCAGGAGAACCTATACCACCTCAGACAAGTGACTGTCTAACCTCTTCTTTAAAATCTCCAGTGATGGAGCACCCACAATTTCTGGGGGCAAGCTATTCCACTGGTTATTGTCCTCACTGTCAGGAAGTTTCTCCTTAATTCCAGGTTGCTTCTCTCTTTTCCAACCATTGTTTCTTGTCCTGCCCTCTGGTGCTTTGGTGAATAACGTGACCTCCTCTTCTTTGTGGCAGCCCCTCAAATACTGGGATACTGCTATCATGTCTCCCCTATTTCTTCTTTTCTTTAGACTAGCCAAACCCAAGTCCTGCAGTCGTTCTTATGTTTTAGTCTCCAGGCCAGGTGTAGACATCATTGGCTCTTTTATGACTCATGGGAGTTTTATTTATTTATTTATTTAGATTTATATACCGCCCATGACGTCCATGAGTCATAAAAGAGCCAAGGTTGCCTACCCCTGCTCCAGGCCTTTGATCATCTTAGTTGCTCTTTGAATTTTTTCCAAACTCTCAACATCTTTTTTGTGATATGGTGACCAAAATTGGCTGCAGTATTCCAGGTGTGGTCTCACTAGTATTAATACCTCGCGTGATCCTGATTCTATGCCTCTGTTTATACAACCCAGGATTGTATTAGCTTTTTTGGCTGCTGCTGCACACTGCTGGCTCATGGTTAAGTGATCATCCACTAAGGCTCCAAGGTCCCTCTCACAGTTGCTGATTTTATTGTTTATGTCATTACAATAGCTAATTATGAAAAATTAAAGTTGTGCAATGTTAATCCTGGTTTAGGCAAGAAAGCCAGATGTGTGACTTTGTGCCAGTCTCTCAACTCACATCACAGGGCGGTGATTGTGAGGAAAATATGCAGAGGAAGGAGTATTCAGGATATTCTCCGGCTTGAGTAATAAAATAAAAATAAAGACGGGATATAAATAAACACGATAGAGGTAACCCTTGATTTATGAACACAATTGAACCCAAAATTTACATTGCTAAGTGCAATACTGGTGAAGTGAGTTTTGCCCAATATTGCTAAGTGCAATATTGGGTGTAAGTGAATCCTTGCAGAAGTTAGCAACATGGTTAAGTGAATCTGGCTTCCCCACTGACTTCTTGTCAGGTCACAAAAGGGGATCACGTGACCCAGGGACACGGCACCTGTCATAAATATGAGTGTTGGCAAACATCAGAATTTTAGTCATGTGACCAAGGGGATGCTGCAATGGTGGTTAAGTATGAAAAGCAGATGCCACTTTTCTCAGTGCCGTTGTAAGTCGAGGACTACCTGTTATTTAGTTCACTTTTTATGCTATATATTTAAAAACGCAGTAGCTGTTGGTTAAACGCGACAGACTTCTCCAAGCCCCCGAACGGCCCTGATGGCTGAGGACTATGGGATTCATACTCCAGCGCCCTGGCAAAGGGAGAGCTCGTAAAAAGACCGAGCCACCTCATCGGACGCCACGCGTGCTTCGATCTAAAATTCAGGGGTCTTCAAACTTGGCCCTTTTATGACTTGTGGACTTCAACTCCCAGAATTCCTCAGCCAGCAAAGCTGGCTGAGGAATTCTGGGAATTGAAGTCCACAAGTCATAAAAGGGCCAAGTTTGAAGACCCCTGATTCTAAATCGAGCGGTCGGACCCAACCCCTCAAGTGGGGCCGAGTGGGCGGGGCCAGCTCGGCGGTACCTGCGCACCACGACCTCCATCCTGGAAGGCGCATCGGCGAGGGAGCTGCCGCCGAGCCTCATTCCGGAGGGAGTCGGGACGACATCGGCAGGTCGCCGAGCTCGGAGCGGCAGCCTTCCCGGGCTTTCCGAAGCCGTCCTCTTTGGCCTCAGGCGCTGCGGGACGGGTCCGCTCCTTGCGTTTTTCTCCCGAGGCGAAGGCGTGCTTTCCTCGGACCGCAGGCGGGCTGGAGCGGCGGGCGCACGTCTCGAGAAGGTACCGGATTCGGCCCGAAGGGAAAGCGAGTAGGCTGCTGCTCTGGCTTCGGCGCGGGGCGGGGAATCGGGCTCGGAATCCCTGCCACGTTTCGAACCAGCGGATTTTCTCGAGTGGAGTTTGGGACAAGTTATCTTGCAGAGACGCGTCCACGGTCCGGCCAGGCCAATTGGACACGTGTTTGGTCTGGCCTTGGGTCCTCCGCCCTTCCCCGGAGCGCGGGGACCGCTCGATCCGTAGGGTGGCCTTCAGGCTCCTGGTTGGGCGGTGGGCTGGCTTTGGGACTAAGCTGTGAAAGCCTTTTTTTTTTTTCCCTCTTTCCTCGAGGCCTGTCGTTGACTTTGATCCAGATTTAGTGGGGCTGCATTCCCAAAAGCTACGGGTAGCGCTGCTGAGTTTGGGGGCGGGGGGGGTGTTAAAGGGTAAATAAATACGTGCATCATTTGTAAACAACCGTTTGCTCTTGAGTCAGGCTAGCGCTGTTGCAAAAAAGAAAAAGGCCCAGACATGTGTGGTTGCTCCCACGCTAGAACATTGCTGGAGCCTGCAGAAATGGTGCTGGTGGGTTAGGCACAATTTTATTTGTTCTTTGATCTGCAGCCAGCGCGACCTTTCCGGGCACTGAACTTGGCGACTCCCCAGTTGCATTTGGCAGGCCTGTGGTCTCCAGCCTGCCCAAAGTCATGGTGTGAGTTTTTTTTTTTTTGTTAAAGGCATCATCCCATCCACCTTTTTCTTTAGGAACTAAAGGTGGCCTAGGTAATATAGGGAGTTCTTCACCCAGGACCATAACTGGACCCAAAATTTCTGTGGCTAAGCAAGATAGTTGTTAAGTGACTTTTGACCTTTCTTGCCACACTTCTTAAGTGAATCACTGCAGTTGTTAAGTTAGTAACACAGTTGTTAAGTAAATCTGGCTTCCCCATTGTCTTGGCTTGAGAGAAGGTAGCAAAAGGTGATCACGTGACCCTAGGATACGGCAACGATCATAAATACATGCCATTTGCCAAGCATCTTAATTTTGATCACATGACCATGGGAATGCCACAACAGTCGTAAGTGTGAAAAACGGTTATGTCACTTTTTTCAGTGCCATTGCAACTGAGCAGTCACTAAATGAATGGTTGTAAGTCAAGGAGTATCTGTATCCCGTCCTTTGTTGCCAAAAGCTTTGACACACTGGCTCCCTGAGGCTTATGATGGACTGACTCTCCCTATAGTGCCCCACGTTGGGTCTTAATCTGGGATACAGTAATATTATTCCCAACTAATCCAATCAAGGGTGATAAAATTCTAATCTCAACATATCGGGAATATATCTGATTGAAAGAAACCATATACTTGGGTACATGGCTCATATGTATTCAATACAGTTTAATTCTGGGTGCATCTAGATGAAAATACTGTAAAATTTAAGATATACCATATTTGTATATCTTATTTTTCTTTCACAACTGTTGAGTATTTTCCATGAATAGCAAAATGGACAAGATCATTTGTAAGATAGTTTTGACATACCCACCCACACAGTTGTTATTGTAAGAAAGGATTTTGTCCCATCTGCATAGTTTTAGCTGAACTTTTGCTAGCCTATTCCTATTCATCCTATTTCTTCCCCCATAATCTGACACACAGTTTGAACCTCCACAATTAAAGTAATGGGACAACTGCTAAAGTGTAATTGTTGTCCTGAGTAGATGAAAACAGAATAGAAGAACAGTGCAAAATAATTATATAAATGGGTGTAAAGCATCCATCATCGTGTAAACTTCCTTGACCCTGAGGGCCACATACTTTGTATGGTATATTAAGTTGGCTGCTTACTAAAGACCTGGCTTTTGAAAATCTAATGAACTCTTAAAAAGGTAAAGGTAAAGGTTCCCCCGCACATGCGTGCTAGTCGTTTCCGACTCTAGGGGCCGGTGCTCATCTCCGTTTCAAAGCCGAAGAGCCAGATGGTAGCAAAGAGATGAGAGTGGGGGAATCAAATTTTGGCTACCAGTTAGTGGCTGTCTGGATTATAGCTACCCTGATCTGGTAGTTATGCTCTCCGGGGCTGCATTCTAAAAGAGGATGGCGCAAAAGTTATTTTATTTGACAATTCAGGGACTTTTAAGGGGACAAATAAATATATTTGACATTTGCAAATACCCATTTTGTCCCAGAAGGTGCACTCCTCCTGTTCTAGAGAAACACTGGAGGCTGCAGAAGTTACACTGGTGCACAAAGTCCATATGTTTACATAAAATTACTACTGTTGAAAACATTGCTTTTATTTGCAGTATGGGAGAGGTTATCTTCCTATACTGTACTTGGGAAGCAAGGGAGGGGGTGCAAATCTGCAACTCTAAATTTATTTCCTGGAGTCATGAGTGTCTGTAAGCTCTTAATTGCCAGGTATATTCTGCTTAAGGATATTTTAATTAAAGTCCTAAATGAAAGATAAAATTTCATCTATGATTCAAGAAGCTTTATATACGAAATCACTCAGGTGTATTAACTGCGCAATTGTTTATATGCATATTTCTGCATAATGCAACAGACATTCTTAGCAATGTTTTACCATTAATGTGTATTATCTGTTCAAAGGCCATCATATACATTAACTAGGATAAGCGTATGCCTTGCACTATAACTAATGTAGCCATCCCCGTGTGTAACATAGGACCCAGTTGATTTACTGAGCCAAAAAATTATATTACACGCCATAATTCAGATGATGCTTAATAGCAAAAACTGTAGCAAAGGTGCTTTTTCAAAAGGCAATTGATCTTTGTTTTTCCTTGACATTTCACTTCTCACCCAAGTAGTTTTCCATCTTCAAGGAAAAACAAAGTCCAGTTCCCTTTTGAAAAAGCACCTTTAGGACAACCATGACCTGGATGAATTAGAACAGACATGTCAAACACAAGGCCCGGGGGCCGGATCCGGCCCACAAAGTGGTTTCATGTGGCCCGCGAAGCCATCCTGGAAACAGTGAGGGAACGGCCCCCACTGCCTTGGCCCTGGCCCAGAGACCCTCCTTCTGCCAGAGACCCTCAGATCTGTCCCACTCCTGCCCAGGCCCCCATAGGCACCCTTGATGCGAACGATGTAGAGCTGGCCACGCCCACCCAGTAGGCCATACGCACTCCAGCCACGCCCACCCAGTAGGCCACGCCCACCCTGGCCATACCCACCTGGCCCCTTGAGGGCAACCGCAATGCTGATGCGGCCCTCAATGAAATTGAGTTTGACACCCCTGACTTAGAATCTCCATAGACATTTAGCAAAAACTGTACTTTTCATTTAAATTGAGCTTAAATTGGCCACATTAGGAGAAATGGATCTATCCACAGAAGAACAAGAATGCCGAGTGAAAGGCAAATCAGAAAATAGATCCAGGAATGTTCGGAATTTTGAAAGTGAGCTTTCTTGTTTGCAGTGTGGGATAAAATTGAAAATGGAACACTTGCTTTTCTCTGTGACTGTCAAGCTATTCAAACTGTCAGTGGTTCCAGGAAAAATTATGGTACCTCTTCAAAGTTGAAAGATTTCATTAAAAAGCAATCTACCCCTATTTGTCCAACCGAACATTTCAGAAATAACAATGGTTAGAAAGTTGGATTTCATCCCGGACTTGAAATCTTTCAAGCTCATTGGATGGACTGAGGCAAGTATTTTTTTGTTTTGTTCCTAAGTCACACTTCTGACTGGATATATTGGACACAGTTTTCGTAACTCCTCACCTGTCTGGGGATTAATGACTATATATTTGTTTGGATAAGTTACTTCAAAATACCATTTACCTTTTGTTTTTAAGATGGTACCGAGACCAGGTGTTTTGCAGAGTGGCTGCCAATAGTAGCTAGTTTTAGCATGTTGCAGCAGGTTGATGGTTTGGACTAGAACCAGCTGGAAAAGTTGGACTGAGATATGGTGGGGTTTCCATGGATTTGGGTTCATCTATCAAGCCCAAATTACTTCTTGTTGAGCCCGCACAACTCATTTTTCTTGTAAGCTTTGTTGCAGCTTGGGACAGGATTGCACTTGGTGCTGGGATTTATGGGATTTGCCTCTTTGTCTGGGCTGCTGCTGACAGGACCATTGTCCCCCAGGACTGGCAGTTGGATGATCAGATGGCTGGATGCACCGGATATGTGGAACAGCTTCAGCGCACGGACCAGCTGTAGTGAACTGAGCAGTGTTCGACTGCGTGGCAATGGAGAGAAAGGCACCAGTGGCAACTGGAGATGTTTTTAACTTGGCTGTGTGGAACCAGTAAGCTCAGGAGTGGTGATTGCAAAGGCAACAAAGGCAATTGAGATGGTCCAGCTTAAGCCTTGATAGCCACCTGGAATGGGAGAGCAGCTATGGCTTCAGATCGGATTGCGCCTCTCCTTGGTATACGGAAGAGCTAAAGAGGGATAAGAGACATCTAGATTGCCACTGGCAAGCAACAAGAGCCTTGGTGGAGCAGTGGGCTAATGCCTCCTTAAGTAACACCAGCTGCCTGCAATTAGTGCAGATTCGAGTCCCACCAGGCTCAAGGTTGACTCAGCCTTCCATCCTTCCGAGGTAGGTAAAATGAGGACCCAGATTGTTGGGGGCAATTAAGCTGACTTTGTAATAATGCCGCTTGGGGTGTATGTGAAAGCCCTAATAAGCAGGCATATACATAGAATGAAGGCTACTGCTAAGTTTGTAAGTCGCCCTGAGTCTTCGGAGAAGGGCGGGATATAAATGGAATTAAATAAAATAAAGAAAATAAAATAAAGAACAAAGACGATTGAACATGAGCTGGAGCCGCAATTAGTGCCTACCCTGTGGCAATAAGGATGGCAAAACAATTATTTCTCTGCCCTTATCGCCTTTGTAGACAGCAAGCCAGCAGCCCTGTTTCCTGTAACCAAGACCCTCCTAGGAAGAAGTCATTCTGAGGTTTATTTCCAGAGACATTGTGAGGAATACACTGATTACCTAGTAGATAAAGTTGCTTGGATTCGCTCTCCATTGAACTCCAGCCTTGGTGTAGGGCCAGTGGAGGTTAGGGGGATGGGTCTTGCGTGGTTATCTGGGAGGAGTTCAAGCCTGCCAAACTTGAGGAAGAAGACATGGTTCTTGCTGCTATCAGTTCGGCCACCTCTGTGTTAGATCGGGCCTCTCCTGGATAGTCAAGGCTACCTGGGAGAAGAGGTGTGATTGAGCCTGGGCAATGGTACAGGTAGTCCTCAACTTACAATCATTCATTTAGTGACCGTTCAAAGTTACAATGCACTGATAAAAGTGACTTAGGACCTCTCCTCTTATTTAATATCTTCATGAGGTCGCTGGGTGACGTGATCCGACAGTTTGGAGTGAGTTATTAGCTGGTTTTATTGGCACCTTTGGATTATAATATCTCTTTGTTTCTGTTTGTATTTAATTTTAATTTTATTAATTTTCTTTTCTTTTTATATTGTATTTTAACTGGTTAACTGTTTCTATGATGGTTCACTAGCCATAGTCACCTATTTGAGATAAATTGAATAAATAAATAAAATAATACTTTATAATTAGAACTAGACCATGTTGCACAATTAAAATAGTGTTCCTCAGTTATTATTTGGAGATATGCCTGTCTAGGTCTTCTGCTCGACTTTCAGTTTCCCCAGTTTTCCATCTGCTGGAGCAAGTAATACTCTTATCCAGGGGTCTTCAAACTCGGCCCTTTTTATGACTTGTGGACTTCAACTCCCAGAATTCCTCAGCCAGGCATGCTGGCTGAGGAATTCTGGGAGTTGAAGTCCACAAAGCATAAAAGGGCCGAGTTTATTTATTTATTTATTTATTTATTTTATTGCATTCCTATACCGCCCTTTCCCGGAGGACTCAGGGCGGTTTACAGGGTAATTTAAAAAAAAAAGACCCCTGCTCTTATCTTATCCTTCAACAGCTGTTGATGTCTTTTTTCCCCCCAGTATGGGCTGGCAGAAACTGTAGCTGAATGTCTGTCAGGGCTGGTTTAAAAAAACTTACACTGTGATATGATCTCTGGGTTATATCCAAGCATTTTTTTTTAACAATAAGCAGTTAAGCTAAATATATTTTGCTTAGTCAAAGCCAGAGGAAAAACAGCTTCACGGAATCTTATTCTCAAACCTGCCTGCCTGTATAGAAAAAGTTACAGCTTTTATAGAAACTGTAGTGTGGCAACAAATACGCAAACTTAACAAACCACTTTTTAAGTTTCCTGCTATTAAAACAAATTGAGGAAAAAGGAGGAGCTGCATAATTTTGCCTAAAATTAAGATTGCTGCTTCCTGCTCAGATTGGGATTGTTCATGATTTGCATAATAATTCTATTACATTTATATACCTGCCCAACTTCCAGCCGCTCTGGGCGGTTTAACAAATATTTTTTAAAAAGCAAAGAAGACTAAAGAAAGCATATAAGCAACGCAAGACAAAGGGACAACAGTGGCAGAGAGAAACAGAAAGGAAGAAAGGGGTATCAATTGTATTCTTCAAAGGCAGGTTTTAAGGCCTTTCAAAATCCAAGTAGGGTGGATGCCATTTGAATTCCGGGCAACCTCATTCCAAAGGAAGGCAGGCGCACCAGAGTAAATACACTTGTAGTTGCCATTGCTTAATTGATGGAACCTGAGCCATGCCAACTCTGCCAGATTGAACCTGTTGGGCCTATATTACAGGAACTAAAGTACAGGTATCTGTTAAAAAGAAAACTCACATTGTTTTCCTGTAATTTAGTGATTATATATTTTTTAATTAAACAGCATACTAGTAAAGCGACTATCTAATGGTCATATATGCCATCTTGGCATCTGCTGGTCACAATTAGCTTTCCAAACTGCTTTCTAGGAATACCTGTTTAGAAATAGATTTGAATCTTTTCTGTGCTAATCTCCAACCATATTTCGGCTTATAAGGCTTACCAAGCCTGAGCCAATGCATGTATGTATTTGCCAACAGTAAAGTTAAAAAGAAGAATGTGATTTTCAAAGGTGCTTATAATAGGCATTTGTGTGTGTGGGGGGAAATTTTTCCACTTTGTAACAGCTTTTGCTGATTCTCTCTTTTGCATGTAGGTTTGGGGAAGATGTTGCTGTCCAGATCCAGCAGAAATGGTTTCTGTGCCCTTCAGAGAACATACTGGTATGAAAAAAGAGTTACTCATTTGAAAGCATATTTATAGTGAAGAGAAACTTTTAATTCTGACCAATACATCCAAATTCAGAATTCCTGCTATACATAATTCTGTCATAGTGGATGTAAAAAGCTACTTTGTCAGCTGGAATGTCAGAAATGGTGGCAATAATTGAAGTTACAATCAGAGATGCTTTTTATTAACGCTGTCCTGATGAAGTTAGAAGGGTAAAACTTTGGGGTTCAAGCTAAGGAGAAGAACGATGAGATAACCTCATTATTCATTGTGTCATTTTATATTAAGATCACTCATAAATTATTGGAATATCATTGTTGACCCTTTAGATTTAGTTTTAGACAGTGAACTTATTTCTATATTACTGTTATAGGATTGAAAAAAAGGCAGTAAAGTTCAAAGGTCTTCATTTTAGACTGTTGGTACTGTTAAAAAAAGTCTAAATTACCCAAATTCTAATCTCAGGCAAGATTAAATCTGTTGATTAAATAACAGAAGACTTGCAAGAGCTTTTCTTAGTCTATCAACTTCTTCCTGTTTCAAACCTGTCCCAAGTCCATCTTGCTATTTTCCCCCTCTCAAATGGTGTTACATATTATTAATAAAAGTTTTACAAGTTAATAAAAGTGAAGCCAAACACTTTAACCCAATTTACCTAAATAATATTATTTCAGTCTGTTTGCCTTGGCTCCTTGCCCTGATATATATAGGCCTCTAATCTTATCTATAAATGCTTCCTTTCCCTTTTAGCAGGGCTTCTGCCTCTGCAGTTCCAGACCAAGGATACAACATAGAAATCCTTTTTATTACTCATTCAATTTCACCTTGAGTGGAGGCAAAAGTTAATCAGTAATGATTGAGATTCCTGAAAAGCAGGTATCTGACTCCTGTTGCTCTTGATTGCAAGAGTCAGGTTTAAAAGTTTAGGCTCTTCTACAAAAATTGAGCAATCCAAGTGTAGCAGACCAAGATTTTCATTTTTTTAAAAAAAATGATGGTGTATTACTGAGATTTGTGCATACTAAAATATAGCCTGTAAGTGGCATGTTAAACTTCCTGAAAAAATTGATCCATGTGCTCTGGTTATATTACAATCTTGGAGACCAAATTCATTATGGATTTAAATAATAATATTAACAATATTGTTGATGATGATGATGTTGGAAGGGACCTTGGAGGGCATGTAGTCCAACCCCCTGCTCAGGCAGGAATCCCTATACTATTTCAGACAAATAGCTATCCAGACTCTTCTTAAAAACCTCCAGTGTTGGAGCATTCACAGCTTTTGGAGGTAGGTTGTTCCACTGGTTAATTGTTCTGACTGTCAGGAAGTTTCTCCTTAGTTCTAGGTTGCTTCTCTCCTTGATTAGTTTCCATCCGTTGCTTCTTGTCCTGCCTTCAGATGCTTTGGAGAATAGCTTCTCCCTCTTCTTTGTGGTAGCCCCTGACATATTGGAATGCTGCTATCATGTCACCCCTCACTCTTCTCTTCATTAAACTAGACATACCCAATTCCAGCAACAGTTCCTTATATATTTTAGCCACCAGTCCCCTAATCATCTTTGTTGCTCTACTGTGTACTCTTTCTAGAGTCTCAACATCTTTTTTACATCGTGGTGACCAAAACTGGATGCAGTATTCCAAGTGTGGCCTTACCCAAGGCATTGTAAAGTGGTATTACCGTAATACTTCACATGATCTTGATTCTATCCCTCTGTTAATGCAGCCTAGCACCGTGTTGGCTTTTTTGGCAGCTGCACTGCTGGCTCATATTTAAGTGATTGTCCACTAGGACTCCAAGATCCCTCTCACAGTTACTACTATTGATCAAGTTATCACCTATACTATACCTGTATATTTGGTTTTTCTTGCCTAAATGTAGAACCTTTTTTCACCATTGAATTTCATTTTGTTAGATAGTGCCCAGTGTTCAAGTCTGTCCAGATCCTCCTGTATCTTAAGCCTATCTTCTGGAGTATTGGCTACTCCTGCCAGCTTGATGAGTTCCCCATCTATCCCCTCCTCCAAATCATTGTTGAAGATGTTGAAGAGCACTGGGCCCAGAACAGAGCCCTGGGGCCCACCACTACACACTTCCCTCCATGTAGATGCAGTTCCATTGAGGACCACACGCTGAGTACGGCCGGTCAGCCAGCTACAAATCCATCTGGCAGTGATGCTGTCTAGCCCACATTTTTCTATCTTATCAAGTAGTAGGTTGTGATCTACTTTATCAAATGCCTTACTGAAGTCCAAGTAATTATATCTACAGTATTCCTCTGGTCCACTAATTTTGTCACTTGGTCGAAGACTGCAATAAGATTTGTCTGGCATGATCTTTTTGACAAACCCATGTTGGCTTTTAGTAATAACTTTGTTTGCCTCTAGGTGTTCGCTGATTCATTGTTTGATTATCTTTTCCAGAATCTTCCCAGGTATTGAGGTCAGGCTGATAGGTCTGTAGTTTCCTGAATCTATTTTTCCCCCTTTTTGAAGATGGGAACTACATCAGCTCTTTTCCAGTCCTCTGGTAGTTCCCCAGTGCTCCAGGATCTTTGAAAAATATAGTTCAGTGGTTCTGAAATCATATCTGCCAGTTCCTTAACTTTTTTCTTGTTTTTTACGTGTTGAAAGAAGCTGTTTTTGTTATTTTTGGCTTTGGTCGCAAGCCTTGGTTCATTTTGAGCCTTAGCTTTCCTCACTTCATCTTTGCAGGCACGGGATATTTGCTGATATTCTGACTTAGTTATGTGCCCCTCTTTCCAATTCTTATACTTGTCCTTTTTATCTTTCAATTTATCAGAGAGTTCTTTATGCAGCCATGCTGATTTCTTTTAAGAGCTGTTATTTTTCTTCTTTGTTGGTATTGTACTAGACTGGGCTTTTATTATCTCACTTTTCAAAATTTCCCAAGCTTCTTGAGTTGTTTTCCCCTTGACGATTCTCATTCATGTTATTCTTCCCAAGCTCTCTCTAAGTTTATTGAAATTAGCTCTTTTAAAGTCCAAGACTCTAGTTTGGCTGTATTCTATTGCTTGTGCTTCCAGAATGTTGAATTCCAATATTGCATGATCACTTCCCCCCCAAGGTTCCTGTGGCTTGAACACCTTCTATCATTTCATCTCTGTTAGTGAGGATTAGATCCAATATGGCTAATCCCCTAGGCCAGACATGTCAAACACAAGGCCCGGGGGCCAGATCCGGCCCGCGAAGTGGTTTCATGCGGCCCGCAAAGCCATCCTGGAAACAGTGAGGGAACGGCCCCCACTGCCTTGGCCCTGGCCCAGAGACCCTCCTTCTGCCAGAGACCCTCAGATCTGTCCCACTCCTGCCCAGGCCCCCATAGGCACCCTTGATGCCAACGATGTAGAGCTGGCTACGCCCACCCAGTAGGCCATACGCACTCTAGCCACGCCCACCCAGTAGGCCATACGCACTCTAGCCACGCCCACCCAGTAGGCCACGCCCACCCTGGCCACACCCACCCGGCCCCCTGAGGGCAACCGCAATGCTGATGCGGCCCTCAATGAAATTGAGTTTGACACCCCTGCCCTAGGCCCAAATGGTTGTTTTTGTTTTTGTTTTAAGAAAAGGAACAATTCAGCTGAAACGTTTGCTTGCCTCGGCTTTTAGGGAAATATTTTTCCTTTTTCCAATAATAATCCAGAACGTGCTTTCCTGTTGACCTTATTTTGAAAGTTTCAGAAGCTTGCTACATGTGAACTCAGGCTGCTCTCAAAAACAAAGCCGAACTCTGCCAAGCTAAGAGAAGACTAGCCAAGGACAAACTCTTGTGTTAGAGATCTGGCAAACTGCCCTCTAAGTTGCACGTTCACACTTTTCTCTCTGAAAATAGGAAAGCGCCCTTTTGTTTAAGAAAATTTATTTGAAAGTAGGTTAGGGGGATTCTTAGGTTTTGTTGCTTGGAGACCAGAAAAGAGTTCCCTCTCCTTCCTGGCAGCCTCCTTTAATACTTCCCCCCCCCCCTTCCTTCCAGTAATGGATTTCTACAATTTCCTTTGCCTTTGCTTTTCTGTGTTGCAACACAGGCTTTCCACATGTGGAACATGATTCAGCACATTCAAAAAGTTCATAGTTGTGGCCCAGCACATTTAAACGACACTGGGACACCTCTTCTTAAATTGCTGCTTGCAGAATAGAGTATGTGCTTTCTAGGATCAGAAAGGACTCAACCATGGTGAGCAAAGCCTAGTGCAGGGGTAGGCAACCTCGGCCCTTTTATGACTCATGGACTTCAACTCCCAGAATTCCTGAGTCAGCATAGCTGGCTCAGGAATTCTGGGAGTTGAAGTCCATGAGTCATAAAAGAGCCGAGGTTGCCTACCCCTGGCCTAGTGCCAACCGTCCCGTTGGCATGCACAGCAAAAAAAACCTGGGACATTTTTATTATCAAGAGTAAAACTTTACAGATAGATCCATACAGGCACAGAAGAAGAAAAGCTAGTTCTGAGGTTTTGGCGCGAAGCGCAGTATAATAAAAACCCCTTTTCCTTCCCTCAGGCTGCCCAATGTCCATTGTCCACCAATCCAGGTCAAGCATTTTATTTTGGGAAAACAAGTTTACACCTTTCAAAAGTCTTCAGCTCACGACCTTGGGGTTGTAAGATTTTTTAAAGCTGAAAACAGCTCATGTGAATTCCTTTTTTCTCTCCCAGTTTCCCACACATTCCAATCATATCCCTCCCGTCTCCCATGTTTCTTTCTCAAGCTGCCAGCAGAAAGGTGTTTTGTGAGTCAATCTTGACACCCAGCTTGAAAACCATTTGTCATTACCATGCATGAAGAAGTGAGGGCTAAAATGGCTTTGGCAGGCTAGTGAGAATTCTGCCGTGGTAACCTGAAGCTCTTCAGAACATAGAGCAACCCTGCTAGAAGGGACCAAGCAAGCATCCGTCTGGTTTGGCCTGCTACTTTTGTGGGTGACAATCGTTTAGTTCCAGAAACTGCAAACTGGGTAGCAGTTCAACTGAACAGCTGATCCATGTTCCTTGTCCCCAAGTTCAGAGATACCAATTCTAGCTTCTTATTAGCTTATCTTCCAAAATTTGTCTCTTTTCCTCCCTCTTTTTAGATATCCCTTAAGATATCTAAAAAGATAAAAAAAAAGATAAAAAGATAAAAAAAGATAAAAAGATATTAAGACGCGGTGGCTCAGTGGGTTAGGACACTGAGCTTGTCGATCAGAAGGTCGGCAGTTTGGCGGGTCGAATCCTGAGTGCCGCGTAACAGAGTGAGCGCCTGTTACTCGTCCCAGCTTCTGCCAACCTAGCAGTTCGAAAGCACGTAAAAATGCAAGTAGAAAAATAGGGACCACTACGGTGGGAAGGTAACAGCGTTCCGTGCGCCTTTGGCATCCAGTCATGCTGGCCACATGACCATGGAGACGTCCTCGGACAAGCGCTGGCTCTTCGGCTTTGAAACGGAGATGAGCACCGGCCCCTAGAGTCGGAAACGACTAGCACACATGTGCGGGGGAACCTTTACCTTTACCTTTACCTAAGATAATAGATATCATATTGTCTTTCTTTGGGAAACTATGACATGTCACTGATTTTTCATTAAGAAAGCTTAACTTGTGTGTGGTGTTTCTGGCTGTACATGTCTTCTTAAAGTACTGTATCTTGGCCCTTTTTTTTCCTTACAGGTTAAGAGAGATGACTTGGAGAAACTGTCCTCCCACTTATTGGTTGCAGCTCCCCTTCTGTGCCCACAGCACGTGGAACAGTGCTGGCAGCAGGAGGCGCAGGCTCATGATAGCAGCAGGGGCAGGCCTGGGTGTGTGCAGCATCTTGGCTTATGGAAACCACCATTGGCAGGTGAGGGAATGAAAGATGGCACAGAAATGTCACCCAGGAATGGAACGAAAGGTGGACGGCTTGAGGCTGCTGTGAGAGGGAGGTACTGAAGCTGTGCTTCAGTTGAAACTTCCTAAATGCTTTCTGGTTTAAGAAAATGGGGACTGTTTAAGGCTGAAGGGCCCAATAGGAATGTCCCAGACTCCCAGGCCATGTCCAGTAACTGTTATGCCTTTTGTGGCTCCAGAATGAACGGATTCAAATATTTGCCCCTCTCCTCCCTTTTTTTTACCTTGAGGCAGATGCCTGAGATAGCTATTTTACTGCTTAAAACTTGTAAAAATGCACGCGCGCACACACACACACACACACACACACACACACACGCACTGGCATCCCCTATTTTTGGAGTACAGCTTGGATATTTCAGATCTTCTCTGGTAGGGCTTTTGAGTTGAGAGAAATATCTCTGGGTACTGTCAGTGAGGATTCTTAGTCATCCAGATAGAATTATCCGGAAGTAGAGTCGTGGCAGCTGGACTACATTTAGCTGTCCGTTCAAGCAGCTTCTTCAGTCTGAACAATTTGGTCAGGGGAATCTGAGTAGGCAGAGAGTCATTGGAATGTGCCAACTCCAAACCGCAGTGTACTGTTCCTTTCCTGATTGCCTTTTTTTTAATTGTTTTCTCGCAGGCAGCCACAGCTGAGTCCCCAACGGCCACACGTGCTCCCTCATTCCCTCGCTTCACTCGAGAAGAGGTGGCCCGCCATCATAATGAAGCAAATAGGGTGTGGGTGACTTATGGCAGTGAAGTTTTTGATGTCACCGATTTCTTAGAGCTTCACCCTGGGGGCAAAAGTAAGATTCTTCTGGCAGCAGGTGGGGCTTTGGAGCCCTTTTGGGCTCTCTATGCTATGCATAAGCAAGATCATGTCCAAGAAATCCTTCAGGAATATAAAGTAGGAGAGCTGAGCCCAGAAGAGCCTCCTCTGTCAAGCCCAGATGACCCTTATGCCAACGATCCTCCGCGCCACCCTGCCCTCCGAGTCAATACTCTCAAGCCCTTCAATGCAGAACCTCCTCCAGAGTTACTGGCAGAATATTTTTTGACCCCTAACCAGCTCTTCTTCAAGCGCAACCATCTCCCGGTGCCGCTTGTGGACCCTGAAACCTACCGCCTGTGTATTCAGAGTCCCTCTAGACAGAACCTGTCCTTCTCTTTGCAAGATCTGAAACAGAATTTTCCAAAATATGAGGTTACTGCTACCATACAGTGTGCTGGCAATCGCCGGGCAGAGATAAACGCCATCAAGAATACCAACCGACTCGGGTGGAGCATTGGGGCTATTAGCAATGCCCGTTGGGGTGGTGCCCGGCTTCGGGATGTTCTAATGCAAGCTGGGTATCAACCGGGGGATGAGGGTCATGTCTCCTTTGAGGGCCTGGACAAGGATCACAGTGGCACTGTGTACGGAGCCTCCATCCCTTTTCAGAAAGCTATGAGTCCAGAGGGGAATGTTCTCTTGGCATATGAGATGAATGGGGAAGAGCTGCCTCGAGATCATGGGTTCCCTCTGAGAGTTATTGTACCAGGAGTGGTGGGGGCTCGTAATGTAAAATGGCTGGCTCGGATTACAGTGGGGCCAGAGGAAAGCAAGAGCCACTGGCAGCAAAAGGATTACAAAGGATTCTCTTCCGTAACCTGGGAGACAGTGGATTTCTCTAAAGCACCTGCCATTCAAGAGATGCCCATCCAGTCTGCCATCACTGAGCCATCTTCTAAGACATCTGTCTCTCCTGGAGAGCTCACAGTGAAGGGCTATGCCTGGAGTGGTGGAGGGAAGAGGGTGATCCGTGTAGATGTCTCCCTGGACGGTGGGAAAAACTGGCAAGAAGCAACACTAACTGGTGAAGAGCAGCTGCTTGGCCAAGCTTGGGCTTGGAAGCTTTGGCAGCTGGATGCTTTTGTGCCTGCTGGAACCAAGGAGTTGAACATTGTCTGCAAGGCTGTGGACACCAGCTACAATGTGCAACCTGAGCGTGTGGAACCACTCTGGAACATTTTGGGAGTACTCAACAATGCTTGGCATCGGGTCCGTGTCCCCGTGGAAGAGGATTGTGAGGCCTGATTGGGCCTTAGAAGCATTGAGGACTGCATCTTGGCTTCTCTATATTTTTCTGCTGCTGCAGGGACATTAGCCGCTGCCCCCTGGAAGAAGCCAAGAAGAAGGGCTGAGTCCTCGAACAGGGATCTGGTGACTTCTGGCCTCCTTTCGTCATTCCTTATGCAATTCCTGTGAATGTAGTATTTTGGAGCTAAGGCAGGGATGGGCAGCTATGGCCTTCTAAGGCCAGTGGACTTCAACTCCCAGAATTCCTGAACCAGCCATGTATCACCCTGGTCTAAGTTGTTTATCTTCTTCTAAGGGTGTGGTAGTCCCAGAAGTGTTGATGGCTCTCCTTCACTTAGCTTTCTATTTAACTGAGACCCCCTTTGTTCAGGAATTTTGGATTTGGACTTTTTAAACTCTTTAGAATTCTTTTACTTGTCAAAAGTTACCAACTTGTTTGCTGGCTGGAGATCTTTTTTAGGGTTCCCCTCTAAAGAGAAGAGATTTATTACCTGTATTAGATCACTTGATGCTAAATAACCCATCATTTTAGGAACATGAGTCATTTTATTATCTTGCTTTCTCTTTTCAGTGTGATGCCAACTTCGGCATTGCCATATTTAGTCCTTCAGCTATTTTATGGGAGAACGTGAGGAGTTGATATTTCTTCCATCGTAACATTGAGGAGTATTGGAAACTTAGCATTTTCCTTTAAAGACCTGGGAGCCTTGCCCCATATCATGTCTGCCGAATAGTTCTTGCTGCATGAATAAACTACAGCAACACTTCCTGTAAGCTATTATTCTGGGCAGGTTTTGCGGTTGCCTAGAATCCATAATATTGGAGTAAGAAACCTGATATTCCCAACTGTTTTGATCTGTTCTCAGGAAACACAGACTTGCTTGTGCCTGACTTAGTGGTTTCCTCTCTGTATTTCAAATGTTGGTGTTGTACGCTTTGTCAAGATGTCTTCATTAACTTTGCTGCTGTAATTTTATTTAGTAAACAAATTTAGACAGCTGTCCAACTCACACAGATGTGTGTTACAAGATTTTAAAAAATCCATCATATATATTACTCAACCCCACCCCCATGGCAGCAACAACACAATAAAATCAGGCATTTGATCAGCTCCATCTTCCATTCATGGTCCCCAGGCCTGCTGACAAAATAATGTTTTTAGGGCTTTTTGGGAAAGCAGCAGGGTGGGGACCACCCATACCTTTTGGGGAATAATGTTCCAGAAAGTAGGGGCCACCAGTGAGAAGGCCCTTTTTCGTGGTCCCACCGGGTAACAATCCCAAATTGATTGTACCCCTAACATGCCCTGCCTTCCTGTCCTGGTGGTCTGGAGTGTAATTTCTTGGTCTTGTTAATGCTCCTCCAGATTCTTACTGCTGAAATAAGAGCTGTTTCCAATTCCTCATTCTTCTGTAGAATAGGTTGGTTGTTCGAGATGTAAAACTGAATAGGATTCTTGAACCATTGGCAGTCTGGGGAGGAGAGTCGATTTCATCAGCTATTATCCTCGCTAGAATTTTTTTCTGTCTGGGGACCTACCCATGTTCTTTATTTATAGAGAAGGGCCCGGACATGGACTTAAAAAAACATTTTAAATTAACTCTCTTGAGCCTGCAGGTTTCACGGAGAGAATGGATCAAGATGAGAGACTGCCATGTAGGGGGATCCTGTTTTATGAAAACAGCCAGGAGCGCAGGGGGCCTTTGGGTAGAAAAAGTTAACACTTTTTTTTTTGCATAGTCTGAGCTTCACAGAGGGGCTCATATTGCCATATAAGCCGCTGATCCTGATGGTAGCAAATATTTAATTTTTGTTCCAGGTCATGCTGGGATCAATTTTTGTACAAAAAAATCTGTGCCATCTTGATCGTGTTGTATCTTCCTGTCACCTTTCTTGATACAGGTAGTCCTTGACTTACAACCATTGATTTAACGATGGTTTGAAGTTACAATGGCACTAAAAAAAGTGACTTATGACCATTTTTCATACTTACGACCATTACAGCATCCCCATAGTCATGTGATCAAAATTCGGGTGCCTGGCAACTGATTCATATTTATGTCAGCTGCAGTGTCATGCGATCACCCTTTGCAAACCTTCTGACAAGCAAAGTCAGCAGGGAAGCCAGATTCACTTGACCATGTTACTAATTTAACAACTGCAGTGATTTGCTTAACAACTGTGGTAAGAAAGGTTATAAAATGGGACAAAACTCACTTAACAACAGATTTGCTTAGCAACAGACATTTTAGGTTCAATTGTGGTCGTAAGGCGAGGACTACCTGTACTCATGATACGTCATAAACAACAGCATAGATTAGACCCAATTCAAATTCAGAATTGAATTATTTGAGGTTCTAGAGCTGTAAAAAAAAAGCCACCTAAAAATAAGTGCCAGATTAGCTGCCCTGGGAGAACAGCCTATAGTGGAATGCCACCACAGAAAAAATTGTTCCCTGCTTGTGACCCATTGATTTTTCTTTGCTACTAGCACCTTTAGAGGAAGCGGTAGCCATGATTCTTGCATATAGTCAGACTCTTCACCTTTCCAAAATCCAAGATACAAGGCTCAGTATCTCGGCATTGAGCACTGAAATTTTATCTAGAAAGGGAAAGATACCTGTGAAACCTCCAATAAGTTGCCAAACCATAGTTTAACTATGAGCTAATAAACCAGAAATGGTGCTGTATGACTCATGAAGCTATGAACCATATTTTATTACTGTCAGTCTCAGTTCATAAAACATTCTGGTTCAAACCCAAACCAACCATGCAATATCTCAAGATGACATTGGGCCGGGTTCCTTTTCGCTGCCCAGCGTTGAATTTTTGTTACGTTACTCTTTGTTTCCTTCCACTCAGGGCCATTCTGCTTGAGAGCCCTAGATCAAAACAGCTGGGGGGGGCAATCAGGTTTGCCTGCAGGGGGTCTTGCAGAAGCTCTTCTGCAAGATTGCTTTGTTGCTCTGGGCACCAGTTCAAGCCGGCAGCTGGATTGATTCCTCCAGGTTGATTGATGAGCTTGTCTGCAGTTCCCCTGCATGTCAGCACTGCAGCACTGCTGTATCAATCCTCAGCATGAAAGTTGCTGGTAGAAAAAGGGGTTTGTGGAGGGAGAGCATTGCTGTGGATGTATTGTCCTCCCATCTTTGATAGGCTAAAGCAGGGGTGTCAAACTCAATTTCATTGAGGGCCGCATCAGCATTGCGGTTGCCCTCAGGGGGCCGGGTGGGTATGGCCAGGGTGGGCGTGGCCTACTGGGTGGGCGTGGCTAGAGTGCATATGTCCTACTGGGTGGGTGTGGCCAGCTCTACATCGTTCGCATCAAGGGTGCCTATGGGGGCCTGGGCAGGAGTGGGACAGATCTGAGGGTCTCTGGCAGAAGGAGGGTCTCTGGGCCAGGGCCAAGGCAGTGGGGGCCGTTCCCTCACTGTTTCCAGGATGGCTTCGCGGGCCACGTGAAACCACTTCGCGGGCCGGATCTGGCCCCCGGGCCTTGTGTTTGACATGTCTGGGCTAAAGCAAAAAAAAACAAACCCAGAATGAACAAGTATCAGATGAAAGTTTTTTTATAGCACTTTCCAAGCTCTGGAATTTAGTTTTGGGTGTGGGGGAGGGAAAGCATTCATCCTCCCTTAAAAAGAGATTTGTGTCCTTTTTTTATCGCTTGTTTTTTTTAAAGATACTATTTGCTGCCTCCTGTTGGAAGTGGTAGGAAATGATTTTATTTCAATTATTCTCTCTCTCTTGTTGGGGACTTGTAGGGGGAAACAATCAGGAATTGTTTTACTTTTGCTGAGTTAAGTACATTCTGGAAGTCGTTCCCACAAATTCTCCTGTTTGGTTATACCTTGGATCCTAGGAACACCAGTGGTGGAGAATGGACCTTTCAGTAATTCAGCAACAGAGGCTAATTCCATGTTGGCTGGTGTTGGATCACAATGAGACTCACTCTCAGGCAAAAATTGACTGGTTGGAAATGGTGCTGCATCGAGAAAGCTGGTTTGATACGGCATTGTGATTCAAGCATTATTTTTGGAAACCCAGTAAAACATGTCTTGGATAAGAGCCAACATACATGGAATCTCCCAAGTCAAAATTCTGAAATTTTGATACAAGGAACTTGCAGTATCTTTTCACCATTAATGGAGACCAACCCAAGTTAAGCCTTTCTGTTCTCTGGCTGAAGTCACTTTCTGAAAAAAACTGGAAGACTAATATTAGATCTTTTTTGTTTTTGTTTCCTTTGTTTTTAACTTCCTTGGTTGTATTACATGGCAAATAAGGTGGATGTGTGTGGCTTTAAGAGATTCCAATGTGAAGATTGGATTTCTCTCACTATTGTCCTTCCTTTGGGATTGATCTGGAGAAATTCTCCAGATTGTTTCACAAAAACTAGACAATCAAAACCTGGACAATACATATATTGAGATACCAATGAATACATAACAGATGGATACATAACTGAAATAATATTTTTGCAATAATAATGTGGTGACAGCCCAGAGTTCTCCTTTTTGAAATTGACCTAGTATAATGGAATGTGTGGAATACCTTGGGGGCCAAAGGAAAAAGATGCTACATAAGAAACAACAAGACAAGAGAACGAGCTTAATGATCAGAGGAAGAAATTTAGGAAGAACCTGCCCTAATTGATCAGCCAGTTAAAAGTGACGGAAGGGAGTTTGGACTTTCAGACTTGCAAGATTCTTTAACGTGGCCTTACAATAAAATAGAATTAGTTCATCTAGTGCTGTTTCTAGTCTGGTTTATCTGGGAGGGCAGATACTTAAGAGCATGTACACCTCCTTTATAAGCATCCTTGATCATAGCTAGTGGGGGAATTACAAGCAGCTGTTTCAGGACCTTAAGAAGAGTCCAAGGAAGAAAGGAACTGCCCTTTTATTTTCTCTTGCCCAATGCTAATTTTCTCAGTTCCATTGCCCTCTAGCCAATGGGGAAACCCCAGAATCAAACAGGTACAATGAAGAAGAGATTAAGGTGATGAAACAAAATGTCCATTGTCTCAAAATGATAAATCAATGGGGAAGTCATTTCTATAATGCTTAGGGCTATTCCCTCAAGCAGATGTTCTGTTGCCCTAGAAGGTTCAGCTAATTAGCCATAAAAAACAAACAAACAGTAGTGCGGATGACTAACTCAGTGCTCTTTGTGTGTTTCAGTTCTCAAAATCTCTTTAGCCTTGCGTGGTGATTGTAAGGACATCAGGTGGGCTATGAACTCTATGGTAGAAGACTGTCCAGACTGCTGGCTGTGAAGGGGTCAAGGGCCTTGTCCACTCACCATGGCTGATCCTACAAGACAGCCTTTCCCAAGTTGATAGTGGTTGACTGGGGATGTTGAAAGTTCTACTATACATTTGTGTTACATCACTTTTAAAGAGAGACCTTGGGAAATGCCACCAGATCTATAAGCAAATGTTATTTTCTCTTGGTTGGCTTTAAGAATTACATAGAATCAGCAGCCTGTAAAATATGGTGAGAACTTGTAGGTATATCAAGTTGTAGAGTCTACCTCTCTTCACAGCAAGTGCAGTTTTATCCAGTGGAATTCTCTTATCCTGCATGGCAGGCTATGGAAATTTCTGTCCTTGCAATGTAAACAGACCAGCTGTTCTACACAGCAGCTGAGAAGAAAGATCACTCAATTGGCCAGATAAATGGTAATCCTCTGGATATTATTGTGTCCTAAGCCAGCGTTTCCCAACCTTAGGTGCTGGCTGGGGAATTCTGGGAGTTGAAGTCCACGCATCTTCAAGTTCCTAAGGTTGGGAAACGCTGTCCTAAGCAGTCTACCTGCAGAAACCAGTATAGTGGTTCCTTATATTCTGTTTGTGATCTGTCTTCATTCCAAACTTATATAGAAAGCTGATGCTTCTCAGCAAAATAGTTCATTTGTTATGTTACATTTGAAAGACCTCCCACTCCCCAATAGTACATACTAAAAATTCTACCTTGTTTTTTATTCTGTCTTTGTATACTCTTTCCTCTGTTACAAGTTATGGATGTTGGTTTTTTTTTGCTCTCATTAGATAAGAAACAGCCAATAAGACTGTCCTTTTGTAACAAAAAAGCTGTTGTTTTTTCCCAACTATGTTCTGGTACAGTACACCAGGAAACTCAACCTGTGATTGATGGATGGATTTTGCTGCCTTTGAGTCAGTGTTGAATCGTGGTAAATGGCTGGACTAGTTCCTGCAGTCACCTTGGCAAGATTTTCAGAAGTAGCTTCCATTCTCAGGGCTGAAAGTGGGGGCTGGCCCAAAGTCACCCAGCTGCCTTTGTGCCGCAGGCAGGACTAGAAATTATAAAAACAGACCATTTTCTGACCCCTAATTGAAAACCTGGTGTCCATCAATTTATTGTTCCTCCTTCATTAAAAGTTGTTTTTAAAGGTAGTTCATTCATTCAGAGGTTCATTGTTATATACAAATTCAGAAAACTGAGTTGAATAAACCATGGTTATTAACCATTAGTGAACATTATATAAATATAAACTTTGGGATATGGTATGCCCCAATAAAGGGACATGGTGGCTCAGTGGGTTAGGACACTGAGCTTGTTGACAAGATGGTCGGCAGTTTGGCGGGTCAAATCCCGAGTGCCGCGTAACAGAGTGAGCGCCTGTTACTCGTCCCAGCTTCTGCCAACCTAGCAGTTCGAAAGCACATAAAAATGCAAGTAGAAAAATAGGGACCACTACGGTGGGAAGGTAACAGCGTTCCGTGCGCCTTTGGCGTCTAGTCATGCCGGCCACATGACCACGGAGACGTCCTCGGACAAGCGCTGGCTCTTCGGCTTTGAAACAGAGATGAGCACCGGCCCCTAGAGTCGGAAACAACTAGCATGCATCTGCAGGGGAACCTTTACCTTTACCTTTATGCCCCAATATGCATATATATTTGATTTTACTAGGTGTGCTGTGAATATTAGAGGGCTAGAATGATGAAATACATTCTAATGTTTTAAAGATGCCATTATTAAAACTTTAGTAAAACAATGATCCCATCATAGACCGAAAATAGAAGAGAGACGTGTTCAATTCACGTATTATCTGGTTTTGAACTTAGTAGGTTGTGAGAACCCTACCCCTATGGGTTATGCTTAACCAAGTGTGAGTTCAACCTTAATGTGAAGCTTGAACTCCAGCAAAAAGTAGCCAGCCTATATAACTGCAAGTTCCCTATAGAGTTTTATTTAGCATACCCAAATCTCCGAGAATGACCTCAAGCACATACAGTAGAGTAAGGAAGTTGACCATGTTGGAGATACATAAGAACCTGCCACTATCTAGGCCTTTTAAAGTCCAAAACAACTGGATAACATTGGGAAGCAGTTCAGATAGATACTTCCTAATTCTGTTCATATAAGAAGGGGGAAGAGATCTAGCACAACCAGATTTGTTATTATTCTGTTATAGCCATTTCAACTAAGGTAATTTTAGCCTTTTAGGGGAACTAATTTCCTGGTCTGGTCTACCAAATGGGGCCAATTAACCATATTACTCCAAAAAAAGTTAGGTCTGGAATTGTCATTGGTAAGCCAAATGTTGCCTGGCTATGCCAAATTAGGCTGAGTTAATGTCAGAGAACTCTACTATGAAAATAAACAGTTGTCTAATGTACTAGAGGTGAAAAGATTGCTTTTGCCTCAGAATATATTGCAGTTTGACCCCAGTGACTTAAAAAAAACCACACACATAAAAAAAGGAACAGTGTATGGTATAATTTGAGGACAGTCGTGATTCTGTTTCCCTCCCAGGACTGATGTGTTTGAAGTGAATCTTGAATCTAGATCAAAGAGATTCTCGGAGACAAAGGTAACACAGATTATATCATCAGTGCTACTGCTCTGTCCTATTTATATGTGGGAGAAAGTGTTTTAATTAGCTAATTCATCAGCAATAACCTCCAAAGAGGGTCACAGCACACACAGGATGAAAACAACCACTTTTAATGTATTCCTCAGACAATGCTGCCAGCTTCAAAAAGAATCTTAAAATTGGTTGGGAAACAAATTTAAATTTATTGCTAAGCATAGTTCTTTATGTGAATTTCTTGTGGGCTATTTGCCTTTCCAATTATCCTATGGATCTGAGTATAGTAATAGGAACAAATGAGAACTTCTACAAGCTTTGTACTTAAATATACATTTAATCCTAATCTATCACAAATATGAAAAACTTTTATAATATTTGTCACCTAGGAAATAATCCTATAATGTCCAATTTTACACCTCTGAAAATTAGTATTTTCTGAAGACTTAATTTTCTTCTACCCACAATTATTTCTATGGATTAGGTAATCATAATTCTAAACTGTATAAAAATAGGTTCAGCGGTTAAATATAAAAATATCAATATAAAATTGAATTATTTCTCTCCAGGATAGGTTTCCATTAAAAATATGGACTTGCTTATTGTTTTGTCTTCCTCACATCTTTTCAAACCATCATAGCACCAGGCAGACTATTTAATGAAGACAATTCCTTATTCCTAACACTGATTTATACTATTTGAAATACCCACTTGAACTGACTTTTGGGTTGATTTAATGTGACATTTGGGGATTTATACGATCTTGCTATCGGTACTTTTCAAATCAGATCTTATAATCAACTGGTAATTTTAAGGCTTTGTGAGGGAATAATATTTAGAATTTACATCTCATGGCTTGGTAAGTCAGAATTTAGTCCATTTTTAAACTATCCCTCAAAGTTTGAAAACCTAGTTGCCTTTGCAACTGGCAAGAATAATTAGTGCACTTCAGAATAAAAAGGAGTAGAAGGAGAGGCTTGAGCAGCAGCACTTCTATCAAGCTCTCTCTACATGGGGCTTCCCTTGAGGACCACCCGGAGGCTCCAACTGGTACAGAACGCAGCCGCGAGAGTTGTGTTGGGAGTCTCCCGATACTCCCATGTCACACCTCTGCTCCGTGAGCTGCATTGGTTACCAGTTGTCTTCCGGGTGAGATTCAAGGTACTAGTAATGGTGTTTAAAGCCCTTCATGGCAGGGGTCCGGAGTACCTTAGGGAACACCTGCTGCCGGCGTCTACTTCCCTCCGCCCTGTGCGTTCCCACAGAGAGGGCCTCCTCAGGGTGCCACCGGTCAGAGAATGCCGACTGGTGGCCCCCAGGGGGAGATCCTTCTCTGTGGGCGCCCCGGAGCTATACGGTTGAGCTCCGGACGGCGCCCGATCTTCGCTCCTTTCGCCGCAATCTAAAAACATACTTGTTCGAGCAAGCCGGCCTGGCCTGAGGGGGGATTGGTGGGGTTTTTATTATTTTTATTGGGGTTTTTAGTATGTATTAACTGTATTTTTTAATTGGGTATGTATTTAATTACTTTTTATCTTTTGTAATTTCTGTGTTTTATTCTTGCCCTGTACACCGCCCTGAGTCCTTCGCGAGAAGGGCGGTATAGAAATATTAATAAATTAAATTAAATTAAATTAAACCATCTCCAGGACAGGATGAAAATAGCTTGTTTCCCCTATTCCCATCTCGGGGAGTGCATGAGTTTTTACTTACTAACTAAACCTACCTTCTTAGGCCCATAGCTGGAATTAACTACCAGAGGGTTTTTCGGGCCTAGGATCGCAAGTTTATACATATGCCCAGTTATTCAAACAGCAAATAATTATAATTTAAAAAGCCATCTAAATCCATAAAGACTCTAGGACCACGAACCGTATAACATTTCAGAAGAGTTAGATCCAAAATAACAAGAACAATATCCAGATTTCAAAAGGGAAGCTAACATCAAATTAAAAGAGACCCCTACCACGGATCCTAATCCAATGTCTGGGCCGGGGGAAGGCTTTCGGACTTTTTGAAAAACGGGCGGGATGAGACCCAAACGGATCGGCAAGGAGACGGGATGAAGGTTCTTGGAACTCTTCAGTGACATTCTTTGATCGATTGGAAGGGAGCCCACCAACTCGGTCCAATCATACAGGTCGGGCAGAAACTATTGGGTTCCAAAAAGTAAGTTAATTTATTTAATCTGGAACAATTTCGTGATGGGGAAACATTCTGTCTCGGGCAACAAAAGCCAGGCGATCACGTGACTCCAAAACACTACAAAATCCCTACCGGGATCTGCGGACCTGAAGTCACAACTGTTCACATCGTTATTACTCATTTCTTGGAATTGACCTTCTCTACGATTCTTGTTGGTTTCTACTTCCGATGAATTCGGGCTGATCGCTTGCACGGGAATCAAACTGGTGGGGCGCAGGAAATGTAAATTCACACGCTATTATATTAGCAAAAGAGTAAATCAAGAAACAAACACTGCGTTGTTGTAAAAGAAAAACGGCATTTAATTATGATTAATTTACGCGCAGATACAAACAATAGAAGCTGCCCAGACTCTACAAGACTGGCCTGTTTACAACTTTAAAAATAGGAAACAGTAACACAAAAACCTAAGTCTCAAGACACATTCAGATACTGATTAATATACAGCATTTCTCTTTTTCAGGGGAAACCCACGCATTCAATTTTACGACAGAATTTCCGCTGGAGGAATCAGCCGTCGAATCGCAAGGCGGCACACATTCCTAATACTTTAGTCTTGCCTCCTATTTTTGCTTAGGCTTGGAACATACAGAAAACCCCGAGGTCTTAAGAGCAATCTGTTCCACTTAGTTCCCACTGTTACGGGATGGATTGACAACGGTAACTCTATTAAGGAGCGAGCCGGGGATATCGATCGCAACCACCGTTATTAATGAAGCTCAATACAGTGTATTCGGCTCCCGGACACGCCCCACCGCTTTCTTTTACTACACTAGCGCCTCCTCTCGATGCTCTCGAAGTTCGGCTGCGCTGCCTTCTCTTTCCTCTCATCCTTCCAAACGCCGGGGCTTCTTTCACATGCTAAATCGATACGCTAGGCATTCGGGTTTTATTCCTGCAATTCAGGAATCTCCGGATCGCGGCTCTTTCTCACCCATCCTGGCCGCTACGCTTCTTTCCCCTCCCTCCATCGATCGATCGGCTCGACCTTCTACCCGCTCGCCTTACAACGGAACCAGTCCCTCGGAGCGCGCTCGATGCGCTCCGTGCTCGCTCATGACGGAACGATTCCCCCGGGCGCTTTCTCTGACCACTCGAGCTTCTCGACGCTCTTCTTCCCGCGCCTGTTTCCTAGGCAGAGGGACCGGAAGTGGCTCGAGGAGGGGAGGGGGGGGCTCGGTCCCTCCTCAGGTGAAGGCGCTGCCGATGGAGCCGCCGTCGCGGAGCAATTGAGCCCCCCCTCCAGCGCCCCCCACCCCCCTCCCAGCGGCTGGGCCGGGGGGGCCCTCCCCGTAACGAAGCGACCGGACTTGGAGCGCCGCCGCCATTCAGGTGAGGAGGAAGCGGCACGGGGTACGGGGGGGGGGGTCGGCCGGGGACAACGAGCGGAGAAGCAGCCGGAAAAGTGAGGAGTGGGAAAGTGGGGTTGAGGTAGGAGGGGAGGGGAGGGGAGGGGACAGTCGGGGCAGCTCTCCGAGGCTTCGGGAAGAGGCGACGATGGAAGCCGAGGCAAAGTGTGGCTGCCCATTCGGAGTCACTCTTGTAAAGAGGTGGTAACTAAGGAACTGCTTGCCAGTGGGGAGAGAAAAGGCTCGGAGGAAAAACTTGGGCTGCGCCTTGGGGAAGCGAGGCTGTGTGCCGGGCGAGGAAACAAAGAGGAATTGTGTGGGTGTCTGAGGGCAGTGGGGAGGGCAGCTGATGGCGGGTGGCGGAGGCAGCCGGCGGAGTGGCAGTTCTGGAAGGGGTGAGCTTGCTTCAAGGCAGGGGTAGGCAACCTTGGCTCTTTTATGACTCGCGGACTTCAACTCCCAGAATTCCTGAGCCAGCTATGCTGGCTCAGGAATTCTGGGAGTTGAAGTCCGCGAGTCATAAAAGAGCCAAGGTTGCCGACCCCTGCTTCAAGGGATTGGGACACTTGCAAGGGAGCGCGTCTCGTTTCGGTCGGCTCTCTTGCCCAAAAACTGTGGAAAAGCAAGCGCGAGTTGTTTTTGAAGTCCTCTAGTGATCGATACTTTTCTTGTTATTGCTTCGTAGCCAAGCTACGAATCGGTAGGACGTGGTGCCGTGTTTTGGAGATTTAGGTTCACACCCGTCGCGGTGTCTCTTTTGGCTGGAAGTAATGCTTTCCAACCCGTAGCTTTGCCTTGTTGCAATTAATTAGCTGCCGTGTAGTATTTATCTTCAGGTGCATCTTTGCCCGGAAGGGAAGGTATTTTGGAATAGTGCTTCTACTGTAATAACGCTCAGCGGGGTTCCTTTTGGAAATAAAACTCTTTATGTGCATTAGTTATCAACATGGGGGGTGGGATAAATTTAGCGGATATTAAATCTAAAATGCTCTAACCCTCACTTATATAGCCTGCTTGCCTATGTGTTTTAGTAGTGTGTGTTTTTAGTGGAGAAAAACTGCCTCTCGCCAATAAACTCTGTCAGTAGCTAGTTACTCTAAATTCCAATCTTTTGCACGTTCCGCTTCTTGCTATATTAAAGTTTGTTACGGAAAAATAAGACATTTCATTTTTTAGAACAAGAAAATGCATTTTTCTTCTCTTTGGATGGGTTCGTGTGTTTGAGAGAGATGAAAATAAACGGCAGCAAATGACAGTATCTCTGAAAACACAGTTTAAGAATAAATAAACCTGTTGAGCAATGTGGAGAAAGTTAATTTTCGTTATTTTGTACTCTTTTTAATTTAAGAACTTCCTTGCTAATACATTGGGACTCGCTTTTGGGAGATGATTATTATTCAGACCAGTTAAAGGTCAAAGTGTAGAGGCTACTTTGTTGGAGAACCAATGGTTTATGTGAGTAGAAATCAACACTATAGCATCCAGTGTCAAATTCCAGTTAGCATAGCTCTCAGGTTTGGCTACTTTGTCATCTCTAATTAATAAAGGTTTGCTTTGAGGCAGTCAACAATGCCCAGCCAGCTTTTGTCACAATATACTTAAGTGACAAGTTTATGTAGGACTTTCTGATTAGTACTTCAGCTATGTTGGAGAAGTCACTACTATGAGTGTTTTGATGAATCATTTGATCACTCTTAGGTTTTCGGTGAGTTTTTGTACATTACATTTATAGAAGTTAGGGAAAATGTGTTCAGTTATTGAAATCTAGCTAGATCAAATCAGAGGCTCAATGTTATGAGTGAGACAGTGTCTACTTTTAAAAAGCATGATTTGTGTGACCAAAATGCTCTATTCTTGTTACCCTATAAAGCAGACTTCATTCTTTCTCTAGTCTAGACACTAGAATTTTAATATAGTTCTATCAGGCAAATGAATCTTAGGATAGTTTTTTAAGATAGGAAGTTTTTTTTAATTCAAACTGGTAATTAGTTTTCAAGTTTTCTTTGCTCCCTAATGCTAATGATATGCCATGTTAGTTTTTCATCAGTGATAGTTTCTTTGTCTATATGAAAACTACAACTTGCTGACTTCAGGGTCTTCATGTTTAATAAGATTTAATATGGATGGATTAATTTAATCAAGTTTTGTTATGAACAGTTTCTTGTTGCTGACTTAAAAAAATAATTTGGGGGATTTTTTTTCTTTTCAAGTCTAATAGCTTAACTTTATACAAGTTTAGTAAGAAGTAAAGCCCATTGTATTTAATGGGTCTATAAGGTTGATCGTGATAGTTTTGCAGTTTTTATGGCTAAGAGAGTGACTCAGTCTGACTAGCTTATGATAAAATGAAGATTTCTATTACAGACATACATACAGGATAAAAATCTGTAACTATGATAAATGGGTAGTGTGCTCTATTTAATGCTTCCTTCAAGTAGCTGCAGTGGAATATTATTTTGTAGTCTCAGATTTCATCAAGAATCCTTTTTGAGAGCTTTGCTCAGACTGGGTGTCTAATGACTGTAGCCAGAAATTGTATGGAACCAAGTCTTCTTTGAAGCTGTACCAATGTAGTTGTAAGATTACTTTAAATTATGTAAGTTGCTCTAAATTTTAGTGGCCTTGGTTATGTATATTATGGGTAGCTATGGTTCATTGTAATAAATCTTTCAGTAAAATAAATAATGTTTCTATTATTGCCACCTTGCTATATTCCTTTAAATTTGGGAACAGAAGGGCTTTAAAAATGGAGTGACCAAATGGTCATTTCCCTTCCATTTCTGTGTGGTAGAACACACTTAAGATATGTTTTGATTGTTTAAAGATGCCTCTGCTACGACCCATTATTGAAAAACTGGACACATGATGAAGTGTTAAGAGTGATGTCTGAGGGGGAAATTAAAGCCATTTTCCAGAGCATCTTTTATAAAATGTAGCTCAAGAATTCCAGACCATCTTTTAGGGCAGGGGTCCCTAATCCCTGGTCTGTAGACCAGTACCAGGCCATGGCATGCCAGCAGCCAGTTTGCGCAAACATGCAAAGCCCCATCCACAAGATGCAGGCAGCACACAAAACCACGCACCCTCCGGTCTGCAGGAAAACCTCTCTCCACGGAACTGGTCCCTGGTGCCCAAAAGGTTGGGGACCTCTGTTTTAGGGCAAGCAAAAAAAAAACCCAACAAAAAAGTTCAGAAATAGAGTTGATTTAAAATAAAATATAATACGAAATTTACTAACAAAGATTTTGCTAACCAGGAAATCAGTGCTATGAATAATGGATGTATGGAAATATGAAATAATCCAGATGATGATGGAATCTCTCTGTCTATATATGGCTATTTTTCAGTTGGGGATGGTTAAGTTTATCACTGACAGAAATTAAGACAAACCCTTTCAGGTTCAGCTCAACCAGTTAGAACAGTTAAGGAGAAACTGCTTATAATCTCATATTTCTGAGCGACTTGGTGCTGCTTCTAGCAACCGTCATAAATATGAGTCAGTCGCCAAGCGTCTGAATTTTGATTCCGTGACCATGGAGATGCTGCAACAGTTATAAATGTGAAAAACGATTATGTCACTTTTTTCAGTGTTGTAACTTTGAACGATCACTAAACTCATAAATCGAGGACTACCTGTATGTGGCATATAGAATTTATTTTTTTCAAAACTCAGTTATGCTCTTAGGAAGAGGATGAAATGGGAGTGGATTTTTGTGAATATGTTTATATTTGGGTGTAAGCTTTTCTGTTTTTTGTTTTTCATGAAAGAATGAGGGGAAAATATTTTAATCCTATTTCAGCAAAGTTGGTAACTGATTGTATGACAGTAGAACTTTCTTCCAAGTCGTCTGTGGAGGCTGAATTGAAGCAGTAGAACATAGTCACTTGGATGGGCCATGCAATTTTAGCCTGCCAAATGAAAATATACGCTTCTTGTGTTGTCACTGCCAATAAGCAGATTACACCCAAAAGAATATAAGAAAGTCAGCACTAGTAAAGTCCTAATTTATTACCTTTATTGTTTATTTATTTACTGAATTTGTTATACAGTGTGATACTGAGGTACTGTAGTATTGTAGCAGTGGCCTTTATATGGTCTATGTCCCACCTAATTTGAGCTCAGTTCTCTGAAGCTGAGCAGTTTGCAACTTATAATCATTTGGTAAATCCCGATATATAAATATAATTTATCCTGATCTCTATTATTATCCTGGTGTTCCTAATACATTTGTTATGCAGCAAGCTGATGATAGTGATGCCACCCAATTATTCACAGATTTTAGTTGATTTAATTCACATTCATTTTCATATTGCAGCGCTAGAACAATTATGAAGCAAAAAGCATGCTTTTATTTTCAGATAATGTATTAGTGTCATAACAGAAAGTTTAATGATGTGATAATTTTGGGGGAAGAAATACCTCCTTTAAAATTGCAATTGCCATTTGCATTTTTTTGAAAGTAGTTCTGCTGGTGCTATTCTAGTGCTTGATTATGTGAGTCGGCTTCTTAGGCTGTTTTGCTTGTAGACCTTTGCCCATAAATCTGGAATTAAGTTCCTTGGAGTCAGTGGAACTTTATATTTAGTAATCTATAATATATATGGGGTTGATCTATAAACATTTTTATTGTAATTGTTATTCAGTAAATGTTTCAGTTTTATTTTTTGTACACTGTTTTGGACAAAGGATGATGGAAGAATGAAGCCATGTCAAAGACCCAGAGGGTAAGTTATAGGTAGCAGCTACAAATCTGAATGTCTGAGATTTTACTAGAATCTGGATTCATGCAAAGAATGAGGGGTTTTGTGTGTTTTATCTATGCTAGTCTCTCAGTAGTATCCCTATTATTATGCAGAATGCGGCCGCGCGAGTTGTGATGGGGGTTTCCCGATACTCCCATGTAACACCTCTACTCCGCGAGCTGCATTGGCTTCCGGTTGCCCTCCGGGTGAGATTCAAGGTGCTGGTGATGACCTATAAAGCCCTGAATGGCTTGGGTCCGGGATATCTGAGGGAACACCTGCTGCCGGCATCAAGCTCCCTTCGTCCAGTGCGCTCCCTTCTCAGGGTGCCACCGATAAAAGACTGTCGGCGGATAACACACGTGGGAAGGGCCTTCTCTGTGGGTGCGCCTGCCCTTTGGAACCAACTGCCCATGGAGCTTAGGACTGCCCCCAACCTTCGCACATTTTGCCGGGACCTGAAGACCTGGCTCTTTGAGCTCTCCGGCCCAGGCTGAGAATTTTTAACTGGGGTTTTTAATTTTAGGGATGATTTAATCTTTTTTAAAATTTGTTTTTAACTTTTGTACTGGTTGTTTTAAATGTCCTGTAAACCGCCCTGAGTCCTTCGGGAAAGGGCGGTATATAAATTTAATAAAATAAAATAAAATAAAATATTCTGTAGTCAAAACAAAGTTATGAAAAAAGAGGGAGATAACAGCGAATTCAGAAAAGAGCAAAGATTTACAGAAACCAAAAAGGAGAGGAAGGACACCAATTTCCCAGAAAATAACAAACCGAGGACTTGAGCATGTTATGTGACCATGGAATGCTATCTTCTAGTGACAATGCATCTCACAAATGAGAGGGAATAAAATATCCTGGAACAGGAGTACTGGTGTTTTCGTCTAACAGTTTCTGCTTGTGACATCTCAAAATGCAAGAGCTTTTGTAGAACCTTGATAATTCCATGTAATGCTGTTTCATTTTTCTGCTTCTTACTTTCTTTCTTCTAGTCACAGTGATAAATATGACAAGATGCTTGTTGAAAACAAAAGTCTGAGCAGAGATTCCCTACCATACTGACCATGGTCAGCCAACGGCCCCCATTTTCCCCAGATTGCCACCAAAATGTGTTGGGACAGTTATTGGAAAAGTACTTTTTTTTAAAAAAATGGATAAATTAAGAGAGAGTATATTTTACACACTTACACATAGTGTCATTACTGCCACTTCCTTTCAGGGCTTGGAGTCCCAAACAAAAGAAAACAAAATGGTTAACCACTCTGCAGTGTTCAGTTTTTCCCAAGAATCAGTGAATACTCAGAATTGTTTATTTTGTATTGCCCATTTTTCCGGTCCCTGAAAGCTTCAAATCTTAGTTGAAATCACATGATCTATGCCTGTCATGATGCCTAGACCTAGTGTGTGTAAACTAGTAGAGCTGCCTTCCAGTTTACAAAATCCTTTTAGCCATTGGCCTGCCTGCCTTAGAGAGCTGTCTTTTCTGCCTTCTACATAGGAAAATTTTACAAAACTGGCATTTCCCCCCTCCCACAGGATTGCTAACCTGTATTTTCCCCCTACCTGTCCTTATACATAATTGCTTTGGAATTCTCACAGAAATAATCCAATAATTGATCAGAGCTGTTATTATATAGACATAATACAATGACTTCTTGCTGAATTCCCTTTATTATATACCCTAAGGTATAATACTTTTGTGAAGGTATAATACTTTCTTTTTCTGAGTATTTGCAATGTTCCTTGCTGGCGTCCAGCAAATTTTCTTCTTTGTTTTGGATTGGCCCCATTTTTGTGACACAGAATTTAGCTGGTGTGGGTTTCCTGGGAAGATGAAAAGAGCATGAGGAACTGGGAAGGTGAACTACCCTCCTTTTAAAAAATTCTCTCTTTCTGGGAATTGTGTCTTGCAAGTTGATGGGCAAGTCGCAAGAAAAGATGAAGTGTGTGTTTGATATGGAAATGCCTGCATGAATGTTAAAATAATGCATTACTTTGGCAGTGGTCCATGCATCATTTTTAAATCATTATTATTGACTTTATTCTCCATACGTTTTTCACTTCTTACAGAAGACCAAGACATTCGGTGCTTAATCCTTTAGGAATAAACGTATCTTGTGCAAGTGATTTGAAAAATTTCTATGTATTTTTCTTCAGAGAATAACTTTTTAGTGTATGAATCTACAAGGCAGACCTAAGGGAGATACTAAGAGCTCTCTCTGAAATAACCATAAGTGCTAAATGAAAAAGGTTCTTTTTAATATTAAATGCTTGAATTTTCAACAACTCTTAAAGTCATTCGGACAAATGAGCATATCATAGGTGTGGGTTACAACAGCATATAGTGCAGACATGTCAAACTCGTGACGTCACGTGACATTGCGCGACGTATCAGAACTTTTTCCCATTGCCGGCAATGGGATGGGCGCGGTTTCTCCGTGACGCTCCGGCCCGTGGGCTGGCAGTTTGACACCCCTGATATAGTGCTTTTGAGGTCTATAATTAATATGCATGTAATTTTTAATTAGTTAACTAATGAAGCTGAACATCTATGGAAGAGAGCTTTTGATAAAGATTACTACCACTTGGCCATAAACCATGTTAGTATCCATGCGGTTAACTAAGTATTCAGTAATGATTCACTCTTTGGGAATTATAAAATGTGTTAAGAAGAGCATGTGTTGCTGATACTGAGTTTTTAACACAAAGTTAGAAATAGTTGTTTAATTGAAACCTGAAGTTTGAGATTTTTCAGAATACAGGTAGTCCTTGACTTACATCACTTTACATAGTTACCATTTGAAGTTACAGTGGCACTCAAAAAAATGACTTATGACCATTTTTCACATTTATGACCGTTGCATCATCCCCATAGTCACATGGCAGACACCTGGCAACTGGTTCATATTTATGACAGTTGCAGTGTTCTAGGGTCATGTGATCACCTTTTGCGACCTTCTGACAAGCAAAGTCAATGGGGAAGCCAGATTCACTTAATTATTGTGTTACTTACTTAACAACTGCAATGATTCACTTAACAACTGTGGCAAGAAAAGTTGTAAAATGGGACAAAACTAACCCCCCTTTGTGTCAGAGGCACACTTTAAGGTGCTTCCTTGTTGAAGGGATTAGCTGGTGACATCACTGTTGCCTGGGGCATGCCCGTGGGGGCTCCTTTCATGTACCCGTCAAGGAACAGGAGCGAATGATGGGAGCTCAACCCCGCCACACAGCAGCACTCAGGTCTCAAATGCGGCTTGCTAACCTCCAACCCAGCATCCTAACCATGTCAGCCACTGCACTCCTGGCAAAACTCCCTTAACAACTGTCTTATTCAACAAGAGAAATTTTGGGCTTAATTGTGGTCATAAGTTGAGGACTACCTGTATAAGTGATGGGAGGCAGAGAAAAAACTTATCTACATTTGCGGTCATGTAATATGATTTGTGGTCATGTAGTATGAGCCATTGATGGCGCAATGGTTAGAATGCAATATGACAGGTTAATTCTGCCGACTGTCAGCAGTTTGATCCTGACCGGCTCAAGGTTGACTCAGCCTTCCATCCTTCCGAGGTTGGTAAAATGAGGACCCAGATTGTTGGGGGCAATATGCTGACTCTGTAAACCACTTATAGCTGTAAAGCACTATGAAGGAATATACAGGTAATCCATGAGTTATGAACATTCTGTTAGTGTACGTTACGCAATAAGCACCTCCTAGTGTTTACGAGCAAATCCCAAAATTATGAATGTTTCATACCACGGCAGTCATTTCATCCTTATGAACGACTGCAGAAGCACTGCAACATTAACCCTGGCTATTCCCTCCCCCCCTCCCCCCATCTGTGTCTCCTTAGGCACTAGGCCTGTGGATACCTACCTTGAGAAGATCTAGACAGTCTTCGTTTGCAGAGAATGGAGGCCTAAAGTACTGCGAGATCAGTAGCGTGAGATCTCATGCTACTGATCTCGCATGATCTCACGGTACTTTAGACCTCTGTTCTCTGCAAACAGAAGGCTGGATGAGATCTGCAGCAAAAGACTGGACAATCACTTAAATATGAGCCAGCAGTGTGCTGCAGCTGCCAAAAAAGCCAACACAGTGCTAGGCTGCATTAACAGGGATAGAATCAAGATCACGTGAAGTACTAATACCACTTTACAATGCTTTGGTAAGGCCACACCTGGAATACTGCATCCAGTTTTGGTCACCATGATGTAAAAAAGATGTCGAGACTCTAGAAAGAGTACAGAGAAGAGCAACAAAGATGATTGTGGGACGAGGCTAAAACATATAGGGAACGGTTGCTGGAATTGGGTGTGTGTAGTTTAATGAAGAGAAGGGTCAGGGGTGACATGATAGCAGTGTTCCAATATCTCAGGGGCTGCCACAAAGAAGAGGGAGCCAGACTGTTCTCCAGAGCACCTGAGAGCGGGACAAGAAGCATTGGATGGAAACTAGTCAAGGAGAGAAGCAACCTAGAACTAAGGAGAAATATCCTGACAGTTAGAACAATTAATCAGTGGAACAACCTGCCTCCAGAAGTGGTGAATGCTCCAACACTGGAAGTTTTTAAGAAGAGACTGGACAGCCATTTGTCTGAAATGGTACAGGGTTTCCTGCCTTAGCAGGGGGTTGGACTAGATGACCTCCAAGGTCCCTTCCAACTTCTTCTTCTTCTTCTTCTTCTTCTTCTTCTTCTTCTTCTTCTTATTATTATTATTATTATTATTATTATTATTATTATTATTATTATTATTATTGTTATTATTGTTATTATTGTTATTGTTGTTATTGTTGTTATTGTTGTTATTGTTGTTATTGTTGTTATTATTATTATTATTTTGCAAATGGAGGGAAGGCCTGAAACATTAAAGCCTTCCCGCTGTTTGCAAAGCCTTTTGCTATCTTTGCAAAAAGCCTTTGCCGCTGAGAACAGCCCCGGATTGATGTGCGCATCACTCCTGGCCTCTTCTTAAAGGCCTGTGCTGCCAAGAATGGAGGTTGGAACAACGCACATATCAAGGCAGGGTTCTGTTCTCGGTGGCGAAGGCCTTGAGGAAAGACCTTTGTTGTCAAGAACGGAGGCCGGGAGCGATGTGTGTATCAAGCTGGGGCTTCATTCTTGGCGGTAAAGGCCTTGTGGTTCTCAGTGGGTCGAGAGGAGGCCTTGGGAGTTCTGAAGCAGGTGACCTGTTCCATCACTAGGCCACCCATGGCCTTCTTCACCCTGAGATACCCCATGTGCACTTAACAAATCTTGCATTCGATTCGATTAGCGAATGCGTGGGCAAAAGCAGGGAGTGATCCAATTCAAGATACGCCATTCACCCCTACGAATCCTTGAGTTATGAATGGAATGGGCAGGCTCCATTGCATTCATAACTTGAGGACTACCTGTTATATGTCTAAGTGCTATTGCCAGTGCTGCTATTCTTCCATGTAACAAGAGTTGAAAAACCCTGGGAACGTAATCTTGAAACATGGAAAAACAATTCAGAACTCTAATAAAAGTATGTATTCATCTTCAAATTTATACAAAGTCCAATTCCAATTCTCTTTTAATATCAGTTCGATTCATAAGCATTTCCATGCATACAAGTGCCACGCTGGCCATAATAGGATGCCTCTCCTCCTTATTTCTTTCTCTTCTTTTCACTAAGATTCTCTGTGCCACAGTTACAAGTTCATAGTGAAGAGAATCAACACGTGCTAAATATTGGGAAAACACTGTATTTGGCACCGAATATTTATTTACATTAGCTTTTTGTTAATTTACAAATAAAAGGGATATTTTTAAGCTAGAAATATTTCTACTGATCCAGATTTCCCCTTCCTCTGAATAGTTGGTTCATCTGACTAACCTCCCTTTGCAACAGGAGTGGAAAACCGATATTCATAAAGGAAACTAGGCTTCTGCTGATGGAAATGATGGTTGAGGAAAAACCAGTAGAATCTTCCTAGATCTGACTAAGTTTTCCCATAACTCATTAACCTTCAAGGTGTTAATTATTGTCTCCAATTCCCAGGCTGCCACCAAGTCCATGTTTTCACTGTTCTACACAGTTTTTGAAATTCTTGTTTTGGAAATAAGCAATTGGCTTTTAATGGGAATTGGGCACTTAACTCCTTCTTTTCCCTGCCTTTGTATCTCAATGAAAGCAGCATATGACAGAAATTTGAAGGAAAAAAAGTTGCTCTACTCCTCTTCCCAAATGCACAATTGTCAGCCTTTTTGGTTCCACTCTTGATATTTTTGTAATCAATTTCTTCGTTATGTTCTCCAGTACATATAGATGAAGAGGTATGTGAATGTATGAAGATGTAGAAGTGACCTGGAATAAATTTAAAAATGCAATAGTAGAGGTAACAAATTCAAAACAGAGAGAGGGGTACAGAGATACAACAGTGGATGACTTGGAGGAAATTCTTCTTCTCATGGATGAAAGAAGATCTTATAAAAATAAAAACAAAGAAAAATACAATGAATTGCAGAAAACAATTAGAAGAAAAATTAGACTGGCAAAAGAAAAGTGGTTTGCAAAGAGATGCAAGGAAATAGAAGAGACAGAAGGTATACATGATAATTTCAATTTACACAAAAAACTGAAAGAAACAGCAGGCCTCTACAAAAAGAATACCAACAACTTAGTTGACAAAGAGGGGGAAATTATCTTAGATGAGGATGAAAAACTAAAAAGATGGAAGGAATATATTGAAGAACTTTTTGAGTACACCAGGAATGATATAGATATGAGAAGTATAACAACTGGACCAAACATCACTATGGAGGAGGTTGAACATGCAATAAAAATTCCAAAAACAAGAAAAGCCATAGGACCTGATGATATCCCAGTAGAAATTTTAAAATTGCTGGAAGACAATGGGAAGAATTTTTTACTGCAGCTCTTCAGTTGATTATGTGAAACAGGAAAGATACCAAATGATTGGCTAAAATCAATCTTTGTGACAATCCCCCAAAAAATAAATGCAAAGAAGTGTACCGAATACAGAACAATAAACTTAATGAGTCATGCCCTGAAAATATTCCTGAGAATAATTCACACAAGAATATACAACAAAATTGAGTGTCTAGGTAACACAATTTGGTTTCAGAAACAATCTGGGTACACGAGATGCGCTATTTTTTTTAAATCCCATTTATATCCCGCCCTTCTCCGAAGACAGGGTGGCTTACAATCTAAGCACAAATGTGCTTAGCAATAGCTTTCATTCTATGTATATGCCTGCTTATTAGGGCTTTTGCCCCCCCAAGCGGCATTATTACAAAGTCAGCTTATTGCCCCCAACAATCTGGGTCCTCATTTTACCTACCTCGGAAGGATGGAAGGCTGAGTCAACCTTGAGCCTGGTGGGACTCGAACCTGCACTAATTGCAGGCAGCTGGTGTTACTTAAGGAGGCATTAGCCCACTGCTCCACCAAGGCTCTTATATATTCAGCATTCAAGTTCTTATACAGCATTGTAAAGATGTCAATCACACTGTTTACATGTGCTTCATTGATTTTGAAAAAGCATTTGATAAAATAAGACACAGCAAACCATTAGAAATCCTGAAACAAGGGGGACTAGGTGACAAAGACATCCAAATCATAAAGAATCTATATTGGCATCAGGTAGCAAATGTGAGACTAAGCCAAAAATACTCAGCTGATGCAGAAATACGAAGAGGGGTCAGACAGGGATGCATTCTGTCTCCACTGTTGTTCAATATCTACTCTGACTCAATCTTCAACGAGGCACTGGAGAACATTGATGCTGGTATCAAAGTAAACAGTGTTTGGATCGACTATTTAAAATATGCTGACGATACAGTTCTGCTTGCCAGTAAGCATGAATACCTTCAGCTCCTCATCAACAGAGTCACAGAAATATCTGAAAAATACGGCTTAAAGCTTAACACCTCAGAAACCAAGATCATGGTCATCAGCAAACAACCCATTAATTTACCACCAATAAATTCGGAAGGAATACCATTAGAAAAAGTTGAAAGGATCACACACCTCGGTTCTAATTTACATGAAAGCTGGGACATGACCACTGAAGTAAAGACCAAGGATAGAGAAAGCTCGAACAGCATTCTTCAAAATGAAAAAGGTCTTCTGCAGTCACGACATAAGCCTAAGATTGAAAATCAGGCTTGTCAGATGTTATATTTTTTCTGTCCTGCTCTATGGAGTAGAGAGTTGGTCTCTTGACAGAAGGCCACCTGAAGAGACTAGAAGCATTTGAAATGTGGATTTACAGGCGGTAGGATGTTACGTATAAGCTGGGTTGACAAGATCAGGAATGAGGAGGTGATAAGCCACCTGGGAAAGCCAAGGGAAATCATCAAAACAATTAAAAAAATGAAAGTTAGAATATTTTGGACATGTGATGCGACACCCAGAAAAATACGGCATACTCCATTTAATCCTCCAGGGAAAGACTAAAGGCAAACGAGGTCCAGGCAGAAGAAGAACATCATGGCTTCAAAATCTAAGGGACTGGTTTGGACAAAACTCAGCAGCAGTTTTTCATGCGGCTACTGATCACCAACGTCTGATAAAGGATATGGCACAACAAGAAGAAGTATGTATAGTAATTCTTTATGGCTAAACTGAAAGCACACCACTTCTCAGCCTTGCTGTGAAGAGCGCACTAATAGGATATCTTAAAAGCCTTGTGTGGAGTTAAGGGAATTTGCTAAATGCCACCACCAAGACTAGGACCCTTTTGGAAACCCAATGAAAATGTCATATTTTGAGAATTACTTATGGTCTGGACAGGGGTCTGTTGGGAAAATTGAATTATGTGCCTTAAGTTAAATAAACTTTGATCAGCCAATCCCTTTTAATTGAAAGAAACAAAGCTCTGGTTGAGGGCTGACTATCATATTATATTTTGGGGCTAGATAATTTATGTGACATAAGATTAGAGAAGCTGATTTTAAACGTGTATTGGAACTGGTAATGTGTAGTCTCAGGAAAGAGTCAAAACTTGGACTTTCTCGGTGTAGCAAACAAGCTGGATTTAACTTGCTGCTATTTTTTGTGGAGCACTTATATTGTTGCAAATCTGTGACCTTCAATAATGGTATTGAACATTATAGTATATCAAGTGCCTTCCTAGGCCATGAAGAAAACAGCCAAGTATCTGTTGATCTGAAAAGGCAAGAGAAAACCTAGAATTTAAAATGCAGGAGCATAGATTTATATATTTTATTTTTTTTATTTTAATTCCATTTATATCCCGCCCTTCTCCGAAGACTCAGGGCGGCTTACAAGCTTAGCAGTAGCCTTCATTCTATGTATATGCCTGCTTATTAGGGCTTTCACACATACCCCAAGCGGCATTATTACAAAGTCAGCTTATTGCCCCCAACAATCTGGGTCCTCATTTTACCTACCTCGGAAGGATGGAAGGCTGAGTCAACCTTGAGCCTGGTGGGATGCGAACCTGCACTAATTGCAGGCAGCAGGTGTTACTTAAGGAGGCATTAGCCCACTGCTCCACCAAGGCTCTATAAAGGTTTGGTATTTGTGTTCTTCAGTCGACAAATATTTTCTGTATATATTGTTTTATTCTTGGCTGGAATAAAGATACTAATTAAGCCAATTCATGCCTGTGGGCCTTTTGCTGATTAATTCAGTTCCTGAATAAGGGATTAAGTGTCTGGAAAGCCCAGCTTTATAGCTGAGTCTACTGTAAGCCTGTCACTTGCCTTTTCTTCCAGCCATTCAATTATTATATTCTGGTAATGTCATTCATCTCATCAGGTCTCCGTTGTACTTATCGTTTTAGCACTTCTCTGTTAAGAGCACAACCTCTTACGATTCTTTTCCCATACTCTGAATGTTAGTGCGTATACAATGAAGGCCACTAGCTTTATGACCCATGTTCTTATTTTTCTTTGACATATTTAAGAGGCCCCATTTCAACAACACTCCCATTTCCCAGAGGGCACAAGTTCTTATTTGACTTTTGGACCAGAGTTTTGTTTCTGCTTCTACAGACGTGTTTAAAATTCTCGTAATCAAGCTTACCATGTGTTGTTAAAATATTTTTACTAGTGAGGCATAACCCATTTCATGCCAGCTGTCTATTAATTAGGTAATTCAGATGATGGGCTTGGAAACCAAATCTTCCCCACCAATGCTATTTGCACTGGTAGTTAATATGCAGGACAGGTGGTCTTTATTTAACAACCACACATTCATTGACCAGACTTAAGACAGTGCCGAATGAATGGTAGCTATGACTGGACCTTGTACTGTACTTATGACTGTCACAGTGTTGTTGCAATCATGTGGTTATGATGTGCAACTTTTCTTGTCAACTACTCACAAGCAAAATCAGTGGGGAAGCCAGCCGAAAATCAGAAGTCACGGTCATAGGAAGTCTTCACTTAATGTCTTAGGTAGCCTTATTTAACAACAGCAACTGGCTGCTGCAATTTCCATTACTGAATAGTACAGTCATGTGCTTTTTTTAACTTATGACAATGTCATTTAACAGTGGAGTTTCTAGACACAGTGCTGTTAAACAAGGCTACTTACAGTGTATTCTTTCCCTTTTTATTTCTCCTCTATTCGGTAGAAGAATGGTTATAATAATTACTTGGAACTCCCAGAAAACTTGTGTGAGCCTTACTATGTAGAGCACATTAGAGAATCAATTCCATGGGAAGACTAGAACTATGATTTCTTGACATAGGCTACATTAGCAGAATCTTATTTGTGCTTTACCTTTCCCCCTTCTTACACTCCAGTGAATCAGGACAGTATTGATTTCAACTGCTTATCTTGTTGCCAGGATTTACAGAACATTTCAGCCCTCTTTATCTAGGTAACATTTCTTGGATATTTCCGTCAAGGTCCCTTTCCCATATTCTCTCTAGGCATTAGACCAGGATGTTCCAGTCACTGTAACAGTGACTAGATTTTAATTGATTGCTCTGCCAAGGAACAAATACCGTAGAACATTATGCAGGAGTAGGTGAAATATGTAGCAGTTGAACTTTATTGAGTCTTGCTTGCAGTTTGCAGTAATTGTTTTTATTATTTTCTAGTATCTGTAGTACAACTGTTAAGAGCTATGTCCTTGATTCTCTCTCTGCCTACACACATCTTCTGTTTCAAGTATTCTCTGGTTACAACTGACATAAGGTCTTGCTTGAGCTTCCTTCTGAGATTTTCAGAGTCTGTGGTGATGTAATGTTCTTTGCAATATTGCTTGTCTCTCCAGGAAACGTTCATTTTTATTCCTCATATAAGTGACCATGACTCTTCTTTTTGACTTTTTAATAGGGCAATTTGCTTCCGCTCTAGAGGTACACCAGCCTGTTTTCCATTCTGCAATATCTGTTTTTTTTCTTTGCCAGAACCTCAAAAGCTGTTTCATCTGCAAAGACTACAATTTTTTCCCCATTAGTACAGAATATTTTCTACATGTCTTGGATGTGCTTGTTGTTATTAATAATAATAACAACATATGAAGGGACCTTGGAGGTCATCTAGTCCAATCCTCTGCTCAGACAGGAAACCCTATACCATTTCAGACAAATGGCTGTCCAGTCTCTTCTTAAAAACTTTGAGCGTTGGAGCATTCACAACTTTTGGAGGCAGGTTGTTCCAGTGATTAATTGCTCTAACGTTTAGGAAATTTCTCCTTAGTTCTAGGTTGCTTCTCTTTTTGGTTAGTTTCCATCCGTTGCTTCTGAGTATTCTGGACCAGATGAAGTTTCTGGATGATCTTTAAGGATAGCCTCATGGAGCGCATGTTGCAGTAGTCCAAACAGGAAGTGAGCAGAGCATTGTGACCATTAGTAAATTCTTCTGGTCTAGGAATGGATGCAATTAAAGCACAAGAGTAACCTCTGCAAATGGCTCCTCGCCACAGCTGCTACCTGCTTCTTCAGCAGGAACCACAAGTCCAGCTGGACTCCCAAAGTGGTTGCTTCTACTACCCTGTTTCCTTTGTGGAATTTCCTTTTTCTGAACTGATAAATCCCTATCCTTTCTTCATAGCTCAAGTGTGGCTACTTGCTGTTGTCAGTCTTTTGACTTTTTCTTCAAAATCTGCTACCTTGCTATCAGTTTGAAGAAAATATGAGCCATGTTTTTCAGGCTGGAAGATGAACATATCTCATTGCGGGTCATAAATTCAGACTTTATATATATATATATATATATATATATATATGTGTGTGTGTGTGTGTGTGTGTGTGTGTGTGTGTGTGTGTGTGTGTGTTTTGGGTTTTTCCCCACGTAGAATTGGAGGTATTAGGGCAACGTTTCGACGAAATCTCATCCGTCATCCTCAGGCTGGTGGCTTCAGCTTCGTTCTTCTGGGAGAAGTTCTATATATATATATGCATTTTTCTTTTATTTTAATAGAGTGCTATTCAGTAGTAAAGCTTTCTCTTCTTGTTCCTTTTTCAGATTAGTCGGGTTTCTTGTTTAGTGACTCCCTAGCAAACTTCTGTTAGCCCTTTGTTCACTTCCACACTGAACTTTCCCTAGCACCAAGCTGCCTTATATTCCTCTTGCAGTCTCTGTTTACTCAGCAGGAAGCAGTCACCCAATCAGCCATGAGGGCCATTGACCAGCTCTTAAGTCCCGCTCCCTGCAGTCAGCAGCTCTTCAGGCAGTGACCTTTTGCCTTTCACAGCTCAGCCTGTAGTTTCTCGGAACAGGCAGTCCCTCTGATTATTCCTTTCATCCTTCGGAGCTGCCCAGGCAAACTCTTGTTAGCAGTACCTGATTGTCTGTCTTTAAATAGAACAAAACAACAAATTTAATAAGAGGAAACTGTCTTGAAAAAAATATATACAGGTCGTCCTTGACTCACAACCATTTGTTTAGCAACCATTCAAAGTTACAACAGCACTGGAAAAAGTGACTTGTGTGACCTGTTCTTGCACTTACGACCATCACTCACTTTTGACCATCACAGCATCTCCACGGTCACATGATCAAAATTCAGAGGCTTGGCAACTGGCATGTATTTAGGATAGTCGTAGCCTCTCTGGGTCATGTAATTGTCATTTGTGACTTTCTATCTAGCCAACAAGCAAAATCACTTAATTGCTGCAGTGATTCGCTTACCAACTGTGACAAAAAAGGTTGTAGGTTTGTTGTGACTCACTTAACAACTGTCTTGCTTTAACGAGTTATTTAACCATTCTACAACTGTGCTTTTATAGAAATAGTTTAATTACTAAAGTAATCAGATACATCTAACCTATTTTTGACACATTAAAATCCTTAACTGGTATAATTCGTTTGGGAGTGCAGTATACATTGTCCTAAAAGCCCTGTGATGATTCATGAAAATACAAAGAAAAAATAATAAGCCGCAGTTTTTCAAACTGAATTCTGCAGAGCTCTAGAGGTCCATGAGAACTCAGTGGGATTATTCTGTGAGATACTCAGAAAACAAAAAGTTCATTTGAACATATCTAATTTTTCTGTTACTAGAATTTTGCCTCTTGGAACAGTTTTGGGAATCTTTTTAAATCTGGTTCCATGGATTGAAAATTCCATAATACAGCACACTAACATTCTGAGGTCAAACATGGCAACCTGAAGTTGTCTTGGCTGTGTACAAAGTCTGCGTGCATACACACACACACACACACACACACACACACACACACACACAGAAATATTTTGGGAAATGGAGGGAAAAAAATCTCAAACAGAAATTGAGCAGAAACCAGTTTTTAGAAAGGCAGATTTGGTAATTCATTCAGGGAAACTGGGGCAGGAAGGCTGGAGCTGAGGCGATTAGAAAAACAAAGACTCCAAGGACAGGAACATGACTTTGAGGACATAATAGGATTACCCCACCACTAATAGAATATCAAAAGAGCACACTCAAGCTCAGGTCAAGGTACATTGCACAGCAACAGGAACAACCTCAAATACAAAGCCCAAAGAAGGTATAAAAACCCACCCACTCCCAACTCCATTTTGTCAGCTACCCCAGAAACATGCTGTGTCACTGACGTTTCTGGCAACTAAACAAGAACCTTCTTTCCCAACCAGCCTCCACTTTATTTCCAGTGTCTTAGCCTCCATTTTGTTTACTCTTGGCTTGGACTGGACCTGAAGATTTTTCTTTCATCAGCTGCAAATTGCATATTAGTTTTTACTTGTAATTAAATAATCTGTTTAATTTTGCCCAATAAAAGAAATGTGCATGTTAGTGTTGCCTAGAGGTTGGATTTATCAATGTGCCCCTTTTGTATGTAGAAGATGTTATTTTTATATGAAAGTGGTTTGAATTAAAAACAAAATTGTGTACATAATTGCAATTCAAGTGGCATACATGTAGTTAGTTAATCATGCCAGATGGCATCTGATTCAATTTGTATACAGTATACTTGATTAAATATCTTCAGTGATTGCAGACCTCTGTTTGCCACCTGAAATACAGAATCACTTTGATATTGAGACAAAGCAGTACATCATGATAATGTTGATAATAACGATGATTATTATGGTTTCTGAGAAAAACCTTTAATATTATTATTGCCCTGTGTGTTTTAACTACTAATGTTCTTCCAGTTCTACTATACCTTCACCATAGTGAAACATCTGAGTATAATAAACAAACTGATCTAAAACATAATGTGGTTCCTTTATTGTTTGAATTGTGATTTGTTAATTATACTTTGAGGATTAGTAGTATGTATGATTCAGGCCACTGTAGTCCGTTCTACAAGTTACAGGTGAAAACTATGGCTTAGCACCGTTGAATGCAGGGCTATACTTGAAATATATTTTTGTATATAGTTTGTGCACAGTACTCATGCACAGCTCATACACATTTTTGTCAACAAGTCTGCTTGATGCATATCTACTTTTGACATGCATCGTGGTGGTATAGCTTTTCATATGGTCACATTGCTGTTGGCATAGTAATATTACACTGCAAGATTTATTGCTAGGGTAAGGATTTTTAAAATGTGGAAGATTTGGTAAGTCAAGACACTCCCTAAATATCTGTTATAAGTTGCTTCAACATTCTGGGCTTTTATATGCAGGGATAAAGATAGGGAAAACTAAGATTTCAACAATTTGGAAAAGGCATCTTGTGTTGGAGTTTGTCATTTCCACCCAGAAAAGATGAAATCCAATATAAATGTAAAATCCCAGATTGGGAATAGCATGGTGCATCTCATAACCCACACTTTTTTTTCTTCAGATCCATAAATCATTTTAGTGTAATTGCTTTTGGCCTTGAGCTGTTAAGAACTTCAGCTGGTGTAGAAGGATTGGAATGTATAGGATTATCTAATTGAATGATATCTTGTTTCTTCAAAAGCTGATATATTGGCTCTTGGGACCAAAGTCAAAATGCTGGTCTTGGTCTTCATAGCTTTATAAAGCTTGCAGGGGTGTCAAACTACCAACCCACAGGCCAGCTGCGTCATGGTGAAACTGCACCCACTCCATTGCCGGCAGTGGCAAAGTCTTGACATGTCGTGACATGTCACGTGATGTTGCGAGTTTGACACCCCGGCTTAGAGGCTGTTCTACAAGTCCTCCCATCTGCAGACAGGAGGCAGATAGTCTGTCATCCAAGGTAGATTTTGTTTCAATTTATCTTGCATTCCCTCCAGAAGTTCATAGTGGCATAGGTAGCATTCCCTCTTCCAATTTTTCTCAAAAATTTGGACTAAGTGATTGGCTCAAAAACTACTCGGTGAGCTGCTATAGCTGGGAGTGGGTTGAATCTGGGTTTTACTCTCTGTAAAATCAAAAACCTTGTTTCAGGCTGGAAATATATTCTTCATTTTGTCCATTTTGTAAAAGTAAAAGTTGTTTTACTTTTATAATTTCTTTCGTAATAATTTTACTGAAAGTTTTAATTCCAACAATAAAAAAATACAAGCTAGCAAAAAAAGAAAAAAAGAGAATGCAAGAAAGCATACAAATAAAAAAAATCCCCCAATAAAGAAACTTCTCACTTTCACCATAACAAGTATAATAAATTTCATAATCCACTTAATTAACAAATAAAAAACACTGCATCCCATAACTCATCTCGTAACAATAGGTAAATCAAATAAATAACATCAAGCAAAAAAGTCCAGACTTCTAAAATTTTATAACATGTATAAAACTTAATATTCTATATCTCAATTCTTAGCTGTAAATAAAACTGAATTTAAAAGCCCTAAAATGGTCCTATTTCTAGTGTAAACAAAAAAACCTAAAGCTTAACATGACAAAGAGGGGCCATTTCTCCTTTTAAAAAGACACAACATTTTTCCATTCCAAATGCCAACAATTCCAAAGAAACCACTCCAAATAGCAACATAGCCCATTCAAATAAACATTCCATATCTCAACTCTGAACTATAGACAGATCCACATTTAGCAAACATAAAATAATCCCAGTATCCTAGTATAAACAAAATACTAACATTTAACATAAGAAATAGGGATAATTTTTCCTTTAAAAAGAACAAGTTCACAACATTTCCTTATTAAAGACAGATGCAGAACCAGTTTAAATGTTGTCAAATTATGATACATTATGTACTTCTAGGGGAAAATGCTTTAATACCATATTAGATTTAAATAAATCCAATATAAACCCAAATAAATGAATCCAATATAAATCTAAATCTACTGCTTGGTAAGCTAGAAAAAAGTGGAATACACAACATCACCAGCAGATGGATTTGTAGCTGACTGACAAACCATACTCAACAAGTAGTCCTCAATGGCATTACATCCACATGGAGAGAAGTAAGCAATGGGGTCCACAAGGCTCCGTCTTAGGCCCAGTACTCTTCAATATCTTCATTAATGACTTAGATGAGTGAATAGAAGGGGAACCCATCAAATTTGCAGATTACACTAAACTGGTAAGAATAAATTGACACTAAACTGGCATTTAGTTGCCCTGGGGATCCAAAAAGATCTTGACAAACTTGAACAATGGGCCTTATCCAACAAAGTGAATTTTAATGTGGAGAAAAGCAAAGTTTTACATTTAGGCAGGAAAAATCAAATATATAAGTACAGATTAGGCAAGACCTGGCTCAAAAACAGTAACTGTGAGAGGGATCTTGGTGTCCTAGTGGACGATCACTTGAATATGAGCCAGCAGTGTGCAGCAGCAGCGAAAAAGCTAATACAATCCTGGGTGGTATAAACAGAGGAACAGAATCAAGATCACGCGAAGTATTAGTATTGCTTTATAAAACCTTAGCGAGACCACACCTGGAATACTACAACCAATTTTGGTCACCATACTAGAAAAAAGATGTTCAGACTTCGGAAAAAGTTCAGAGAAGAGCAACTAAGATGATCAAAGTCCTGGAGACTAAACCATATGAAGAATGGCTGCAGGACTGAGGTTTGGCTAGTGTAAAGAAAAGAAGAAATCAGGGTGTCATGATAGCAGTATTCCAGTATCTGACGAGCTGCCACAAGGAAGAGGGCGTCAAATTATTCACGAAAGTACCAGAGGGCAGGACAAGAAACAATGGCTGGAAACTGATCAAAGAGGGAAGCAACCTGGAATTAAGGAGAAAGTTCCTAACAGTGAGGACAATTAACCATTGGAACAGCTTGCCTCCAGAAATCATAGGCGCTCCGTCACTGGAGGTTTTTAAGAAGAGACTGGACAGTCATTTGTGTAAGATGGTATAGGTTCTCCTGCTTGAGCAGGGGGCTGGACTAGAAGACCTCCAAGGTCCCTTCCAGATTTCTACTTTACTCTTCTCTACTCTATTCCTACTCTACTCAATATACCACATTTTTCCCGTCAAGATATCAAGAAATCCAAAAAGAAACATCCAAAATGTCGTGTCCCTTCCTTTTTTAAAAAAAATACAGAAGTCTTTCTCTGTAATCTATATGGTTGTTGATCTTTATTATGAGATTCTTCGATATGTTAAACTGCCTCTTTTGTAAGTCCAGCAACAAGAAATGGTTTCAGTTGCTCTCTAGGATTGCCACTTTTATTTCCTTCTTAATTTTTTAAAGCCTCATCCAATTTTTTTCTTTATATTTGATGACAGATTCTTATTTAAATTCTTGTTCCTATTCTTGTGTAGATTTTGTTACATAACTTTTTCTGTAACATCTTCTTGGAACAAACTGTAACATCATCTTCTAGGAAGACACAATATAGATAACATAATAGATTTAAAATCCTGACACTGTTACTTGTGCAGTTCCTCAAAGATATGCCGGAATATGTCTCCATTAGCAAAAACATTTTTTCTTTTCCACAAACATGCATTTATTCTTTAAAAATAATTTCAAAGTCTTAGTGTTCCAAATCCGTATTCAACGTTTTTCGAGCCCTTATTCCATTCAAAACTTTCTGTAGCCAAAACCTTGTCTTGCTTTTTGCTGTTTATTTTAAATTCTCAAAGATTATAATCTTTATTTTCTTATTTTAATGATTAAAGGCATTCACCCAGTGTTTACAGTCTTGTCACTTTGAAAGTGTCTGATTTCTTTGAAGTAGTTAATAGGCAATTTCCAAAAGCAGTTAGCAAGAGAAATGTGAACTTATTGTACTTTAATAAGGCTCTGTTTGCTGCTGGAGCAATTCTGGTGAATTCCCTGATATCCTGATTCTTCCTCTCCTTTCTGGAGATTGTAAGGATTCACATTACTAGGATATGAAGGAGAAACTGTAAGGAGAACACTTGGGCAATCTTACATCCTTTCATTATCCAGAGAGGATCAAAGGAACCAATCATTTTGTTGGGTTCCTATTTGTGGCTGCAAACATTGAATTCTCCTTTTGCAGAACTGTTTTCTGTATGCCATCTTCCCCGGAAGTCTTCATTTTTCTTGAGGATGAATCTTTTTTTATATCATAAACAAGTATAATAGAAAATATTATATAAACCTCTAAAGAGGAAGTAGACTTATCTGACAGTGGACAGGAGGTGCAAAATACCTAAATACGATGTGTGTGGTATGTTTTATATTACACTTATATATTAATAGGAGAGCAAATAAAAGTTATATAGATTTCACAAGTTGCAATGTTGTAAATATTTATTGCTAAATCTGAAAATCAAATAGATGTGTAGCAGACACTCTGGTGGTATTGGCGTTTTCAATACCATAAACCTGTAAGACATCACACTCATCGGCTGTGGTTTGTACAGTACACTGCAGTCATTGCAGATTAGTTTAGAGGGGTATGCAGAACATGCTCTGACTCTACTTTTTAAAATGATTTTTCAGTTATTTGGATTTGGGCAAAATGATTGGTGAAATCAGCTGTGCTCCTTTTCATTTTACCTTATATCTAGAAAGGAAGAAATAACTAACTGAATTCAGGAAATAATAAATGTTTTATTAGGAGAAGGAGTTGATTTAAAAGATGATCCGATAATACTGGTCTGAAGAAATGCACATGAACCTAGGGCATTATTTTGAATCATTGCTTTTCCACACAACTTCTTTGGTGTTGCAAACTTACTGCCCATAAATTATAATCCCAGAAGCAGTTTTTCACCTATCACCTACATCAGTTGCTCACCAGAACAATTAGAGGCTGATAATGTGTGTGGCTGTAAACTACCTGTTTTCCAAGTAATTCTAGACAATTTGTTTGTAATGCTGGGCAGCTGGGAATATCGGGGAGTATGGAACGGTCCTCTCCTGGCCTTGTTTTATTTTAGATGAAGTATGCTGTTGTGAAAAAGAAGAGTTTTGCCAGCCCATGCTGTAATCAGAAGACACTTAAAGAATCCCACCCAGTTAAAGGATGCTGCAATCCAGTATGATACTGGTACCCAGTTCTTGGCAAATATTATTCTTGTTTGAGCTCCAAAATATGCAAATTGCTGAATAAACCAGTTTTTCAATTAAATTCCATAGTTTTAGTCACACAGTTGTGCCGATGGAAGAGAATTGTGGCTCCTGCTGATGTGACCAGGATTGTTTGTCATGTTGCCATGCAACGTCTTTGCCTTCATAAACTGTTTACAAACATCTTAGGGTTTTCTTGAATTGCTACACCAGTGTGTGTGTGTGTGTGTGTGTGTGTCTGTGTGTCTGTGTGTGTGTGTTGTTTGAAGCTGGCAGATGTAGCTTAGCTCTTGGCATTGTGTTCCATCCCATTCATATGTTTCCTTTTTAGCAGGATAGAGCTTTAAAGGGGGTAAGGAAGCTGGTTTTATTCTAAGGAATATTCTAAGTATTTTCCTGATGAGATTTATTTGTTTGTTTGTTTATTTGTTTGTTTGTTTTGGGGATCTGGAACTACAAGGCAACTACATTGAGGTCTGTCTAGGTCTGGTTTCTCTGCAGTTTTTCAGTAACTGCTTTCCATCAAGAAAACACTGATCTTTCTTCCTTTTGTAAAGATTGCAAATCAACAACATCGTGCCAAAGTTTCAGTGTACGTGTCTTATTTAAAATAATTGGGTTACTTCTGAAGGCTTTATTCCCCAGGTTTTGTCACTCCGGGAGGAAAAATTCATTATTTCAAAAGCGAAAAGAACTTCAAGGGCTTCTAATGCCACTGCGTTCTACTTTTAACGTGTTAATGTTCTCAGCTCCCAGGGCCTGGAGGGGATTCTAGACAGTGGTCCTATTTCTTGCTTGTAATAGGCAAAGTCTGAAAACTTGTATTTGAGCTTTATATCCCAAGGTAGCATGAATTTTACTTTCCCCTGGAGGTAAAATAATACCACAGTGTGCATCTTTTTAAATTATCAAAGTTTGTTATAAAGCATGTGAAAATATGGAGATCTGATCTGCTTGTTCTGAATGGATTAATTTAACCATATTAGGCAAGCATTCTTTCTCTGCAAATTGAGTGGATGTAGTGAGGAGAGGTTTGGGAAGACGAAGAATAGATGGGAAAAGTATCTAAAAAACTGAAAGATTTTCCAGAAAAAAAGCTAATGTAGACATAATTAGCAACTGAATTTCACATGTCAAACATTCAAGTTACCAAGTTGCTAAATTTTTTGTCTGACTGCATTTGACATTTCAAATTAATCTGGAACGTATTGTCAAAATAATCAAAATTGCTTTTTAAAACTCTAGAATGTATAAATATTTGTGAGCACTTCTATGCTGTCAAAAATGTCATGTTCCCATAGTTACCCAGTATTAGGTACTTATGGTCCCACTCCTAAAACCAGTTGCAGTTAAAGCATTCTTTTATATATTATCCTAAGGAATCTACAATGTTCCAGTTTGTGATGATTCCAGCAAAGCAACTAGACAATAGAGAAAGCTAGTAAATGTCACAGTTCCTCTTTTCATGCTGAAATAGTTTGTTAACCCTTTTTTTAAATCAAACTGTTAGTAATCCAATTACAACAGTCAGAACACGTTAACTATATATGGAAGAGAAATACATGCTGGAGAGCGGTATCTCATATTCTGAAAACTTCTTCAGGAAAGTTTGCATATTTTATTCCATTCTGATGTTCAAAAATTATGAAAGCCAGTGAGTTTCCAATAATAGTTTTTAGCCTAGGAACACACTTAATGAAAGGTCAATTTTTCTTAATGGGACTTTCATTCATACTCTAATAAATACAGGCAATTGACAGCAAATTGTATACAAGTAGTCTTCAGTTAATGATCATTTGCTCATCGACCATTGGGAGTTATGAGGATGCTGAACAAATAGTGCTTATACCTAGTATCTGAAGTTACAACCATTACAATGCCTCTGCAGTCACGTGAGCAAAATTCTAAATAGATTTTGTGTGTGTGTGTGTGTGTGTGTGTGTATATATATATATATTTGCAAAACAGCTGTTAGCCATGTGAGGGCTTCTTCCAAAGGCCACATGCGGCCTTCTTATAAAGCTTTGGTAGCCTTGTGAGAAGGCTGCATATGCATCCAGCAGCTGCTTCGTGAAGAGTCATGCAGGTGTGCCTCAACAACAGTGGAAGAGAGGGAAAATGGTGAAGGACATCTGGGGCCAGCAGAGATGATGGAGTGCAAGGCAGCCAAAAGGGCAGAAGTGGGGGGAGTTAGGGTTAGGGTTAGGGTGGGGGAGGTTGAAGTGTCCCTGTGGTTGTAAATACGGCTGGGCTGCCATGTGTCCAAATTTTGACCACATGACCATGGTATACAACCTAATTACTTAGTACACTGCACTATGCCACAATGCCTTGTATGACTCCAGCCACTGTAATGTATAAATTAGGTTTTATAGCATAGCATCTTAGCTCAGCCAATTGTATTTAACTCATTTTACCATAGCTAAGCAAAAACATGGCTTTGCATACTCTCTCAACCAGGTCTGTGTCTTTCTTCAGGAAAGTTACATTCAAGAATGGCAGTTAAAATCTAGGGTTGCTGTTTGATTGATATCCTCCTTTTCAATTGTTACAGTCCAGAATTTTGCTATATGTGTGTGGGTTTTGCAATAAAATATAATTATGGAGCTAATTCTGTGTTTTTAATCACAGGCTTCCTATTTCCAGATGCCATCTTTTTACTGTTTCCTGTTTATTAAACTTTTAAGATTAACCTTTTAATGACCTTTTGAATAGCTTATTTTGTCCTGAATGTAAGTTTCGGTGTTGACGGAAGGGAAAATTTAATTAAAATGTTGCTCTTATTTTTATTTATTCTTCAACTCTATTAACAGTGATAATTAAGAAAATTCATGAGACCTGATAAAGAAGTTAGTTGATATTAATCCTTCAACTGTGATTAATAGCAAGTATAACATAGATTTAGAATGTTTAAAAGTTTTAATAAAAAGACAAGTTTTATAACTAAAAGACTAAAATTACATTAGAAAGGACTGATAAATAGTATTCAGCAAAGACACACAGCTGAGTATAACCTATACTAAATGCTTCTGTAGAACCTCTGGTTTTATTCAATTTCTAGCTAAGGCTTTCCATTATAAAAAAAAAGAAATAATGTAGAAGCAATGCTTATTGCCACTTGTAATCAGATTTTTTTTCTTCTGTGGAAGTAGGGAGGATTATTGAGAATTAAACTATATACTATATTGACTCCAGGCAACTATTTACATTGGGAAATATTACTTTTGTGCTTTATAGGAATACTTGTCAATTGAATAAGACACACAACTGTACAGATTCCACATATAGTTAAGTTGTTAATAATAACTCCGAACAAATAGTGATATGCATTTGGTTGTAGTGAATTTTATACTTTTATTTTTAATTGTTTTCATATCCCTAGAATTCTTCAAATTATATTTTTCAGAACATGCACTAAGTCTTGATAGTGCATGTATGAAAATGCATTAGGCTAATAATATGAGTTCAGAATGGTAATGTTTATTGTTTTCATTCATTTTTCACTATTAAGTGTAATTAGGGTAAAGTCATTTAACATATAAAATGTTAATTAATTTCATATGGGGCTAAGTTCCAGTATTACATATGGCATGCTTGACTGTTATTCTAGAATGAACTTTGAAAATGCCTGTTCCTAGACTGTTGCTGTTAGTTTTCATTCTTATTGCCAAATGGCTGCCTTCCTTCTTTTCACTGGTGCAGTAAATCTATGTTTTTATAATTAGCATTTTTAATTTAAAACAGTGCAGTATCATGACAGAGACTCACTTTTCTTTAAAGCAAATTGCAATGAACAATTTATTTATTAAGCAAATTTATATAGCCATCCAACTCATACACAATGACTCTGGCAATGTACAGTCTTAAAAATCCAGTTAAAAATCTATCTAAACCTTGACCCCATCCCATGGCAGCAACAATAGAATCAGACAAGCCACTTAGTCAATTCTAAGTGGGGTCCCCAAAGCCACTGACAAAACCCATGTCTTCAAGGCCTTGTGAAAAAGCAACCAGATGGAGGCCAATTTTATTTCTGGGGGAATAAGTAAATCACACAACTAGTGCAGCTCCCACAAATGAGGTAGCACATGAAAATTTGGACCTGCACAAAATCATATGGGCTACTGCATTTTGAGTCAACTGAAGCTTTCAGATGCACTTCAAGGACAGCCCCATTTAGAGGACATTACAATACTCCAAATTGGAGGTGGCCAGGGTGTGGGTGACTATGAGAAAGACCGTGTGATGGCTTCCTTAGGTGCCAGCTCAGATGATGAGGAAGAGCCAGTTTTGGGGACATCTGACAAGGACTTTGGGGAGCACCAAGGGACATGGAAGGTTCTGTGACAGAATCTGATGGTCAAGGCAATGTTCCCCGAGAATGTCAGAGGAGTCAGAGAGCATGGCCAGATAAACAGCTGGCTGCGCAGGCCAGAGAAGAAATGCAGCTGCAGCCAATCAGTGCGGACGACTAGATGGTTGCATGGGGTGGAGAAGAGGCTCAGCTGCAGCCGGTCAGTGGAGAAGAGGCGTTGCCACCCCCACCTGATCCCAGGTCACACAGTGGAGTGCAGAAAAGCGCAATGGAAGCCAGCAAGGCTACTCATGAGGAAGCAACCTCACCCATCCTAATGAGGTGCACTGGTCAGTGCCTATTTACCTCAGTGCTTGGAGCCTAGTCGTTGTCAGAGACAACTATTTGTCTCATGAATTAACCCATGAATGCTCTTGACTTGTTGCCTTGAACTCATTAAGACCGTATTGCCATCATTGTGCCTCGAACCCCCTGAAGTCAAGTTGCCTTCATTGTGCCTTGCACCCATTGAAGCCAAGTTGCCTTCATTGTGTTTTGAACCCATTGATAACAAATTGCCTTTGTTGTGCCTTGAACCCATTGACACCAAGTTGCCTTTGTTGTGCCTTGAATCCATTGAAACCGCATTTGCCTTGGCCACGCCTTGAACCCCAAGCATTGTGGGGGCTGTCATTCTGCTGATATTGCTCCTGTGCCTTAGGCATGAATCCCCCCCATTGCCTTTGTTACATCCAACTTGCTTGGAATGGACGTTAAAAAGCTGCACACATGGAGTTGGAACCTGGGTTGGTTGTGTGAAATAAACATACTGTGTGTGTGTGTGTGTGTGTGTGTGTGTACGTACTACAACAAGAGAGACCCTCCTGGCCATGAGTGCCCTGTTGCTCCTCAAGCAGAGTCCAGGAGAACCCCCAGATTGTGCAACTGTTCTGTCTGGGATAGTCAACTCCATCCATGGTCAAAGGTGGTAATTCTCCAAAAACCAAAGAGCCCCAGATTCAAAACCACTCTCTATTGCTAAGGTTCAATTTTAACATTGTTCCCCATCCAGACCTCAGCAGCTTCCAGGCACCGAGAAAGGGTGGTTATGGCATAATTTAACTCACCATGGGCAGGAATGAGCAACTGAGTATCATTTTCATGATATCTCATCTCATGATGATAGATGATCTCACCCAGCAATTTTATGTAGACATTAAAACAGGACTGGAGAAAGCATTGACTTTTGAAGGACCCTGCAAAGCAGTGGCCGAGGGTTAGCATTCTCCCTCCTGATCAACATCAACTGGAAGTGACCTCAAAGAAAGGAGGTAAACCAGGACAATACTGTGCTTCCTGTTTCCAGTCCTTGTCAGATGCCAACAACCAGACCTACATGTGTAGAGTTCCAGCTACTACTTTATTATGTTCTGTCTATGGAATTTCCCCAGTCTGGCAGCTCTCCTTTGAGAGCAATTAGATAAGGATGGACCGGTCCTGGCCCTTTTACGGTTGCACAGTGATTAGCTGCACACCTCCTCACTGCCAGACTAAGTCTTCCCAACAGTCCCCAAACCCATTTCAAAAGAAAACCATAGTTGATGGTATTGAAAACTGCTAAGATGTCAAGTAGAAGCAAGGACGGATGTACTACTATTGTCCTGCTCTTGCCAGAGATCCCGAAAAAGTGTGATCAATGTCATTTCCATCCCATATTCAGACCTGAATCCTGACTGAAAGGGGTCCAGATAATTAGTTTCCTCAGTATCCTTTGAAATTGCAATATGGCCACCTTCTCGACAACCTTCTCCAAGAAGGGAAGATTAGAGGCAGGATGAAAATTGTTCATCAGTGTGAGATCTAGTGATGGTTTCTTAAGAAGGGGGAGAACTACAATTTCTTAAAGGGCTAGGGCACCACCTCTCCTTCAGATATGTATTAACTACTGCCTGTACCCAACCACACATCATTTCCTAGGAAGCTTTTACCAACCAAAAGGGACACAGGTCCAAAGCACAGGTGGTCAAGCTCACATTCCCAAGAATTCTGTCTACTTTCTGAGGAGCAAAAGGGTTAAACTGTGTCAGGCACAAGCAAGTAGACCTACCTGTGTAAGGAGACAGCTCAGTTCTGAATCTCTTGCAACTGTGCAAGGACTCAAAGCTAAATCTGCCCTTGAGGCCTCCCCTCTGACTGAGCGGGTGTTTCCCAACAAACTATTCCCAGTTAACTGGGCAAGCACCCCCCTGGGCATCTCCATCAGACCAATATCCATGCCAACATCCAATTAGGAACAATTCAAGTGACTTTGATCTGCCAGAAAATCAACAAATTCCTTAACACACCCCTTCAGGTGGACCTCTGGGTGTTCCTTCCCCAGAAGAATCAGGTTATCCTGAAGAGGTCCACCAGGTGATTATCTGCAGATGCAATTTGCATAAAGTATTTCTGCTTCACTGCATGAATTGCCATGAGGTACGTTTAATAGTTCTTATCTGTGCTCAGTCGAGTTCCTTCTTCATCATCCTCCACTGGTACTCTAGATGTCACTTGATCTGCTTCATCTCTCCCAGGTCTTCTGTATATCACCTGGCCTGAGAAGATCCACTGAAACCCCGTTGCACCATACACCGCTGCTGCCGTCTTCCATTCACCAATTGTTACTGTACCTTGCTACTGAAGGATTTACTATTAGCAGTGGCCATTTGATCAATGAAGGCTGAACCCAGCATTGCTTCATCCTATAAGATTGACAGTTCTTCCTTGCAACTTTTTAAAGGAGCATTCAGCTTCTATTTTGTCAGCTAATATTATTTGACAGCTTCTTTCCTTGTATGGATGGCAACTAATTTCAGACATAGTAACAGACAACAGAAGGAATATTTAGTACATGTTTATTTAATATGCAAGTTATTGATATGTGAACGTACAGACATGGATATAGTTTTTTATTTCCAGTAGAAAATGTTCGTGTTTGTGCATGTGTATTAGAGAGAGAGAGAGTGAACATGTTATAAGTTGGCATCTGTTTATGCAGTTCTGGATTTCAACTGTGTTTGTGTTTATGGGTGAAATATATTCATTTTTTAAAAAATGGTTTGGTGTCCAGTTGCAAATAACATTGCAGCTGTAACGTGGAGATATATATTAATACAGTGAAACTAAAATGATTTAATTAGCTCTTGTATGTTCAAATAACATCATAGTTGATCCAGGAGGGAGAGTTATTTTGCACAAAAAAAAATCCAGCTCCTGTTTTATTTTGTCTGGTGCTCTGACAGACCTCTGTTTTTCTTTTTCTTTTTCTTCTTCTTTTTCTTAGCAAAGTATCTTCAAGATGGAGATAGAAGACTGCAATGGACGATCTTACCTATCTGGTATGGAATCTTTTGCATTTCTCTGGTTGAAATTGATGTTTTCCATGTCATCTTTTGTCTTGATTTCTTTTCATTAAAAATACATACCTTTTTACCAGATTAACCTTCTACTTCTGGCACTTTTATACAAGAATATTCAAAATGACTGAAGGTTGAGGATCCTCATGACTTCTTTCCCAATGTAAGGTGGGAATTAATTCCTCCGTTTGTTGCTCTCTTGAAGATCTGGGGATATAAATATTGGAGAATATGTTTTCTTTCTCCACCCTTTTTGCTCTTGTCTGTGGTACTTGCTCCAAGGAACAGCTGATAATAAAGGTTAGGTACTTTAAGTTGGTTGAGTTCAACAGCACAAATATTTTAGGGCAAGGGTCAACCTGGGTATGTGAATAGATACTTATAACTTTATTATTTTTATTTAAAATAAAAATTTAGCTTCTCTTGTAATTGATTTAACAGATTAATACAGAAGCATCTATATTTCTCTATGACACACTTACTGGTTTTTTAAATATTGTGATAATCATATTTGAGCACAGTTTATGTTTATACATTTTATTTTATGTATTTAAATGCATTCTTCTGAGAAGGGGTCTTTAGGTTTCATCACACTAAAGGAGTCAATTGCACAAAAATAGTAACAATCTCTAGCTTAGAAAATTGTAAATTTCTTTCTTGCCTTCCTTGTGAGGCTTTTGGTACTCTCAAGGCTTCGTTGTTTGCTTGTAGATGTTTTGTTACCCAACTAGATCACATCATCAAGATAAGTGTGGAGTTTGCTGCTGTTTTTTTATATATATATAGTACCTTGCCCTGCCAGATTTGATGGGAGTATGATTTTCTCCTTGGTAGTTCCTCGATTAGAGCATTGTTTTTGGCCAAAACCTGCAGGGCAAGCTATTGTAAATAAACAAGTTGTCATGCTTCTGATAGATGAGACCAGTAAAAGCAGAACTCCAAGGCAAGATATTTCCTTAAAGAACATGTTTATTGGCTACAAAGTATCTGCACAGTCAAAAGTGAAACCAAGTGTGGAGTTTCCTCCCAACCGTTAAATATTATAAAGTTGAACTTCCCACCCTAGCACTATGTCATTATCCACGTTCCCCAATAGAATACTTTGGCAGGCTTTCTAATGGAAGGGAAGGCTCAGCCCACCAAAAGGCAGCTATGACCTTGGTTCCCACGGGACAAATTATTGTTTAGTCTAACCTTAAAACCACTCATTCCCCTCTCCCAGTACTGTGGCAACCAAAAACAAAGACAAAATGGCTTCAGCCAAGATCGCTGCAGTGTTGATAGTGATAGCAAATCCTAGTTGGTAACAACATGTCTGCAAGGAAACAACCAGCTCAGAGAGTATCAATTAATTCCATGGTTGTATCCCGAGCTGTGGATATTTTCATCTATTCGTTTCCCGTCCTTCCTACACCCTTATTAAACTATGGTCAATGCCCCAAAGCATAATTTGACTCAGGAGATTCCATTTCGGTCTCATCTTTTTCTTGGCTCTGTTGTCTTGAAGCAGTATGCCAAAATTGGAGGGGCAAGGGATGGATGAGGTGATCTTACTAAGGTTACTGCTCAGTGATTGTGCTCTGAAGAGCAGATGTGGAAAAATACTGGAGTTTGTCCTGAACCTGCTGCCAAATTTGGCATATATTTTTGCTATGAAATATAGCAGACTTGCAACTTGGGCCACTAATTCAGAGCAATTAAATTAGTTCTTTGTCTGACAACCTCCTGTTCTAGAAATGATAGGTTTCTCAGTGTTTAGTAGCTGAGAATAATCAATTCACTACAAATTTAAATTAAACCTTTGTCCACCAGAATTACCTGGCTGATTCAAAGAGTTCTCATTGAACACAATCTGTTTTCCAAGCACACTTAATATGTTTCACTGAATGTTTTGTCAGTTTGGTCATTGGCTGCATTTTTTTTACTATGGGGTTGATATGGAATTCATCTCTATGTGTGAGCAGGAGCACCCCTTTACTCTCCTTTTTAAACCGTTTGTCTTATTAAATCTCCTGAGATACTTTTTGATCCTGTCCCTTAGCAGGTCCTAGGTAGTCTATGAAGTGGCTGATTAATGGAGAAGGACAACATTTTTAGCTGGTATTCCCTTTGACTTTTCTTGTAGGTCTATACGTATGTTGTATATAGTATGTTTAGGTGTATCACGTATGGGTTCACTCTGAGAGCGGGCAACTAAATTTCATTTTTGATGTGTGTCATTGTGCCCACAGTAAAAAATGACAATAAAGGTTATCTTATCTTATTTTGGGCTAACAGCAGCCCAATACTTTAAAACGTTTGGAAGGGTTACCCCCATCCATTGTATTGTATTTAAATAAATTCTTTTAAAAGCAATTGCAGTCCTTGAGACATAAAGGGTTAAGGGGATTTAATTTAATTTGACTTCTGTTATGCATGTAATAGTTTATTTTACAGATGCAAGACTGGAAGTAAATTCCTTTTACTGATGGAAAGGGTGGGAATAAATTTATTAATATTGGTATTAAAGTTGGGACAGGTAGAGCAAATAAATATAATAATTTTAAAGGTATATAAATATGCTAATACTTTAATTCTGTACCTTATTTTAATTTTAAATATGTAAATGTACTTGGCCTAATTTGGCCTGGCCTTACCTGTAAATAGCTCTGGTTTCATGAAATCCTTTTTGTGGTTACAGTAGTACCTTGATAGGTTCTGAAACTTCCTAATGTGCCTATTGGCTTAAAATTATCAGCCTGGTTGTTTATTATCCAATTCCAGATCACACTTCTGAGATTTAAGTTGAGATTAAAAAAGTGACTGGTGCAAAGTCTCCAGGTACCTTTCATGCCTGAGTGAGGACTAGAATTCTTGGCGTCTTTGGTTCCATCCTGGCACCTTAGCCACTGCATCAAAGTAGTTCTCAGTTTACATAAAAGTTGATAATATTTACATAAAAAGGGAATGTAGAGAAGATAAAAAGTGTACTTCTTGGCCAAGCTGATGAATAAGATAGACCAAAAGCTTTCCCTTCATACAGCGTTTACAAAGGATTTAAATGGTGCCAGGAACACAAATGAATATATTAAACTCATTGATGTAATTAAAAACATACTGTACTTTGGTTGTTAGAGGTAAAGTGTGGACAGATTGACTTTGGAAAAAAGAATATATATTTTGATTGGACAGAAAAGCATCACAGAAGAGTAATTTTGACTAAAAGAATCAGAATTACTTGCAGAATAATGTTTATTGATTTAAATAGCAAACAGATGGAATATGGGTCAAATGCAACCTTTGGAAAAATAAGCTGGCTGTTTTTTTTAAGCATTGATGTAATAGATGCAACCATTTGGCAAGGATTTTGATTACTAATGAGGTGTCTAATATAAAAATTACAGTAGTTTAAAATCAAACCCAATAATTTATTGAACAAAAATTCAGAAAGTAGAACATATTTTTATAGACAAAGTTTACTGATGAAGTTACTGGTGGATTAATAGTTTCCAATAGCATAAAGAATTAAATTGATGCCATATATTCTACAGTGCAAATTGTTGATATAAAATAAGAATTATAGCAGGGAACTATTGTACTGCTGTGAATATGCAATCTTTTGGAAGCTGTGTGATGGTGCCTTAGAGCTGAATATTTGAGAGCTACCTTAATGAATTCCTGTCAAATTAAGTGTGTGCTTTGTGATTAAAGATGCAGTAAATTGCCTTATCTAGTTACCTGTCTAAAGGTATCAAGTTAGTATGATAAGAAATTAGTAATCTGTAGGTTACAAATCCTGGTAATTAGTAGGCTAATTGTTTGTAGAAGTGAACAATTAGGTGTAACTCTTTTATGAAATACTGATTACAGGCAGTCCCCAGGTTAAGATCCAGTTCTGTTCCCTAACTCTGCTTTTAACCCAAATTTGTATTGAAGTTGGAACAGGTTACTGTACCTATTCTGCATATCAGAGATGAACAACAACGACAAAGTTTTTTTGTAAAATTTAAACTTACAACTTTTTCATTTTACTAAACCACCACTGACATTTGCATCATTCTTTCAGAGATATTTCCTTACCTAAATAGAAAAACAGAATGACCAGGCAAAAAAGCAGTGGGAGCAACTTCCAACTGCCATTTTCCCCATTGAGGTTGCTTGTAGGAAGCTGACAGGGAGCTTGGAAATCACTCTTCATCACCTCCTTCGCTGACCCATGAAACTACCTGATACTTTGCTGAGTGGAGGGTGTATAAAGATAGCCTTCAACTGTGCGGAAAACTGCACCACATTCCCTATACTAGAATGTGCCCCAGGGCCCCTCCCTTCAGACAGACAGTGGCCTCATCCATCAATAATTGTTGCCCTAGACCAGGAGTAGGCAACCTTGGCTCTTTTATGACTCGTGGACTTCAACTCCCAGAATTCCTGAGTCAGCCTGGCTAGGGCCTAGACCAGGGGTAGGCAACCTTGGCTCTTTTATGACTCATGGCTCAGGAATTCTGGAAGTCCACGCGTCATAAAAGAGCCAAGGTTGCCTATCCCTGGCCTAGACCAGTAACGGCACTTGAAAGTGCTACGTCTGGGCCTAAAGTCAAGGCCCATGCCTTGTCTTCAGCCTTAGAGTCACCACTATTGCTCTAAAAGGCTGCCTCACTCCGTTCTCCAGGATCTGCTGCACATCATACACCTTCAAACGGTATTCTTTTCTGTTGGGAGGGCTCCTGCAGCCTACCTGAAGTCTTCATTCTTTTTTTTTTTATTGAAAAGTTTTAAAATACAGTTTTCCTTTAAAAAACCCCCCTTCCCCCTCCCTGCTCCCCCCCTACCTCCCCCCAACCTCCCTCCCTCCCCCCCCTCCCTCCCCCCCCGACTTCCCAGAGCTAAATACAAGGTATATATATATATAAAGGCAATCATAAACAACCATATACTAACAACTATAAATTCTAAAATCCATCACTCTCTAGCTTATATAGGATAAGACACACCTTAGCAATATTAAATATATATAAAAAACTAGAATAGAAAAAGAAAAAAAAACGAAAGAAGACTTATTCGAATGCTACATAAAACTTCTTAACCCTATACTTGTTCTGGATAAACTCAATCCATTTTCTCCATTCCATAATATAACGTTCTTGCGAATGATCTTTCAAATAGGCCGAAATCTTCGCCATCTCTGCCAGGTCGGAAACCTTTAAAGTCCACTCTTCTATGGTCGGCAGTTCCTCTTTCTTCCAATATTGGCCTATCAAAAGTCTTGCCGCCGTAATTAAGTTCAACATCAGCTTGGTGTCCACAACTGTAGCGTCTGCAATTATTCCCAACAAAAAAAGTTGCGGGCAAAACTTTATCCTCTGTTTAAAAATCTTCTGCATATTCCACCAGACTTTTATCCAAAAAGCCTTAACCTTCTTACATGTCCACCATATGTGAAAATATGTTGCATCTTCATCACCACACCTCCAACATTTAGGCTGATAATTCGGATACATACTTGCAAGCTTTTTAGGATCTAAATGCCATCTATAAAACATTTTGTAAAAGTTCTCTCTTAGATTTTGAGCTTGAGTAAATTTTACGTTCCTCACCCAAATCTTTTCCCACGTGTCCATTGTAATAACTTCCTGGATGTTTTGGGCCCATTTTATCATACAATCCTTAACAAGCTCTGTTTCCGAGTCAATCTCTATCAATGCAAGATATATCCGTTTAATATGTGCTGGTCCCTGATTTCTAATCTGCTTTATCAAATTTTCATCAGTCATTGTAAATCCATTTTTCTGGTCTTCTTTCCACCTGGCCCGTAATTGAATATATTGAAACCAAGTTTGAACAACCTTCTCTTCTCGCAAGAGGCTATATGATTTCAAACACCTTCAAAGTCTTCATTCTTGAAGTGGCTTCAGAGAATGCCCTTCCACAGCCTCGACAGCCTTCGAAAAATTGTGTGAAACTACGGCTGTCTGAGGCGATTTTTGGAGGGCTTGGAGACCATGTGAGAGTACACTCCATTCTCGTGCAGCGTCTGTAAGCATCCAAAAATTTCACAACAATGGGATGTGCTTTTGAGAATATTTGCTGTTGGATGTTGGTGAATGCTGGATGCTGGAGTGTCACTGAAAACTTTGTGGTTTGTCGCCTTTGACATGTATGTTATAGGTTCACCATCACTGCCCTATACCTTCCAATTTTGCCCAACTGAAGGTTACAAACACAGAGATACTAGAGTGTTAGTTGTTTTAGTAGTATATAAAACTGAATTACGGGGAAGACAGACTTCCAGCAAAGAGAACCCAATTCAAGAAGTACTGGCTGGAATTCAGTCTCTCACCAATCTGAGAACAAAGTAATCTGACTCAAAATGGCAGATGATGTGCTTCCTTGAGAATACAGACCACTGAAACTGCACAGTTTCATGAACCACTCAAAACAAACTGAATACAATATTTAAAATGCATGTACTACTTTGTGACTCTCATAGAAGCATTGTGCAGCTTCAGCAGTTTGTTGGTTCATGGTAGGAGAACACCGTTTGCCATTGTGAGCTAGATCACATTGCCAGTCAGCAGTCTGCCATTTTAGGTACTGTAATAGGTCAGCCTTCCGCCATTTTGTAAATACCCATTTGAAAATGTGGACTAACCATCTAAATTACTGCAGGCTAGATTTATAATATAGATTTTGATAGATCTGCTGGAGATAGGTCATGGGGATAAAGTGTTAAAAGGCTGTAGGCCGACCAAGCTTTTACTCATTGATTGTTGTAAGAAACTGGAAATATTTTAAATCCTACTGGTTTAATATGATAGATGCTCGTTTGCTAGATGGGAATTAGTAAACAAATGTATTTATATAATATCAAACCACTTTAAGAACCACTGTTTGCTGTGGCTAAAAGCTTGTACACACACTGATTTTAATCAGTAAAGACGTTATGTCTGCCTATTTGGCCTAACTCAAATATACCGGTACATGTGCAGTCCAGTATGTTACAAATTATTTGGATCCCCTTTTTCATTGTGTTCTTCCTGTATTATTTTTGTCACACTACTGTGCCATAAACATTAAGAAAACTAAGATCATGACATCCGGCCCTCTCAATTCCTGGCAAATAGATGGGGAAGCAATGGAGGTAGTGACAGATTTTATTTTCCTGGGCTCCAAGATCACTGCAGATGGGGACTGTAGCCAAGAAATTAAAAGACGCTTGCTCCTGGGGAGGAAAGCCATGGCAAATCTACACAGCACACTAAAAAGCAAAAACATCACCGTGTCAACAAAAGTGCGTATAGTCAAGGTGATGGTCTTCCCAGTTGCAATGTGTGGCAGTGAAAGTTGGACCATAAGAAAGGCTGAGCGCCAAAGAATTGAGGCCTTTGAACTCTGGTGCTGGAGAAGACTCCTGCGAGTCCCTTGGACTGCAAGGCAATCAATCTGGTCAGTCCTAGAGGAGATCAACCCTGACTGCTCTTTAGAAGGCCAGATCCTGAAGCTAAAACTCAAATACTTTAGCCACCTAATGAGAAGGAAGGACTCACTGGAGAAGAGCCTAATGGTGGGAAAGATTGAGGGCAAGAGAAGAATGGAATGACAGAGAATGAGGTGGCTGGATGGAGTCACTGAAGCAGTAGGTGTGAGCTTAAATGGACTCCAGAAGATGGTAGAGGACAGGAAGGCCTGGAGAAACGTTGTCCATAGGGTTGTGATGGGTCGGACACGACTTCGCAGCTAACAATAACAACTGTGCCATATGGATCAGTAAACAGCTATAATATGTGAGGGGGAAAAACTAGAAAGAAGGAAATTATTTGAGGGATCTTTCCCATTCCAAGAAACGTAATTGTTTGTGGCCTTTAAACTGCACTTTTGCAAAACGAGGAAAAGACATTCAGGTATTTCACTAGCAAGAAAAATTGTTTTTATTCTCAAAAGGAATAAAAAACCTCCCACGTTATGGAAGCATATGTAAAATAAGTCTCTGCCTTCCCTAAAAACAAGATCAAGATTTGATGGCAGCATAATATATTTGCATAATGTTTGGTAGATAGTGATAGAATTGCAACTATTTACTGATGTATCAACATATACTATATTTCAGTTCTATGTCTTTTTTCTGTTGTATTTTTTCAGTTATTTTAAGCACTTGTTATATATTTTTTGGATTGTATATATTTTTGTGCTTTGTTCCTTTGATTTCCCCCCCCCCCTCTATTTTAAAAGCAACAAAATACCTTTAAAAATTCTAGGAATGTTTTAGAGAGCATTCAAATCGTGGCATCTGTCCTGTCACCACAAAAATTTGCAACATCATCCTGGTTCTTAGCACTGGAAGCAGCATATCTTTTCTCCTATCTGTTTGCCTCTTTTCTGGGCCTTCCATTTTCTTTTTAAAAGTTTATAAATTGCAAATTGTATATCCCTTCTCTTTCACATTCTTCCTATGTAAAGCATTGAGGGTGACTCACTGAAGAAAAATATTTCCAGGACAAAAATTTCTAGTGTGTCTTCCCCTTCTAGTCAAAGAATATTTAAATCCCATATTAATAAATCCTGTATTAAATATTAGAGCAGACTTCTACTTGTATCATAAGAATTTCCCTTCTTTGCATTGTAGCTTTTCATGTGAGCCATCACCAAATCTGCTCCAGGGGTCTTTTAAGCTTCCAGTAGGAACAATGAAGGCTGGAGAGGATAGAAAATCCGGCCAGTTCTGCAAGGGGTCTAGAAAAGTCAAAGGATTATGTAAAAAAATTTTTTCCTGTTTCAAATTCTCACTACTGATAATGAGAACTTAGGAAGTAAAGGCTTGTTCTGAAATAATTAAAGGTGAATTTTAAATTGATTAAAATTAGGTACTCTGACTGCTCTCTCTGATCCATTTTAAAAACTGTCCCTGATTAATTGGGAGAAAGATCTTTAATGTTATTCCTAATAAAACATACATAAAAATAAGCTTAGAAGTTATCACCTGGCAAAAATTAAATGTTTCTTCTCTCTTATACATGGAGAATGAATTCCTTCAAAGAAAATGCTAACTGTTGCATTTTTGCATAACTGAAAAATTTAAAACATTTCTTTTAAACAATTTTTAATATGTAAACTGATTACATTTGCATAACACTCATATATGATCCTTTTTTGTTTTGGGGATTGGTCTTTTTAAAAAGGTTGGGATAAAAATGTAATATATATTTCCAATAAAAAAGCACAAAAGCTTGATTTCCAGAAAGTTGATAAATTCTCAGTAGAGGTAGCAAAAGGAAACACATCTTTTTCGTATAGAATTCAGAATAATAATAGATTTTTCTTAAGACACATCCAGTAAATTTGGGACAGTTTTCAAGGTTCTTTTTAAAGGCCGAATAGTAATTTATCTCTAAAGGTATTTCTGACCAAAAGAATGGAATAATGTATTTTTTTTATTTCTTTACTCCACTTATTTGATATTTCCCCTTTCAATTTATAATAGGAAATGTTCTATGTATGTATTTCTTCACTCATTCTCACCATGCACTGCTAGTTTGGATCTGGCTACTGCTTTGTCATGATAATGAGACCAAAACATAGAGATGTGTTTTAAGCCTCACTGGACTAGGTCTGAAGCAACTACCAATAGAATTTTCCTCAAGTGAAACACTGAGAGACCATATTTCAGTTTATAGTGTGCTAAAAAACTCTTACGTTTTAAAAGTGACACATTCTTTCCTAATAGAGCATCCATGACAGTTGCCCAAGTGATGGCAAGCAGATAACTGATTTTTTGTTTTGGTTGTTGTGGTTACCCTCAGTTAGTCTGGTCAAGATTTGTTTTTGTTTTTTAAAAAAAAATCCCTGAGGAATGCCACCCAGAAGCTGATTTAGGAGACAGGACATAAAGCATGGCTGGAAGAAACCTTAGTCTCAGCCCAAGGGGACCGAGATTGCAGCCGTATAGATTCCTGCTTGACTGTAAAATGACGGCCGTTTCTCTCACTTCCAGGAATCTCTTCTTCCTGGAAGGTGAGTGGCTGAGTTCACCCTACTGCCGAGATGCAGCCACACACACTCACAGCCTGTATTCCACTGCTGTTTCCAAGGAGTTGGCTGTGATAACACTCCAGGGTATCTTCAGCAAGCTAGAATAATGTAAGTTAATCGGGGAGGGTGTCTGGTCTGGAATAACTCCATGCTGCTTCTGTTTTTATTTACACATGGCGCCATGGGGAGTGTTGGTAGAGGGTGTTTTTGATGCCATGCAAAACAGTGGAGGAAGCCAATCACTTAAACAGAGACAAATTGATCTCTAGAATTCCTGATGTCTGTGCAACGCAAACAGTGACAGCTTGGAAATACATCTGCGGGCTTTTGGATATGGATGAACAAGGACAACAAAAAGAGCAAGATGTGGCCAGTTTCTGTTTATCAAAGGAACTGCTAAGCCTCAGTTAGAGGTTCCCATTTTTCCTCTCCTCCCTTCCCCTCCCCTCCCCTCTCCTTGAATCCTGTGGAGAGGTTGGGCCAATATTCACAGTGTATGTTACGATATGGTGCAGAAAAAATCCTTGGTCCAAGTAACTTGATGGTACGAGGGAGAACAATTCTTAGTTCAAATTGCTGATAGTTTATGCTGGCTATTTTGCGTAATACTATCAGTAGCTTCTAATTCAAAACATTATTAGTAATATGCCACTATTTCTGGGCTTACACATAGATGGAAATGCCCCTCACACCTTTCTGTTTAACCCTCTGACAAATCAAAGTGTTTAGACAATGGTTGAGAGATGATCATCTGGGTATAAAAGTCTGAATTCTAGGGAGAAAGGGACAAAATGTTTAAAAATTCATAAATACTTAGTTGTACTAATATGAATCTTGGGTCCTAGCTGATATTATATGTTTTCAGAAAATCCTGGAACATGTTAAATAAACCGAGTGTTAAGAATACAGATGCAGAAGAAATTACCTGTTTCTCTGCTTAAAGGTTTCACCACTCTCTCCAGATTTGAGCTGGTGTTCAAAATATTGAATGGTTTCCAGGAAATGGGCATACTTAAGGGGTACTGAAACGTGCAAAAGTGGTTGAGGAATTTGTTTTTGTTTGGAGAGCAATTTCTGGGTTATGATGGAATCTGCTATCCTAGATGCATAGCAAGCACCAGCAGGGAAGTTGTCCGCATTGTTATCTATATATACATTTGTATTATTATCCTCAGTAGTAAGTTTAGAAACCACCAGAATAAATGTAAGGCTTAAAGAAAGTATATTATTAATAGGTAAGTGTTACATTTGGTATTAAGGTGCCAGCTGGCAATTAAGGAATATTGCTCACTTTACTGTGAATTTTTTCAAAAAGGTTAATCTACGCCCTTGCAGTAGCAAGAGTCTGTCTCTTGCTTAACTATGAACTGAGTTCACATAATATATAAAATAATGTTTCCTGGGTGACTTTATATTTGTGCTAGAGCATTTCAGGCAGACTAAATATTTTGCCATCAATAAACATTACAGTGCACACAGCATTAGAAGTCAAAAGAGTTAAGCTAGTGTGGTTATGCTAGTATATTAGTTCTTCAGATATACTTGTTTTAGTTAGAAGACCATTTATTTGATGCCCAATCTGCAGTTTGAAATGTAATGACAGCTTTTAGTGGTTATAATAAAAATGAAGTATAAAGTTTTACACCAGAGTGTACATTTATAGTTTTGTCTAAATGTTGTGTGCTTTGCTTTCTCACCTCTTATGCAAGGAGCTTTTTCTGTTGTAATAATCTTGGTTGCTCCTTCCTTGCTTATCAATTCTGATGCAATGACACTAGTTTTTCCTAGATTTCAGTTTACTGATTATTGTAACTTAAACTAGCTCGATCCTAATTGTTAATAAATTGGATTTAGTAATAATTAAGTATAAAAGTGCTGGCTAGATTAGAATTTCATTAAGACATAGTCTGGAAACCCTTGTTTAAACAAACCACAATAATGTCTAAACCACAGCATTTAAAACTGTGTCCCTTTTTCAAATTGCCTTTAAATTAGGCCTATCTAATTTCTTCAACTTTGCTTTATATGAGATGATTTAAGCATCGTATTGCATTTTAGTCATTTAAATTTAATATTATCAGCCTGTGTCACCCCATTCCTCGTCCAATATATTGTTGGCTTCTCAGAGGTCACTTTATACATTCTTAATCACATGTAGTTAAGGGAAAATATGGTCAGGAATCATTTTTACCTTGCAAAATGCTTTGAAAGTTCAAGGAGACATAGTATATGGTAGTGGTTTCTAAAATGTCCGTAACACTCTTGCTGAGTGAACTCCATTACTGCATTAATGCCAAATCTTTTAGATTAGAGAATTTTGGCAGCTAAAGCTTAGTGCTGCAAGAGACTGATAAATTCTGAAATTCCATGAGTGCTGGAAACTTGACTAAATTTGGCCTGGCTTTTAAATGAATGTAGGAGCAGGTTGGATAAAGGAGTAATTTGAATGTGCCTCCTTTGTTCTAGGACAGGGGTATCAAACTGCCAGCCCGTGGGCCAGATGCATCATAGCAAAGCCACGCCCACCCCATTGCCGGCAATGGCAAAAAGTCACAATACGTCACGACACATCACGTGATATTGCGAGTTTGACACCCTTGTTCTAGGATCAATAAGATTTTCTTATGAATCTCTGTTCTTCAGAATCTCTTAACTGGTTTGATTGAGAAATACAGCTATAACAATACCTGAAATTTACAGAGGCAATTAATTCATATCTAAGTATCCTAAAGATTATTCCTAAACTGAAATGTTATTATAGAGACCCAAATTGCTAACAGTTGGATACAATCTCACAAAAAACTGAGAAAGAAAACGCCTCACAATTTGTAAGCATTTATAAATACATATTGAGACAGATAAGCACCCACCTGCCGCCAAATGTGAGTGCAACAGAAGAATACTTAACATGTTTAAGGCATTTTAAGAAGAATCACAGTAGGATATCTTTTGAATAAAAATGGAGATTTTTTAAAAAAATTATATACAAGTAATCCTTGACTTACAGCCATTCATTTAGTTACCATTCAAAGTTGCAATGGTACTGAAAAAGTGTCTTTGACTCGTCCTCACACTTACAACCATTGCAGCATCTTCATAGTCATGTGATCAAATTTTGGGCACTTTGCAAACAGCATGTATTTACAACAGTTGCAGCATCCTGGGCTATTGTGATCACCATTTGCAATCTTCCCAATCAGTTTCCAACAAGCAAAGTCATTAGGGGAAGCCAGATTCATTTAATGACCACACGATTCACTTAACAACTGCAATTACTCACTTAACCATGGCAAAAAGGTCGTAAAATGGGAGTGACTTATTTAACAACTGCCTTGCTTAACAACAGAAATTCTGGTTTCAGTAAGTTGAGGACTACTTGCATTGGGCTTTTTAGAATATCGAAACTCAGAAGTAGGCTTACAGGAAGAGGATACCTAAAACAATTAGAACATTAGCTTAATACTTCACATTCTCATGAGTGTGTGTATGAGCAAGAAATATATGGTCTATATAGAAATTTTACAGGAAGTACAAAATGATATTATACCGGCAGTAAATTACAAGTAGGCACAGCTAGGCAAGTATTAAAAGGGTATGTTCATTGTAAGTTTTTTTCTTTTTAAACACAAGCACATTCATATGATATAATGATGTGTAACTGAAGAAATTAAAGCTTTTTAAAGTAAATACAGTATGTCTATTGAGAATTTCTCTTTTTATGGTAAATGACAGCACGTCAGTAGTATTCTAATAAAGAAATGAAATCAAACTTCATTATGATGCACATTTTTGGACTGTTGATACATGTAAAATGTCAGATTTCCAAATGAACAGAATATTGACATGAGAATGAGAACAAATAAATCCATACACTAAAAAAATAAAGAGATTTGATATAGGTGCACCTTGAGAGAAACAAAGCTGACATCATAGCTTAGTTTCGCTAAAAAGGCAAATTGTCTGATGTTTTGAACATACTGAGGACCTAGCAATATACAATTGTATGAACATGAATGCCCAAAATCTCATTTATATAGTTGAAAGTTCATATCAAAACTGAAGTGTCTCTGTCTAATCATTGGTATGATATATAGATTTTTAAAGGAATCCCAACTGCTGCTGCATATATAGATTGCAAGCATTCAGCTAGTCTAGAAGAACCATAGTATTTTAACAATGCACATTCAACTTGGCCTTGGTGGAGCAGTGGGCTAATGCCTCTTTAAGTAACACCAGCTGCCTGCAATTAGTGCAGGTTCGCATCCCACCAGGCTCAAGGTTGACTCAGCCTTCCATCCTTCCGAGGTAGGTAAAATGAGGACCCAGATTGTTGGGGGCAATAAGCTGACTTTGTAATAATGCCGCTTGGGGGTGTGTGTGAAAGCCCTAATAAGCAGGCGTATATATAGAATGAAGGCTATTGCTAAGCACATTGATTTGTGCTTTAGATTGTAAGCCGCCCTGAGTCTTCGGAGAAGGGCGGGATATAAATGGGATTAAAATAAATAAAATAAAATAAAACAGCTCCCAGGATTCTGAACATGTTTGTGAATTTTCAGTCTGATTAACATGAGCATTATAGTCTTCATGTAATGTATGTGGTTTTACCAGTATCTGGTAACTCCCGAACATTGATCAGATCCAGATCAGCAGTGAGTGAGGGGTCCAGATGATCCTCTAATCATCCAAATGATATTGTATGACAATACAGTATGTGTTGTTTTGATTCTGATAAGCTTGGATTTTGCTTCCTATATTATTCACTAGGAGCATCAGTAGTTAATTTTTCTGTTGCAGATTGCAAAGGCTATGTCCTCTTCAGTTACATAAGGAAATACCCTCTACTATCCTGATCATGGAAGAAATATATTTCTTGAGATATCCTTGTAACAAATTTCCCATATTTACCTCTGCTTCTTTCTTCTTTTTTCCTTGCTAAAGGTAGTGGAGATTCCTCTTTGGAAAAGGAGTTCACCTCCACAATTGTGGGGCCCACAGTGAGCACACCAAACAGCCAACACTCCTCTCCAAGCAGGTCCCTTAGTGGTGAGTACACAATATCTGATTCGAATAGGGTATTCTTGAAATGTGTCACACTGATTATGGTCAGAGCAGAGACTTTTCTTTATATAAGGCAATAATTGTTTTCCCTTTAATGTTATCTGAAAAGGCCTAGATAATGGCCATCAGTTTGAAAATGTGCCTGGCATTTATTTTGCATGAGACCCCAGTTTAAAAAGAAAACCCGGAGGAATAGCAGAGTGAGGCTTTCTGGATTTTTCTGCAGACAAAATAGTGGTTTTATGGCATATTTTGTCTGACAAATTGAGTCATTCCACAATTCGTATACAGTTTATACAGTTTCCAACAATGAATTGGAAATACGGCAACAGAACCCAGTTCTAGCCATTTAGACCCAGTTCAGAATTTCTTGCAATGCATTCAGGGCCTTGAAGGCTAGTAGTTTTTGCTAGCCTCTCCATTACTTGTGCAATGAAACATATAAGGAATTCTGCATATGTTTTGCCAAAGCCCCCAAAGATACCTTCCCCTTCTCAGGGAGAACCTGGCTGGTGGTGCTGCGTCTAATTTGTCTTGATTCGTTGCTAGATAAGCCAACAAGCTCATGTCTCAATGGAGCAGAAGTATTGCATAGCCTGTTTTGCCAGCCTGACCACATACTACTATTCTTCTGTAAGGAAGATTGAAGAACAATAGCTAAGTTATCCAGGAGGGGGAAAATGCATCCAAGGAGATTGGAAAAACATCCACATTCAGCCAGCATTAATGTATCTGAGCAATTCTTGTCCCAGTGAGAAACCTTGTACTTCATAATTGTGCACAGCCATGTCTACTTCTCTCTCTCTCTCTCTCTCTCTCTCTCTCTCTCTCTCTCTCTCTCTCTCTCTCTCTCTCTCTGTGTGTGTGTGTGTGTGTGAGAGAGAGAGAGAGAGAGAGAGAGAACAAAATCTCTTTAAAATCTTATTTTCTGGAACCAAAAAAACCCACCTGCTCAACATTTTAGTTGTGTACCACCCAGTTGTATTCCATATTTGTAAAAAGATTTCTTAGGCAACTCTGCTATTGAGTATGTCCTTATTATACAAACGGGAGCAATAAAGTCTCTTGAGTTACCTATTGGTATTAATACTAGATGTAGATGTGTTCACCATTGGTCTGTCTCTGTGTAGATAGAAGGTTATCACTTTGGAAAGACATTAAATCTCATTATATTAAATCTTATTGGTTCCCAGTTTTTCCTCAGCACAAAATTGGTCTGTGTAGCACTAAAAGACAGAATTGATTAGTCTCTAGCTTCCTTCAAATGTGCTGAACTGCAACTTCCATAATCCCCAATCAACATCATAAGTGGGTAGCTTATTGTAGGGGTTGCCCTCCAGGAAACTAACCAGCCATGATCTGAGTCACTGTTTACTCTTTCTCATCATGTCACATAGAAGAATCTATATTTGTCCAATTCTTTTAGGAGTACTTTAAAGGAATGAAAAATATGAAGACTCGGGTTTATTTGACATAAAGGCCTAGTTGCAGCCTTTTAATTAATGCCAAGATATTCTGAGTTCACAGGCAAATTCTATAACTAGGCTGCTCTCGTTGTCTGTAAGTACTACCTGTGTATGCCCATCAATACACTTGTGCCTTTTTTTCCCTTCAATTCACATGATAAGCTACAACAGAGCTGGAGGAAGATGTGCTGGCAGTGACCTATATTCCTAACTATTATAGTGCTCTGTGGAATGCCACAAATTAAGTAGCTTTTAATAATTAGATGGTAGTAGCCACTTTTATTTTAGAGGCTACCTCACAGTGTCTATGGGTTTTCCAATACATATAAGGGTAAAAATGCTACCTTTGACTCCAGTCAAACTAGACATAACTGCAGCAGCATTAGGCACATATGTCTGAAAGAAGTTAATTACTTCCTATCTGAACAGAAAAATAACTAAACCTCTATCTTCTTATAGTGCTAGGTGCTATTGTTCCAAGCAGTGGTTTTCTGCCTCATACTAGGCAGTAAGGAGAAGTTTAGATCAGCTTCCTTTTTTATTATAAGAAGCTTCACCTTCATTTTTAACTCAGCAGGTCAGACATACAGAAAGGAAGCCGGGGTAATCAGTGTGGTAGAGTATCTGCTTGCATCTCCGCACAGATGCAGAAGAAGCTTTTGTCTGAAACCCTGTTGAACTACTGCATATCAGCAGTGACAGCTCTGAACTGTATGGACCATTGATCTAATAATTTAAGGCTTTTTACAATCCTAAACAAACTTCCTCATGATATCTAGTCTGGTCCTTCTTTTGGCTACCTTCCACAGCACAGATCTGGAGAAGATGTGAATATTAGATTTCATCTTTATAAAGGAATAATGATGAAATGGAATAACTAAGCAATTATATATCATAAAGTAGAGACAGGAACTCCTCGTTTTTCATACTGCAGTTTGGGAAGCTGTACTGTGGTTAAGTTCCCTGCCAAAATGCAAAGTCCCACCTGATGTATCCGATTCCTTCAATCTGTCCCCAGTAGAAAAGCATCTATGTTCAGTGTCTCGGAATGGAATTCCCCCTCTCCAGTTAGCAGTGATCCTATCCACATTGCTATTTGGCTGGTAGGAAAAATTGGGTACAACTTTAAGGATCTCTGAAGACCATTGTATGTCTCTTAGCTTGTAGACTGTTTGTGCTTAAAGCTCTTTTTTTCCTGTTCTGTGAACATTCCAGCATTGTAGCTACCTGTCCACTTGCTTTAATGCATGGAAGACAAAGAACAGTTGTAGATGATACCTATGAAATGCTTCACATTCGTATAATGCAGGGGTGTCAAACTCAATTTCATTGAGGGCCGCATCAGCGTTGAGGTTGCCCTCAAGTGGCTGAGTGGGTATGGCCTACTGGGTGGGTGTGGCTAGAGTGCATATGGCCTACTGGGTGGGCATGGCCAGCTCTACATCGTTCTCATCAAGGGTGGCTATGGGGGCCTGGGTAGGAGTGGGACAGATCTGAGGGTCTCTGGCAGGAGGAGGGTCTCTGGGCCAGGGCCAAGGCAGCGGGGGCCGTTCCCTCACTGTTTCCAGGATGGCTTCACGGGCCACATGAAACCACTTCACGGGCCAGATCTGGCCCCCGGGCCTTGTGTTTGACATGTCAGGAATGGTTAATCAAATATGAAACAAATTCCAGATTTCTTTATACAGAAATAGTCTCTGCAATCTGACCCTGGGTTTTCCTGCTTTTAAATATGTAATATATTTTATCTTTTGAAAGCACCTCTTGGACATAATTTGATGATATTGGATTTGCTAGTCTACTGTTTTCTCCCATCAGAAATTAGCACTATGCTCTAATACACGTCTTTCTTTAGTGAATGCTTCATGTTAGTGACCGTTTGCAGTTATGACAGTAGTAAAAAAAAGTGACTTTACAACCAATCCATTTACGACCTTCACAAGTCTGTAAAGCAAAGCAAAGCTTAAGTAAAGTCATAAGCAGCCGTGGTTTTACTTAGTGACTGCTTTGTTTAGTGATCAAGTTGCTGGTCCCAATTATGGTTACTAAACAAGGACTGTCTGTAATACGCTAATAGCCTAAACAGCAAGGACTTCTTGTGGCACTTCAAAAATAAATAACTTCATTATAGCACCAGATTTTCTACATATGTCTCTGTCATTAGATACATGTAGCATTATATACTGCTCAAAAAAATAAAGGGAACACTTAAACAACACAATGTACTGTATTTAATAGTAGGATGTCTTATTTTGTGTTCCCCTTTTTTTGTGAGCAGTATATTTACTGGTAGAGTGGATCTCCTATGGAAGAAGAAGGTGCTATTCCTCCTTTCTTATATCAAGTTGTACTTTAGTTGTAAATAGTGCAGTTTAACCTTTCTTAGTTTCATGTTCTTAAATTTTATAGTTGAAAAGTTCTAATATCGTAAGATAAAGAGGGGAAAGCATTATTTCTCTTTAGTATGCACTACATCAGGGGTATCAAACTCAATTTCATTGAGGGCCGCATCAGCATTGCGGTTGCCCTCAGGGGGCCGGGTGGGTGTGGCCAGGGTGGGCGTGGCCTACTGGGTGGGTGTGGCCAGAGTGCGTATGGCCTACTGGGTGGGCATGACCAGCTCTACATCGTTCGCCTCAAGGGTGCCGATGGGGGCCTGGGCAGGAGTGGGACAGATCTGAGGGTCTCTGGGCCAGGGCCAAGGCAGTGGGGGCCGTTCCCTCACTGTTTCCAGGATGGCTTCGCGGGCCACATGAAACCACTTCGCGGGCCGGATCTGGCCCCCGGGCCTTGTATTTGACATGTCTGCACTACATTAACAATTGTTTTTTATCTAGTCTCAAATGCCAAAGGTCCTTTAGTAATTTTTTATTTTTGCTCAGTATCAAAGGTTCCATCACCCAGAGCCCTTATACTGTTTTTTCAATGCTTGCTATTTGCAATTTTTTAATAGTTTTTTTTGTTCTTCCCCCCCTTCCCCCCCCCCCCACAGCAAATTCTATCAAGGTGGAAATGTACAGTGATGAAGAATCTAGCCGGCTGCTGTCGCACGATGACCGGCTCATTGAAAAAGAGGACAGCGTGATTGTAGAGGATTCCCTCTCTGAGCCCCTTGGTTACTGTGATGGGTCAGGACAGGAACCGCATTCCCCAGGCGGCATACGGCTACCCAATGGCAAACTGAAATGTGATATCTGTGGAATGGTGTGCATTGGCCCAAATGTACTGATGGTGCACAAACGCAGTCACACTGGTGAGCAGACTTCTAGGAAACGTGAGCAGTAAAAGCTGGTGCTTAGGCTTGTCCTTTGCATAGTTCTTTTAAGGTTAAATAATCGAGACCCTGCTAGTCCTACTCAGGCCTTTTAAGGTGCTTTTGTAATGAGTTGCTAGGGACTGAAGAAACTCAATAACTGCAAGTGTAATTATGGAATTACGACCCTTTCCTTTGACAAATCTTAAGACCTGTTGGTGAGTTCATTATTAAAATAGAATTTGAACTTGGAAATCTATTGGTTCGTACTCTTTGCCTCTGAATGACGCTAGCTGTTAATATAGGTCAGAGTTGAACAGTTTGCAGCCTTCATTATAGTTTAATATGGCCTTTGAGTTAATTTTAAACCACTATTACGGTTTACCTTTAGCCTAAGTGTAGAAATCCTTTAGAATTACCTATAAACCTTTGTGACCTACAGTGAAATTAGAACTTCATTTAAGTCCTGGTAATAGATAAAAAGAATTGGATGTTTTTTTTAAAAAAAGAACACTGTACTGTGCCATATCTTTATTAAAAAAAACCTTCAGCCAATACAGTATTCACTATTTTTGGAAAAAGTCTGAGAAGTCCAGGAAAGTGAGATCTCTTAATAGAGTTCAGCTGACTCAGATGTTCCAATCAGATGATGATCAGTGAGTTTGAAGGACCCTTCCCTTTAAAGAACAGACCTGCATTTGTTGCTATCGTCAGCAGTATATTTTTGGACCATAAAAAAAGAATTGTCATGAATCTTGTAAGGGCTACAACACTATTGCCAAAGAAGGAACTTAAAGTCAGGCAGTTAATATACAAATGAAGAAAATGCAACACATTTATTATTCTTTAAAGCGGTCATCCAACTGCTTCCAGGTGCATTGTAATCCTGGGGACTGTAAAGAATCCCAAGGTAATGGCAAAAGATCTTCAGGTCACTCTTGCAATGTCTGTTGACAGTGTTCACAAATCTACCATAAAAGAAAGAAAACACTGCTCCCCAGAAAGCACACTGTTGCTCATCTCAGATCACCTGAATGATCCAGCACGCCACTGTTTTAATGTTCTGTTAGTAGATAAGAATTAGTGGAATTTTCCGACATTAATGAGAGACATTATGTTGGAGTGTCACAAAAAGAACATCCCAACCATGAAGCAGAGCGGCAGAAATAGCATAATCTTGCAACCTCAGGAGCCAGGCGGCTGACAAGCAATGCTTTAACAATGGATGTTGGCTTATACCAGCAAATTTTATAGGTGATTGTCAGCATACCCGTCCATGAGCTGAAATGAGTGTGGGCCATACAGTAAAACAGCAGTCCTAATCACATAAATTAATCTACAATAGAATGGCTGAAGCAGAAGACATTTCATGTTTTCAAATGGCCAAGTCAAATTCCTAAATTTAACCTAATTGAAATATGACAAGACCTGGAGTGGGCAGCTGATGCAGGATTGAAGTCAAACTGAGCCAAAGTATCTCCAAGCCATTGTTTTGGTCAACAACATTGGGTCAATTTCCAGTGTTTGGAAAGGGAAAATGATGTATTCAAGTAAGTTACAGGTAGTCCTTGACTTACAACCATCTGTTTAGTGACTGTTCAAAGTTACAGCAGCACTGAAAAAAGTGACGACAATTTTTTAGACTTATGGCTATTGCACCGTCCCCACAATCACACGATCAAAATTTAGACACTCGACAACTGACATGTATTTGTGACAATTGCGGTGTCCCAGGATCATGTGATCACTTTTTGTGACCATCTGATGAGCAAAGTCAATGGGGAAGCCAGATTCACTTAACAGCTCTGTTACTAATTTAACAACTGCAGTAATTCACTTAAGAACTCTGCCAAGAAAGGTCATAAAATGGAGCAAAACTCACTTAGCAACTGACTTGCTTAGCAACAAAAATTTGGGGCTCAATTGTGGTCATAAGTCGAGGACTACCTATATTGCAATTAAAAATTCTCATGCACCTTTCAGCCAAGACAGTGAATATTGGCTCAGTGAGTTCAATAAAAGCATGACAAGAGCATTACTTTGTGTGTGGGTTTAAAAGTACAAACTTTCGACTAACGTTTTAGATAATAGCTCAGTTCATACCTTGTTAAGAACTATTTTTTCTTTTCCTCCAGCCAGATACTTGGAAAAAGTAGATACTGGAAAGAGAATGAGTGAAAAAGAAGGGTATAAACAGTTTTAGAAATGAGTGCTCCTATCACTTCACTTTGGATTCTTCCACTGTCCATTGCCTAACATACTGAACTGTCCCCCAGCAAAATACTTAAGGCATAGGTGGAAAAGGGCATTCCAGACAAAGATCACACACAAAGAGAGGGCATTCAATAATTGCTGGTATTATGAAAAATAGGGTAGGTCAAAAAAGGTAATAATATAATAATATTATGTACATATACAACTGTTAATGATGTAATGTAACTTCAGAGGAAGAAGTGCTAAGCTTGTAAGCCGCCCTGAGTCTTCGGAGAAGAGCGGGATATTAAATGGAATTAAATAAATAAATAAGTGACGACTTGAAAATTTATGTCTTTGACAAAACAATTCTAAAACATTTGACCAAATGATTAAAAGTCCTTTTCTTTGTCCCTTGTCAAAAAAAAGGGGGGGAATCAAACATTGGGAAACACGATTGCTGCAAATCTTTTAGAGATTTATTCTAGGCTTGTTCACCCTGCATGCTTAGAAAGTCCACAGTTCTTGATGTCTTGATAGATTCCAAATGTTGCGGTAGCTGAGAAAAACATTAATTTTTGATAAAATAAAAAAAACCTTATTTTAACATTAAAGACCTATATTTTATCACCTTTTATGCATTTTTCTCAGCTAATAGGATTTTCACTCATTATTTCAAAGGTTGTATAAATGATATAAATTTCGTCGAATTATTACAACTTCTTAAAAATGGATTACTGATTTAAGAGTCTCAAGTTAATTACTCCAAAGCATTTTATGGATCTGGAACTAGAAGCAACAATAATATAAGAAGTAAATAGTCCATACAACAAATGCTTGAGTTGAATGTACTGCCAATAAATGCTCTGAGGTAAACCTTTCTAGGTTCTAAGCTCTGCAAATGTTAAAGAACAGATTTGATTCAGAGGGACAATATGATGAGACACTCTGTTTTGGTCTCTAAAAGGAATTCACAATCCATTTTGTAATAAGAGTTATTCCAATATATAAGCTTTATAATGGTTTTTTTTTAAAAAAGAATAGGTTGACAAAATGATGAAAAGTCCTTGGTACATTTTTTTCTGGCAAACAGTACAGAAATGTTTTCCATTGCCCTCAGAAGAGGGACCTCTTTTTCAATTTTCTAATCTTTTCAAAAATTAATCAGGCCTGACCATGCTGACTGAGCTGCTGAACTTAGGCTAGTGCTAAAAGGATGAGGAAAAAAATATTTTTATATATAAGATAGTTTCAGCTAGACCAAGGAGCCAGACAAGCTTCTCTGATGACCTGCTTATGATATCCCTCCTAGGTGAGAGACCATTCCATTGCAATCAGTGCGGTGCCTCCTTCACCCAAAAGGGCAACCTCCTGCGCCACATCAAGCTGCATTCAGGCGAGAAGCCCTTCAAATGCCCTTTTTGCAACTATGCTTGCCGGAGAAGAGATGCACTCACCGGTCACCTCCGCACACACTCAGGTACCGTGTTTCCCCGAGAGTAAGACCTACCCTGAAAATAAGCCCTACCTTGATTTTTGGGGGAGGGGGCTAATATAAGCCCTACCCCGAAAATAAGCCCTACCTTGATTTTTTTGGGGAGGGGCTAATATAAGCCCTACCCAAAAAATAAGCCCTAGTTTTGGGGCGAGGCGCACAGCTAAAAATCAAGGTGGGGTGGAGCTGCCCCACTCACCCCACACCTGCTTACCGTTGCAACCAGGCTTCCCATGAATCGACACCTGCCTCGCCTTGCTGGCCCACTTCTTCTGCAGTGCCTCCCAGCCTGCATTTTGCCATCAGAGGCCTTCAAGAAATGTCTCTGCAGCTGAGAATGGAGCTCCAGGTTTCCCCCGGCCTGCATTTTACTGTCAGAGGCCTTCCAGAAAGGCCTTTGCAGTGAAATGCACAGGGGGACGGGGTGGCACACGTGTCAATCCAGAGCTCCATTCTCAGTTGCAGAAGCATTTCCTTTGTCCACAGAAGAAGTAGGCCGGCTGGGCAGGGCTGTCTGTGCCTCTGCTGTGAGGTGAAACCGTGGAAAAGACACACCCTGAAAATAAGACTTGGTGCCTCTTCTGGAGGCAAAAAAAACCCCAGGTCTTATTTTCGGGGAAACACGGTAAGTATCCAACATTTCTCTCAGAATGGGACAGCTCACTGCAGTCAACTCGCTGTGGCCAATTCACCAGAGCCAATTCTCCACGGCCAACTCAGCATGACCAACTCGCCATGGGACAACTCACTGCAGGACAATTTAATAATTCAATTTAATTATTTAAAATAAATAAAAACATTATTTTAACTTCACATTTCATTCGGTCCCTCCTTTTGCATCCTTTCTTTAATGATTCTATTCCACCATTTCTTTGATATTAGTGTAACTTGTCTCACAGCGAGTTGTCCTGCGGCGAGTTGGCTGTGGCAAATTGTTATAGAACCCATTTCTCTTGGGTCAGAATTTGTAGAATATTTTTTTAGACTGGGAGACTGGTTTCTTGCTTTGCTGCCAATGTTACTTGATATTAAATTTAAGCAAAGTCTTACTGCCCTCTAATTTTGGCTCTGTGCCTCTAGTGCTTCCCATTAAGTTTGACACCTTTCTCAACCACAGATACTATTTACATACATATCTAACACTTCCTTCCAAGAACTCATTGTAATGTAGATAGGCTCTCAAATCCAGTAGTGGCTATGCTCAGCCTTACTTAACATAGAAAACACATTAAATCTTATTTTTAAGGAAAAGCTCTAAATTGAACCAGGAAATCTTTCTGCTAATGACATCGCTTTAGATAAAACAGTGAAAATCTCTGCTATGTCATAATAACTGACAAATTGATGATGCCGACGACATAAAGTTTTTCTAAATCACAGTCCATGAAATGCATACCATAAAGTTATTGAGATCCACAGAAGCTCATACAGTAATGAATTGTTAGCTCTCAGTGTCCTACAAAAATGCTTTCATTTTTTAGCAGCAATAAATGTACATGGCTACTCCTCTGGAAACCTGTTAAAAATGGCTGTCAAAATAACAATGAGTTGAATTTATATTTCTTTGTCCAATAGATAAATGTGAGATGTTGTCATTGAATAAAATAAAAAATGGTATTGATTGTTGACATGGGAATGAGTGAAAGGCTTCACAAAATTCTTCTCAAATATATCAGTTTATGTTTTTAATTTAATAACAGATAATTTTTTTAAAGAGTGAAATCTGTTCATCTATCAAGTTATTATTGTTTTTTTTTCTTTTCCTTGGTTTATATGGATTGTGTTGGGGCTTTTTAACTTCATAAGTGTTTTTATATATTTGTTATACTTGTCACTTCATTTCAAGCATCACATTGGAGAAATGATTGTTAGATTTGTCATTATTATGACAGTTTCTTTAGTTCCCCAGATCCATCTAATGATTTTCTTATCCAGACATATTACCTGTTGTAAGACAGAAAGCATTTGAGTTGCACAGACCTATTCTTTGTGTAATAACAATGTCTCTGTTGTAGAGGACCTTGCAGAATTGGTCCAATAAAAAATAACTGAACTTTGTCGTATTCACAAAATCAACATCTTGAGCACTTTTCTCTGTTATATTAGAGTTTTATTGACTAAAATTAGGTATGTTCCAGTCTCTCTTTTATTATCTTGATATGAGTAAGCTACGTGACATTTTCCAGAAAGTTTTAATTATCTCTCTTGATAATTGTCCATATTTCCTGCTGCTGCAAGAGTTCAAGGATCCTGAAAGGCATTATTAGGTTGCCTAACTTTGGCGATCATGCTTCGCAGTTTTATATGAATAATATATATGGGACACTTTACATTGCTCCTATGGCCTTTCTTAATATTTTAGTAAAATTCACAGTATCCAGATTCACTTGGAATCTTAGTTATTCTTATGTTCTTATTATTGTGAAATGATCTAGTTTCATTAAATTTAAAGGTATGCAAATTTTCCATTAATGGCTAATATGATTCACAGTTAAAAACAGTAACATATCTGATCTGGAACAGGAATAGAGTCATTCACCTTATTACTAAAGCTAATCTATAATTGTTTAAAATTTAGACCTGGTTATGCAGAAGGGGTATTATCTGTTGCCAGTGAATAAAGCTGGATGAACAGCCAAGTCAGAACGTTCATTCATTCATTCATTCATTCATTCATTCATTCATTCATTCATTCATTCATTTTATGACCCTTTAATCCCTTTATTTGGAGTGGAATTGGGGTAACTGAATGGAACTGAGTGTTTATGGGCCAGATACCCTATGTGGAATTTGCAGCAGATATTTTCTCTTTACACCCTGATAGAGAAACATCTGCTGCTGCCTAAGATTGAACTCTCAACCTTCCAGGTGGGAATCAAGCATCTTCACCTCTAGGCCACTGCAGCACTAAATAAAATTTGTTTGTTTGTTTATTTATTAAAATCATATCCCCCCATCTCCTCTGTTAGGTGACTCTGGGTGACATTTCAAGTCCAATTAAAAGTTGAAATTGAAATGTATATTTCTAACTATATATTTTAGTCTTATTTTTAGGAAAATGAATATAGCAGCCTCTGTTACACAGCTGAGGATAGAATGCAAGTGGCCATACATTTATAGAGCAGTCTGTCTGGTTTTTTCAGATCTATACTTCTGACTCTAGTTGGGATAGTGTATTTGTTGCATTCTGGGTTTTATGATATTCCTCGTGTCTTGATTGATTTGACTGTCAATGATTTGTAGTACAAGTAGCTATATACTTGGAGAATCAGAAGTACTTGATCTTCCTGAAGAATGTTCCGTTTTACACCAAATCAGTTGTCACTATGTCTAACCAGTTTCCACTTGGATTGATCCAGGTAACAGCAAATCCAATCGTCCTGGATTTTTTTCACACTTTGGCCAGAACATCTGTAGTGTGCTTAACATGAATTCAGTACTATTTAGAGTGTAACAATTGGCACCTAAAAAAATAGCTGAAGTTTTGGGTTTGTTTAGTAGACATTAACAGAAAGGTGTTGACATTTGCTATCAAGTGATTTGCTGTCTTTGTGAAGATCAGTTCAGCATTGTTCTGGAACATCAGGAAAAGTGTATGTCTTTTGTGAGTATTGGCATATTTAAGTCAGTATCCCATCTTCAGAACAAGACTTGCTCGCCTACTGAAGGGACAAGCTGCAATTGGTGGACTACATTAAATTGCTTGTAATAGTGGCTATTAGGGACGCGGTGGCTCAGTGGGTTAGGACGCTGAGCTTGTCGATCAGAAGGTCGGCAGTTTGGCTGGTCGAATCCCGCGTGCCGCGTAACAGAGTGAGCGCCTGTTACTTGTCCCAGCTTCTGCCCACCTAGCAGTTCGAAAGCACGTAAAAATGCAAGTAGAAAAATAGGGACCACTACGGTGGGAAGGTAACAGCGTTCCGTGCGCCTTTGGCGTCTAGTCATGCCGGCCACATGACCACGGAGACGTCCTCGGACAAACGCTGGCTCTTCGGCTATGAAACGGAGATGAGCACCGGCCCCTAGAGTCGGAAACGACTAGCACGCATGTGCGGGGGAACCTTTACCTTTACCTTTAATAGTGGCTATTAACAAGCAAATTAATGTAGAAGAATTGTATCATTTAACATGGTTGGGAACATAATTCCTGTACTGCTATTTGTGATTTTACTGTCAGCTTCTCCATTGATTCTGCTTGTCATAAGCCAGCTGTAAAGTACACAAATGGTAATCACATGACCATGGGACACTGCACAGTCGTAAATGCCCACCAGACGCAAAGCACTCAAATCTCAGTCATATGACCATAGGGATACTGTGTGAAGACTGGTCATAAAGTTACTTTCTAAGTACCATGGTAACTTTGAATGGTCACTAAACAGGACAGTTGTGAAGCTAGAATCTCCTGTATATACAAGGTAATTACAGGTAGACTTCGCTTAACCGCTCATTCAGTGACTGCTCAAACCTAACAGTGTTGCTAAACAAGTGATACTTACAACCAGTCTTCATCGTTGCAGCCATCACAGTGTCCCTGTGGTTACCCGATTACAATCCAAGCTACTCAGTGACCAGCTCGCAACTCCAACATTACAATGTCCAGCAATGATTCATGATCACCATTGGAGCCTTTACTGCCGGCTTCCATAAAGCAAAGTCAGTGAGGAAGCTGGCAGGAGGTTGCAAATGGCGACCATGTGATTCATACGATCCCCTTAACAATGGCCACCAGAAGTGCTGGAACTGCTGTTGCTAAGTGGCATGGTCAATGGGTTTTATGACCACATTGCTTAGGGACAGAAATTCCAGCTCCAGTTACTGTTGTTAACCAAGGACTACCTGTAAACTGAAAGTTGGCAGCTGTGCATATACAGTTCTCAGATAATCTATCTGAATAGATATGTTGATACACAAAACCCCAGTAATACTTTTTTGCATGTCAGAGGAGGAATTCTATTCCCAATCTTTCTTTTTCCTTCTAGAGTTATTTCCAAATGAGACTTACGGGGTCTTATTTAGCTCTACTGAAAAAGAAAAGAAACTAGCTAACAATCTAATTTAGTCGGTGGCCAACTATGGGAATGTCTGTATGGGAAGCAAGAAAGCAGTAATAGATTTTCAACTGTAGTCTTCAGCAACAGATAGTGAGAAATATATGGCTTCTGATGTTGTAATTAATATCTAGTCATCAGGACCAGAAATCCTGATAATCTTATCCTCCATGAATGTCTGATCTCTTTTTAAAGATATTAGTACATCTTTTGGTAGCAAATTCCATATTAAAGTACTGTGTGAAAAAAATACTTCCTTTTATTTGTCCATAAATCTCCCACCATTAAGGATCGTTAGATAACTCCAGAGACAAAGCTTCCTTTCTGGTTTTTTTCCATATATGTGTAATTTTCTACGGCAAAAAGGTCCAGATGTTGTAATCTGTAGACATAGAGGAATTACTTCACTTCACTTTGTTCATGTTTGTTTTCATTTTGGGTAATCCAGCTCTGTAGTAATCTTGTTTTACATTTGTCCCAAATTATTTATAGATATTCCAAGTTTAGTCACCCTGTAGATCTGTATAAATGCAGAGTGATATTGACTGCAGGGCTTCATTTTTTCCCCCCCTCTAATAATTCCGTGCATTGCTTTTGGGGGTGATTTACACTGAGGTGTATTTTAGATTTTTTAAAAATATTTTTTATTAAAAGCATTTAAAACTAACACAAACTAATAAAAGAGTAGAAGCAGGAAAGAAAAGTAAAAAAAATGGGAAAGGAAGGGAAGAAGAAAGGATCTCCGGTCCTTTCGTCGCGACCTCAAAACATTTCTTTTCCATCAGGCTGACCTGGACTGACGATAGGGGTTTTTTAAAAAAAGAAAATGTTTTTAATATTTTATCACCGGGGCTTGTTAGTTTAATCTTTTTTTAAAAAAACATTTGTATTATTGTGTTTTATTGTTGTTAGCCGCCCTGAGTCCTTCAGGAGATAGGGCGGCATATAAGTCCCAATAATAAATAAATAAATAATAAGAAAAGGGAGTGGATTTTTTTGGTAGCAAATAGGTGTGCAGCTATGTAATATATAAGTATTTTTTCCTGTCATCCAGTCTTTTTTTCTAATCAAAACCGCAAATCATAAGGGCATTTTCTTTCCATTTCATGCAAAAAATCCATAAGGGGTTTCCAGTCAATCATAAATGTAGGCTTTTTTGTTTTTTCTTTGATCAAAGAAGTTACTTTAGCCATCTCCAGACATTCCATCATCTTCACCAGCCATTCCTCTGTTGTAGGTAGTTTTGAATCTTCCCAAATTTGAGGATATGTCTCACTGCAGTTGTCCTACATAAAAGCAAAGTTCCATGACTTTTTTCTTGTTGCTTGTCCATTCATTCCAAAAGAAAATCTCTGGTTTCAATTGCATTTTAGCTTTTAAAATTGTGCTGCTGCACATTACATTGACCATTTTATCCAGATCCTCATTACTACCCCATATTCCCTTGCCTGGTAATCACCACCCAGTTCAGATACCATCAGGATATATGGGAAAGTCCTTGGGTTGGTTTTGTTTTGTTTTTTGCCATAATAGACATCTCTTGCTTACACTGAGTTGCCATTCCTACTTTAATGCTTATTCCCTAGTTTCAACAGGTAACTTTGAAGGTCTAAGCTACATTTTTTGACTGAATCACTTTAAATCGGTGGGTATCATCAGCAGATTTACCCCGACTGCTTATACTGAACTTCCAGTTATTTATGGCTGTATTAGAAAAGACTGCTGCAAACACCGTGAAGATGATATTTAATTCCTGGCAATCTCTGAGTTTTAGTAGTTTAACACTTTACATTGAAAAAGCATATTTTGATAAATCACCAGTTACATCCTAGAAGTCATGGTCTATTCATTGGGAAATTCAGCTTCAATAGAAGAGCCATTGCTTCTAGTGTTTATAGTATCACTTTGTTAAAAAAAAAGTACAAAGAAGTAAGTTATTCCTATATATGAAGTTGCAATCTGTTCAAACTATTGATTTACAGTACACTCACCAATAGTATTTCTGCAGAGTTTGACTCTGTAAAGAAGCTGTGCTTTCTTTTCCCATCCTTTATTTGAGGGGTGTCAAACTCAATTTCATTGAGGGCCACATCAGCATTGTGGTTGCCCTTGGGGGGCTGGGTGGGTATGGCCAGGGTGGGCGTGGCCTACTGGGTGGGCGTGGCTGGAGTGCGTATGCCCTACTGGGTGGGCATGGCCAGCTCTACATCATTGGCATCGAGGGTGCCTATGGGGGCCTGGGCAGGAGTGGGACAGATCTGGGGGTTTCTGGCAGAAGGAGGGTCCCTGGGCCAGAGCCAAGGCAGTGGGGGCCGTTCCCTCACTGTTTCCAGGATGGCTTCGCGGGCCACATGAAACCACTTCGCGGGCCGGATCCGGCCCCCGGGGCTTGTGTTTGACATGTCTGCTTTATTGCATCACTGTATTTTTTTCTCCACTAAACTTCCAGGTGTTTAGTGACAAACACAACAGTCAGTTATAGATATGGGAAGTAAAACATAATAAGTATTGGGATAGTTAGTATATAAAAATAATAAAATCATACATCAGCAGGTTATTAATGGAGAAAATAGCAGAAGAGGGAATAGCAGCATCCTTATCATTGTTTGGGGTTCTGCAGCTGTAAAAATAGCTTGTCCACCTGGGGAAGGTAAGACAGGAATAATCTATCATCTCCCTTCCCATCCACCCTATAACATGATATGCTGTCCTTGAGTGAGGCCGTTCCTTTTATCTATGAAAATATGCCTACAAAACAAAATCGAGAAATTATCACCCAGATCAGCACATGTCATCATTTAGAACGAGGTCCAGCCAGGATGAATAGACTGGGGTTTCCTCCTGTGTGATCACCTCATTTCAAAAACGTTCCTTTTCCCCCTCTCTGTAGGTCAGTAAATGTTGGAGCTGGTTATTTTCATTTTACCAGTTTTGCTACAAATTCAATTCCTAAGCCAATGTCATAGTTATCGTAGTCTTTCTCTGTTCATTGCATCTTTTTAAAAGTAAGTTGGGAAATTTTATTTCCTGTTTCATTATTTTATTATTTGTTCCAGAAACTAGGCCCCAAGAAGAATTTATTTGAATATTAAAATTAAGAATGGGTAGGTTAGAATGACTTCATATATGTTTTTCGCAGTGAATCAGCTTCATCTCATATGAAGTTTAGGACCGGGGATTCACCCCCAATAAACAAATAACAAACACTCAAATAAATACAGTGCTTAAAAGTTACTTACACAGTAGTCCATGGACCTCTTTCTCCTCCTCCTACTAGAAGTACCAATTGCCTAGAACCGCTAGAAGGAATCTGATATTGTTATGGGGAAATGGTTATTACAGTATTTCTCATGAGAGGGATTGGAACTGAAGTCTTGTGTTGCTCTCAAAAAGATGAAAAAGAAATAACTCTTTCTTTGCAAGGTATGAAACTGGCAAGACAGGAACCAAAGGTTTCCAGGCCAGAGAAAACCAGATTATCAACTAAAATCAAGAGCTTTTCAAGGTTCTAAAGAGATCAGCCAAATATCAGTTGGCATGGAAATGTGGAAATAAAAAGCCTAAAATTGAAACTCTGGAGCACAACCTTATGTGTAAAGCATTGGCTTCTGTATTCTGCAGTGTGCATATGGTTTTATTATTGTCAGCATTACAGAGTCAGTTTTGCCAGGTAGTTTCTATGAGAAAATAAGTGTCTGGACAAGCCAGATTCACAACTGCATTCTCAGTAAGGAGCCTTGGTGGAGCAGTGGGCTAATGCCTCCTTAAGTAACACCAGCTGCCTGCAATTAGTGCAGGTTCGCATCCCACCAGGCTCAAGGTTGACTCAGCTTTCCATCCTTCCGAGGTAGGTAAAATGAGGACCCAGATTGTTGGGGGCAATTAAGCTGACTTTGTAATAATGCCGCTTGGGGTGTGTGTGAAAGCCCTAACAAGCAGGCATATACATAGAATGAAGGCTACTGCTAAGCTTGTAAGCCGCCCTGAGTCTTTGGAGAAGAGCGGGATATAAATGGAATTAAAAATAAATAAATAAATAAAAATTCTCAGGCAGTGTTCGTTTTGTCCTTACAAGGACCATGCAACAAAAATCCATGTTATGTTTATCGTGCAAATGGGGAACCAAGTATAACTCTCCAAGTATATGTGAGACAAAAACACCTGAACTTTCTGAAATTAGTGTAGTGCATTGTTAAGGTGAGAAAAACAGAACTTTAAAACTGACATTTCAGCAAGTGGGCATTATCTGTTGCCCTAACTATCTTCTTCAAGAATCACTGGCTAAAAATGAGCCTATACCTTTACTCCAGAACATATTACACCTGCCCAGAATGTTCCTAGCTGATTTGTATACCAAAACATATGTAGCTCAGTCAAACGTCTTGATACCTGTGATTCCTTCAGAAGTTGTGGTTCTGAAGAAGTTCCTTCATAGCTGTGATTGCCTCCCGAAGTTGTGGGTGCTCCATCACTGGAGGCTTTTAGGAAGAGTCTGTGCAGCTACCTGTCTGAAATAGTATAGGGTCTCCTCCTTAAGCAGTGGGTTGGACTAGGAAGACCTCCAAGGTCCCTTCCAACTCTGTTCTGTTATTCTTACTCCTTTCATTCTGTGTCTGCACCAGTTTTTAGTAATCAGGAACATAACTGAGAAGTTATACCGACAGGGTAGCAGGTTTACATCATATACCTCTGGTCACAAGCAAGCTGTCCACACTTCTCAATTCTTGCTGATCCATAGTTTACTATGATAGTTCAGAAATATAGTTTGTATTATAGGGCTTCTTTTGTTTCTCTTTTCTTTTTAGTCTCTTCCCCCACAGTTGGCAAGCCCTACAAATGCAACTATTGTGGTCGCAGCTACAAGCAGCAAAGCACGTTGGAAGAGCACAAGGAACGCTGTCACAACTACCTGCAAAGTCTTAACACTGAACCACAGTTGCTGGCTGGCCAGCAAGGTAAGCCTGCTGCTAGGCTGGAACAGAGACCCATTGGTTATTATCTACTAAGGATTGTCTACATTTGGAAAATGTTGCCAGTGTTAAAAAAAATGGGAGGATCATTGAGGATGGCACAGGCTACCTATAGCTCAATCTTCCCACACTGAGGTTTACCTAGTGGGTTGAGTTATGGCTGCTCCTATGCCCAGGTATAAATAGCTATCAGTACAGTTGACTGAGAATGATTGCTAAATGAGGCAGTCATTAAACAAGGACGACTTGATTGTTGATCGTGAATTTTGGAATTTGGAAGCCTATCACATCTGGAAACTATCAGTTTGAAAATAACTGGTCCCAGTTGGTACAGAACCCCTTTTCCAAATGCCTTTTATAGTCACGGTAGCTTCATTAATTTATAAATCAGGACTAAGATTCTCATTTCTAGGACAGATGGAAACTAGCTTTAGTGGCCAAACATGCAGGATGGGAGACAGGAGGGGTGCTAGTACCTAAACACCATGAAGCAGGAGAACAGAAGCTAAATGGAATAATCGTAGACGTAGACAACAGGCTCTAATAGGGTTGATTCAAGTTAGCACTGGCTGCAAGTTGTAACCTTATCTGTTTTGCTGTGAGATTTTTTTTCCTCCAATAAATTAATTATCAGTATAATTCATTTATGGCTTTCATAATCTTGCACAGATATTTTTAAAAAGGAAGATAGGGTAGAATTAATATGGACAACCCAAAATGAAACCAATTTTGTTTTATTACCAGGTGACGAGATGCGAGACTTGGAAATGGTGCCGGACTCCATGCTTCATTCCTCAGCAGATCGGCCAACCTTTATTGACCGACTAACAAACAGCATCACCAAACGAAAACGCTCCACACCTCAGAAATTTGTAGGTAAGGTGCATCTCAAGCATTTCTAGAAAAAGGGCTGGGGTTCTTGTGAGCCAAGACTTGTTGGATTACAATACAGGATGTCTTGGGTGCTTCTCCCTTTACTAAAGAAGTCCCATCTGTAGGTTGTTGTAATGTTGCTTTCTATCAGCATTATTTGTCTTAGTCTCATCATAGGTTTACCATCTGATACTAGAATTTGTAATCTGACCTCTTTTCTCCTATGCATTAGGAGAGAAGCAGATGCGGTATAGCCTCTCCGATATGGCATATGATGTCAACTCCAGCTTTGAGAAGGACGTGGAGATGGTGGCTGCCCACCATCCCATGGACGCTAGCTTTGGCAGTTCATTGTCGTTCATGGGAGCAGAACACTTGCGCCCCCTCAGACTCCCACCCACAAACTGCATCTCCGAGATCACACCTGTCATCAGCTCTGTCTACACTCAAATCCAGCCCCTCCCAGGCAGGCTAGAAATTGCAAGTGGTCGGGAAGCTGCCGAAGGGCACGAGGACCTTTCTGATGGAACACAGATTGTGTATCGGGCATCACGGGAGCCAAGCATGGTATCGCCTAGCAATGGTTGCCAGGATTCCACAGACACTGAGAGCATCCATGAGGAGAGAGGCTCACACCAGCCCCTGCTGTCCAGCATTGGGAATTGCAGCAGCAGCCGGCAGAGTCCAGCCTACGCCAAAGAGGACCCCAAATTGCAGGAGGGCATCATTCCCACCACTACTCGGTCAACTCCCAGTTCAGCCAAAGAAGCCCTGCGTGTGGTGAATGATGAAGGGGAACAGGTAAAAGCCTTCAAATGTGAGCACTGCCGGATCTTATTCCTGGACCACGTCATGTTCACCATCCATATGGGCTGCCATGGCTTCAGAGACCCTTTTGAATGCAACATCTGTGGCTATCACAGCCAAGACCGGTACGAGTTCTCTTCCCACATAGTGCGAGGGGAACATAAAGTAGGCTAAATCTTATTCTGTCCCCTTATTCATCTCTCCCCATCACTAGTGCTCTATCCTAGTTGGGCGTGGAACTGTTCATTTTTTTTGTACTCCTTTGCACTGACTTTGGCTAAAAAAGAGAAACGTTTAAAAAAAAAAAGAAAAAAAAGAACCCTAATTTAAAAAAAAAATATCCAATGAACTTGAGCCGGGGAGGAGCTCATAACATTTTGCCTTTCTCTATGGTGTGTTATTTAAAAGTTGATAATTAATTTTAAATTTTTTTGTTTTTCTCTCACATTTGTAGTTATTTATTAATTCCTTCCTTCCTTCCTTCCTTCCTCTAAATAGATTTTTCACTCATTTCACCTGGAATGTGTCCTCTTTTGAGGAGCAAGTAAGGGCTGGCACACAGACCAGCAGCAAGCTTGACTCTAAGGTTAAGGTCTCTTCTTCCATTTGGACATTTTTTTGGTTTTAGTTCCCATATTTCTGTTAAGCTACCATGTTAGGTATTAAGAACCTCAGATCAGGTGCTAAACACATTATAGAGCTTCCCCCTTTTAAGGGGCTAGGAAAGCCACGGCCTGAGGTATATTACTGTTCAGATGAACCGTATATATCTTCTTTTTATGGGTGGCTGTGAAATGGAGCGTTATAAAAGTATCATGCTAGGAACGCTAAGGTCCCAGAACTTAATACCTCTGTGCATCTACTTAGCTTTGAACTGACTTGTATTATTTCCTCTATTGGGGCCCGGAAGGTATAGCGAATTTTGCATCTGTTGTTGATGAAGGAGCTACAGTGTTTCAAGGAAGTTGATAAGCACTTTGCATAGGAAGAATGCGGCCTTTCCACATTGAACCGAGAACCAGCATTGGGGAAACATGTGCTGTTTCCAGGATGCAGTGAAGGAATCTTAACATCTGGTTGAAATCTGTGATGCTTCTAAAGAGTCTGGGATGTCTTGTCTTCTCTCCAGATAGGTTGTCTGAGCTAATTTTCTTTGCGCTTCCGTGGTTAGCACTTAAAGAATGACGATTGCTAAAAGACTGTAGAAACAGGGTAGGCAAAATGTAACTTTTACAATGCCCATCATTGTCTCAGTACCATCTGAGCTGGCTAGGATTAATGGGATTTGTAGTACAGCCACATTTGGAGACTCAAAGATTGCCAGTCCAAGCTTTGGAAGAGGTAAGCCTCCTAGGTGAGTGAATGTCTTCTAACTTTTCTCTCCCAATGTGCAGGTTCTTTAGACATCATTAATGAGCCTGGCTTTGCTGAGTAGGAATTGATTTGTAAGATGGAGGTATTTTCATTGGGAGGTAAGAATGATGCTAGCAATGATTGCTGGAGTCAGCTTAGGAATTTCTTTACATCTACTAGAGCCAAAGGAATGAGGAGTAAACTGCCAGTGTCTCTGTTCCAGTGCCTAACTTACACCTCTTCATTCAGATTCCCAGCATCAATTATTGCTGAGCAGTTGGAACTGGACTTAGTTTCCAGGTCAGTTTAGCTGTCCTTGTTTGTGTCAGTCAGTTCTAAGCCTTATGGATCTGTGTCCAGAAAGCGTGAGCAAGATCTGAGAGTAGCAGCCTTGTGGTGAAAGTTCTCTATATCCATGGAATAGATCACACTGTTCATCCCAAACTTAGGGGACCTAAGGTTTGCAGTGAGAGTTTCAGTTTTCTTACAGAGAAATCTTTTTTTTCAGATCAAAGGCAACAACCTCTAAACTGATTTTGCTGAAAAAGCAAAATAAATGAAGCAAGATCTGCATAGTGACAAGTCCTGTTTGTTCACAGGTACATGGCCCAGGGTGTCAGAGGGGATCATTAGATTTCTGCAGCAAGGGCCCTGCAAGGACACTTTATTATGTGTACTTTTGTGTCTTAAAATCTTTGATCATCATCAAGGGCAAAAAAAACTCCATTCTATAATTGGTTGCAGATTGCTGCTGATAATAGGCTGTAGGCAAGAGATAAAACACCACTTGTCGGTATTATGCAGTCATTTCCACCTCCCCAGTCTGAGTGGAAATCTTGTTGATAATTGTTTTTTTTAAGAGGGTAATCACCAAATTAGAAGGGTTATATGCTAAGCCAATAAAACTTGAAGCTTACCTTTTTCCGGAACTTGCTCCATCTTTATCCGTTGGAAACAACTGACGGAAAGGGGTATATGATTAAAATAGTCTCTCTAGTCTTAGCTGGGCAGTGGATGTGACAAAAAGGGGAGTGCTTTTGGTTTAGAGATAAATCCCTTATTGCATTTACTCAGCAGCAGCCCAGGGAATTGCTTCCTTGCAGGATAAACCAAAGGCAGTTCTTTTTCTACTTAAAAAGCAAACCTCAAGCTGCAACATTTTGTTCATTTCCCTTCTTTATTGCTTTTGTAATGTGAAATACAGAGCTGAGCTTTTTTTAAAAAAAAAATAAACAAACAGGCCAGGCCAGTTTGTCTAACTGGAAAAGCCTGATTGAATGAGATGTTTTGGAGAATTGGCCAAGGAGATGGGAGTGGAACTTTTCTTTAAATACAGTACCCTGATCCCACTGTTCTGCCATATTTAAAAATGTTGACCTTTTCTGGTACAATATCACTTTCCCCCTTCAGCTTTCTCTTTCTCACATTCAGCATAGGAATGGCATCTTAGAGGCTTGGGAGGCATTTTGAGCTGGTCCCAGCAAAGTATATATTAACTTCAGCAGGAGAAGTGAACTATACAATTTTTGTCATTCTGATTATACTGTGCAGTACAAATAAAACATGGTGAGACACTCTGCCAAATTGTTAAGGGAGTCTGAAAGTCCAGTTCCTATGGGGTATTTTTCCTATTAGAATCATACTTCTGGCTCCTTTAGTTCTACTGGCCCTAAGGTCAAGGATTTTTTCCCCCCTCCTATTGATGTGCTCATGTCTTCTATTGATGTACATTTAAAGTAATTCAGCATTTTTTGTGACTGTTAAATTAAATAGTTATTTCATGTGACATAGTTTTCCCTGTAATAATTTCCATGATTTCAGTGCTCATTAGGATCTTGTGTGTGAATGAAATCCTAGAGGGAATTATGGGAGCTCTCCTTTGAATGGGAAAAAAAGTCACCAGAACCAGCTTTTTTACACCTTGTAATTTGAATGTTTAATATAATCTTGCTCTGAATGGTGAGATTCCTTCACCACTTACTTTAAAACCATGAAGAGTTTTTTTAAAAAATTTAACACAGTTTGATAAGATTATAATTGCGTTGAATTCAGGTGTTACTCATAGTATTTGGGCTGTGCTCCAAAATATCAGAGAGAACATATCTTTAGGGTTTTTTCATAATTACTGTTAACATTCTGGGCAAACTTATGAGAATTTCTGTAAAAGCAAAACATTGGACATCAAAGACATATTTATTGGATATAGTAAAATTTCTAAGCTGATTTCCAATATTCCCAACAACCCACGCCTCCACTGTATTTATTGCCCATTTTGTGAGTGTGGAGATGTATGGGTGTGGGTGTCATAGATACATATGCACACCACACACACATTTGCACTTCTTTCAGAGCAAGTTATCAAAATATTTGTCCTTGGGAAAGAATTGAGCTACTCAAATAATTGTCTTAAGAATTTTAGATTCCTCTGTTGATAACTTTTTCCGTAAAAAAATTAATTCTGGCAGTAGAGTATAGCCTGTTCATGTAACGGTGCATCTGAAGAAAGTCCAGATGTTTAACATCCAGGTGCTTAGTGTCACAATGGAAGTAGACCTCTGAAAAAGGGAAGGTGCAGATAGGCCTATATAATAATAATAATAATAATAATAATAAAGAGAGCAGTCCCTAAACTCAGTTGTATGCATGTATCTTTTCTCATGTGAATCTAGATCTAAATAGGGCATGTATAGTAACTCCCCAGTTATATAGATAGCATTTATCCCTGGTGAGATCAGACAAATAGCACTTCTCTCTAGGTACTTGAGATTCCTGGGCTTCTGGTATGGTATATGTACTCCAGAGGACCGGGATAAAATCCATTTTCTTTAGCTGGAGAGCATTATATTGTCTTTAATGAAAAGCAAACATACACACATGAATTAGTAGTTACAAAGTCCTATAACCAAATTCCAAAAATATCCAGTTCTGCAGAGAATGGATGTCAACTAATTATGTAATCAATATTTTAAGCAAAACTGGAAGTCAAACAGCAAGGTTTATATTTGTTTACTTTCCACATACTGAACTGAATGTGCTGTATGATGCAAGATAAATACTTTTTCAACAGATAGAAAATTAAATTTGGGTTAAAGGTACTAGGAGTGTGACTTTTACTGAGATGTCTCCTTGATGTCTGAACTTTATTATCAGTGCCCTGATATTTTCCATGTGAGATGCGAATTACTTCTAATTTCAATAGACAAAATTATGGAAAGATATCTTTGTTCCCCCAACGCGGACTAAATTTTCCGTCAAAGCAATGTAAAACATATTGAACCAACTGACCAGATATGCTTTCCATCTGAAGATATTTGTCAATTGGAGAAAAAGCATTTATTGGCTTCTTGGAAGATGGCACTGAGAAGAAAATACACTTATGAAGTTTTCTTTATTTATGTACTGATCCTGAAATAGGTATGAAACTTTGACAAGAAAGAAAGAAAAGCTTAGATAGTTGGAAACTGACTTCTTGAAAGCCAAAGATGGCCCTTGGGTGCTTGGCCTCACTTCATTGCCACACCGATAAAGCACCTAAAGTGTCATTTTTACTGGGTTTTTAAAAATCTATCCTTTGTGCCTCCATACAAAGTCCACATTCGGAATTGCTCTGCTTCCCGTTTCTCGTGGGAATAGGATCACTCTATGCAGGAGCCAATTATTTTTGTTTAAGGGGAAATATTAAGACAGTTCTAGATCTAAATGAAGATGTCCAGGACATCATTTGTGAACTCTGTCTACTGCACTGTGGAATGGTACTAATCTTTCTCTGCCCTGCTTCAGGGAACAAGAATCCTGCTTCGGACTTTACATATTACCTCCTGCTTGCCCCCTTTTGTGAAAACAGGTTTGTTTTTAGAGAAACAAAGCTCTGAAATTTCTAAGAAATCAGTGTTCCTTTTTATTTTTTGCTTTCACCTGTATGAAGAGCCTAAAAAACAAATGTAGGAATTTTGTAAAACTCCAGGTCTCTTTAACTTGTGTAAATATATATATTTTTTAACCAGATGTATGAAGAACAAAAAAGATGTGCAATATCCCCAACCCGCTACAATATTCTTCACTTGTTTCTAACAAGCTTTCATTTGTATATTGTTATTGGGTTTGCTGGTGTGGCGCTCTTCCCCCCCCCCTTTTTTTTTGGTGGGGTTAAACTTGCTTTTAAATAAAAGAAAAACCTCTTACTGCAAAAGCTTTTTTGTATTTGTAATATATTGTAAGTACATATTTGTGTAATGGAGATTATACTACTGTTAAGTTTTGTACTGTACTGGCTGAAGGTCTGTTATAAATAAACATGAGTAATTTAACAGTCTGGTTCCTGGCTGTCCTTAACTAATATTACTAATACTTGGGCTGGCTCTTCACTTTTAGATCAACATCCTAATTCAGTGCCATGTTAATACCTTGCACAGGCTCCCTCATTCCTGCCAATAGGTGAGCAGAAGAGCAAATCAGAAGAAAATTTGCTGTGATTCTCTTGCTTGTAAAGAAATCAACAGCGTAGCCTTTAAAGAAGGCAGCCTTTTTGCTTGGGAAGAATAAGCTGAATGCTAAACATCTACCGCAGACATGTCAAACACAAGGCCCGGGGGCCAGATCCGGCATGTGAAGTGGTTTCATGTGGCCCATGAAGCCATCCTGGAAACTGAGGGAACGGCCCCTGCTGCCTTGGCCCTGGCCCAGAGACCCTCCTTCTGCCAGAGACCCTCAGATCTGTCCCACTCCTGCCCAGGCCCCCATAGGCACCCTTGATGCGAACGATATAGAGTTGGCCACGCCCACCCAGTAGGCCATACGCACTCTAGCCACACCCACCCAGTAGGCCACGCCCATCCTGGCCATACCCACCCGGCCCCCTGAGGGCAACTGCAATGCTGATGCGGCCCTCAATGAAATTGAGTTTGACCCCCCTGATCTCCCGTATATATCCAAGGATTGACTGTTTTCCATGGCTGCACGGAAACAAAGATAAAATATAAATCAAGGGTGGTCAGTCTCTTTTGGCAAGAACACCATCTTGCTCACCTGACCAGCTGTTGGTCTACAGAATGCTTTCTGGTAATATCCCCAGAAGGCAAAACCAATGCTGCCCTTTTTTCCCCCCTTGTGCCTTAGGAAGAAGGGGAGTAGGAGGTGAACTGCTTCCAATGTGACTTTTCAAAATGATATAGGGAATTTGGTGGAGAGATCTGAGGGAGGACATGGCTATGATTAGCCTCCCAGAGACTTTTCCATGCTTGTTCTCATCCTTTTTTTTTAATTCTACATTCCAGGAAATAAGCTATTTTGCCATTAGACTTATACAGCATGATTTTGAATGCACTGGAGAACTGCATGAAGGCTATACCCCCACCCAAAAGGAATAAAGATGAACCCTAAACACCTGGCTGAGCCCGGAGGGTGGTGGTCCCAGGGGGTCATCGAGCATGGCACCAGCCTAGACCGCAGTCCGGGGAGGGAGTGTGGCTACTGTTATCAGATAATCTCTGGCAGCCTCCAGAGGCATGGCCCCACAGGTCTCTGGCGGTGAGACCCTTTTTCTTAGGTTGGTCTCAAGGGATCAAGTAGGACTGCTGCTCCTGTACCAGCCTCCCTGCTGCGTGGCAGCTTCCCTGCCTATGCTCCTGGACCTCACCGCAGGACTGGCAATGAAGGTCCCCAGGCTTATAAGTCTGGGGGACTTTAACCTGCCATCACTGGGCATGGGGTCGGAGGTAGCCCAGGATTTCATGGAAACCATGACTTCCATGGGCCTGTTCCAGGTTAACCAGCATCCGACTAGGAATAGTGGTCACACATCCGATTTGGTGTCCTTGTTAGAGCAGTGCCTTATGTGACCTGGAACTAGTGGAGTTGTCTTTGGTCTCCCTGTTAGGGCCTCTTAGATTGGTCCGCTCCCAGCAACTAATGGATCCAGATGGGTTCCAGAAGGAACTGTGGGTTATAACTGCAGATCTGCTGCGCAGCCCATCCGAGCTCTTAGTCACTGTTTAGAATAGAAAGGTGACTGAGGCTCCGGCTAGGATTGCGCCCATGCGACCTCTCCTCATCTGTCTATCCTCCGTGGTATACAGAGTAACTGAGAGGGATGAAGCTGAAGAAGAGAAGTCTAGAGCACCACTGGTGGAAGACAAGGGATGAACTTTACCGAATACGGGTAAAAGATGCTATTAAGGCCTACCTTGTGATTCATGCAGCGAAGTGTAAATACTTCTCCACACTAATTGTGTCTGCAGATAATCAACTGGTGACCCTCTTTAGGGTGATCCGTCCCCTCCTGGGGAAGGAAGAGACTGAGGTCCACATGAAGGGATGTGCTGAGGAATTTGCAGATTTTCTGAAGACAAAATCATTCGACTTTGTTCCCAGTTACATGCTGGCATGGTTGCTGGTTCGCTGGAGGCCCCCGAAGCTGGTTCTTGCCTGTTATCTGGGAACTGTTTGACCTTGTTGCTCTTAAGAAAATGGACAGGATCCTACGGAGTATGCACATAAGCACCTGTGTTTTAGACCCATGTCTCTCCTGGCTTGTGAAAGATTCCTGGGAGGTAACGTGCAGGTGGACACTGGCAGTGATTAATGCTTCCTTACAGGAGGGGGTAGTGCCCCAGCACTTTAAGGAGGCTGTGGTCTGCCCTCTTCTCAAGAAGCCATTGCTGGATTTCACCCTGTTGGATAATTTCTGACCTTTCTTCAATCTTCCCTTTTTGGGGAAGGTTGTTGAGAAGATGGTTGTGCCGCAGCTCCAGAGGTTTCTGGATGAAACAGATTATCTAGACCAGGGGTCCCCAACCCCCGGTCCGTAGCATGCCAGCAACTGGTCCACACAAACAAGCAAAGCCCCATCTGCGAGATGCAGGCAGCACACAAAACCATGCACCCTCTGGTCCATGGAAAAACCTCTCTCCACGGAATCGGTCCCTGGTGCCCAAAAGGTTGGGGACCTCTGATCTAAACCCCCTAACAGTCAGGATTCAGGCCTTGATATGGGACAGAAACAGCATTAGTCATGCTTTTTGATGAACTATGGCAGGAACAGCATTGGGGTAGTGCATCCATCCTCGCTCTACTTGACCTCTTGGTGGCTTTCAATACCATCAACCATGGTATCCTTTTGGAGTGGCCTCGGGGGTTGGGAGCAGGGGGCTTTGTGCTATCCTGGTTTACTTTCTTTCTCTGTGGCCACTCTTAGTGTTAATAGGAGGTGAGAGATCCAGCCCTCACCCACTGCTTTACAGGGTCCCACAAGGCTGGGTATTCTGTCCCCGCCTATTCAACATCTACAAGAAGCAGTTGGGTGAGATCATCCATTACCATGGACTGAGATATCATTAATATGCAGATGATACTCAGCTGTATATCTCAGGCCATGGTGAGCTAAGCAATACCATCGCCTCCCTCTCGGAGTGCCTGGAGGCTGTAAGGGGCTGGATGGGGAGCAACAGGTTGAAACTGAACCCTGGCAAGACCGAGTGGCTCTGGCTTTGGGGTTCTTTGGTCCATGGAGAATTGCCACCTTTGGTCTTGGATGGGGTGGCACTGCCCCAAACAGACCCAGTGCATAATTTGGGAGTTCTCCTGGACTTGCGACTTCTACTCAAGGAGCAGGGAGCAGCTATGGTCAGGAGCACTTTTGTGCAACTGTGGGTTGTGCGCCAATTACACCCTTTCCTGGACCAAAAATTCCTGCTCATGGTTACTCATGCCCTAGTCACCTTCCATCTTGACTATTGCAATGTGGTCTATATGAGGCTGCCCTTCAAAAGCATCCGGAAGCTCCAGTTGGTGCAAAATGCAGCACATGTGTTGGTTTGCACGTGTGTTATCTCTCCTGTGGGAACTGCATTTGTTACTGATTTGCTTCTGGGTGCCATTCAAGATTCTGGTTGTCACCTTTAAGGCCCTTCATGGTTGGGACTAGATTATCTGAGGGACCGTCTCTTTCCAGACCCATTAGAGAGGGGAGGCAAGGAATGTTGTGGGTCCTGTCCCCTAATGATATACATCTGGTGGGACCCAGAAGAAGGGCCTCCCTCTCTCTGGAAGATCATCCCTCCAGAAATTAGACTGTCCCCCACTCTGATACTCTTTTGGAAGCCCCTGAAGACATGGTTCTGCCAACAGGCCTGAAGAACCCAGAGCAGGTTGGAGCCCATTAAATGACTGGGATGAGTGTGTATTGTTGCCGGGGTGGGGGTGGGGGTGGAGGTTACTATTTTATTATTTTATTTTTAATTTCTTTTATACAGTATTGTGTTTTTGTTTCCTGTAAGCCACCTTGAGTTGCCGTGAGCAAGTAGGCGGCAATATTAATTGGTGGGTGTGTGATTGTTGAGAAAAGAATATGTACAGTATTGGGATTCACAGTGAATGTGAATCTATAGTACAATCCATTCTAGGAGCCTCACATCTTACTAATTAGCACTTTCCACCCAATGAATTGACTATCACTTGTAATAAAAGAATGAGTGAAGGAGCGAAGCCCTTTTTATGTCTATAATAGGAATTTGAGACAAGAGCTACTGCTTATAGTGGCCCCTAATGCCTATCAGAGGATCTGGATAAACAGCAGCTGTTAATGGACAGCTTTTGAACAAATATCCCAGTCCTGGCTATTTCTCTGGCAAAAGAAAGGTGCCCTTTGCTGTTTATCCCAGTTTGTAGAATTTATTTTGTTTCAAAAGTCTATTAGTTTTCCCATAACTAAGGGCAACATTCAATAAAATAAAGTTTGGTTCAATTTCAGTCCCAAATAAATATGCAAACGAGAGGGCTTTTTTAAATCAAATTAACCAAATACCCTTTTAAAATTTGGCAATAATACTCCTGCAAAATTACAAATAAGTGGTCACCACCATGACTGTTCACCCATTCATCATGAGGGCAGGCAATAGGATTCTGCTCTTAATAAAGACTTTAAGACTGACACATGCTAGACAAGCTTAAAAACAAGAACTTGGGAAATATGTTTTTCCCTTTTTAAATGTAAGAACTATCCTTACCTCTTCATGAGCAAAAAGAAGAAATTATTTAAGACTGCAAAACTACTAAGGAGAATATAATATATTATTCCCAAAATGGTGATCATTTTTTCAAAGAGCAACACCTGTCTCTCCATTTTAATATTGCCCTTCTTAATTGATCAAAAGCCTCATAATATTTCTGCTTTATTACATCATTTTCATTTTTGTACACAGCTTATTTGTTCCGTTTCCAACGCTATGGGCTAAATAAGACCTGACAGTATTTGCTTAACCAATTTCCAAAATTGTGTATGTTTAACAGGTTCTAATTAAATCAATAGCTTTCAAACTGTCTTTCTTCCTTTTCAGCAAAGCAAGTGATAGGTCCAATGCTAATAACTAATTTTTCCCCCAAAAAAAGATTCTTTTATTCTGAGATTTCCAAAACTATAGAGCTAACCTCTCTTTTGTAGTTTCTCATCAGCTACAAAAGATAGAAGCCACAAACCAGTATTTTTATGCTCATCTCATCCAAATAATTTACACTTTGCAGAATGTTGTTGTTACCCATCCGACTGACGGTTAATTGATATTCTGATCATGTACATTTTTCCATGTTTGTGTTATCACAAAAAGTCTGATAAACTGCCATTCTGAGTTGGGAAGACATTAAAGTCTGAATAAAATATGAAAAGATATAATATTGTACCTTGCTTACACCACTGGGTCTCAACCATGTATTTCTTAGCCTATTCATCACTCAGTGGAATAACTGGGGCCTATTATGATGGAAACAAAGCACCCATTTCTCCAAAGAAGGATCCTTATAAGTGCATGTAATTATTTTTTATTCTTAATAAAATGTTTACAAAATAACTAATTAAAATGTCAGGGACTTATCTTGTCTCTATCTTAAATTATTTGAGTCACCTCCTCCTTGATATGTTGACCCTTGAGAATTGTACAACTTTGTCCTCTTAGCAAAGCATTGATTCAGAATGTAGTTCCTTCAGACCACATGTACCCATATAAGAATTGGAAATACATCCTTTTAAACTGAAAGGGAAGGTGCTAAGTTGTCCTCTGCATGCCAATTTTGTAAGTACCCTGATTATACCTAGCTTTGGTGGCACACTTAACACGAATCCTGTTCAGATAATATGAAGAATATAATTCTTCCTTCCAGTCACTGATTTGCCTTTGTATACCAACAACACATCACACAGGAGGCCAAGTCAGTCACATGGTCACCCGTTTTTTTCCAGCTGCCACAAAGGAGATTAGGATGCTGTTTGTCACTTCCACCAATCCAGCTTCCTGCTTCTCCATAGGATAAAATAGAAATTGGGCCTCTGTCATCTTAGCCTTGGAGTGGGAAAAATGAAGAAACACTGATAAGTAGTTTGCATGATCTTGGACTGTTTGGGGCTAAAGTTAATTAGTCCTCTGAATTAAGGTCATTTTTCTTAGGATAGAATGTTTGCAGATCATGCTTACCCTACCCTGATCCTGTTAGGAGAATAGATGCACAACCACCTAACATTCAGCCAGCCAGCTACTTGTATAGGAGAAACTAGTTGATATATTAGAGCACATAAGCATAGATGGTGGAGGCAAAGAACAGCCATCATTGATGGCTTTCCTGTTGTTATAAAGTTGGCTGGGCAACTATCATTTTTTGCTGTTTATTTTTAAACTGTGTATTTATCTTAGGAATCTAAAATTAATTGCTAGGTTGAGGTGGCAGAAGCAAAATAAGGAAGAAATATTTACAACTGCCTTGTTGTTTACCTTTCCAAACTCAACGTTTAGGAAAAAGAGGACTAATAATATATAGGATCATAGTTCTGTTTATTAAAATAATGTCAAGACTGCCAGTATTTTTGGCCTCTATGTTAGGCATCTTCTAAAAGTATGTGACTTGTGCATTGGAAGTCTGCTGAATGTGATACCTTGCCATCACGTTAGTTCATTTTTGGAGGAGAGAATAAGTTATTAAAGTGTCCAAATGCTTAATGACTCAGCATCTGGCTCTGGATAAGCATGTCTTGCTTCTGGAATTCTATCAGTATATATGTAAATTTTATCTTCACAATTATGAACATTAATAACCTCTTTAACACAGTGTTAATATTAAATATAACCTCTTCAACAGGCTAAATTCTTGACCACTTCAGAACCTTACGCACAGTCCTACCTAAGGTTGTAAGTAGGGCTTTTCTGAATTTGTATCAAAGATTTTAATTCGTTCTAAAATATGTCCTACACTTTTGGAACAGGTATCACTTTATCATCACCAATACAGCATTCTCAGGAACTATTATTTCTTCCCTTAGGATGGTACTAACCCTAAGTTTACCAATTTTGTATTCAATTTATTTCCATTTAAATGGCGATGCTGGCCAGAAAACAGCAGTGGGACATCAGCCACTGAGATAAAGAATTGTTATCTATTTTGCCTCCTATAGTTCCAGAACCTTTAATAGATACAATTGAGTAAGTTAAGTTTGTCTGTCTATATCTGAGGCCAGGTCTCAATAAAATAAAAGTAGCAGCAGCCAATAAAAAGTGAGCTCATTTGCTACAAGTCCTCACAATGCACAAACCACATTTACATATTCCTCCTTTCACATCTCCATCTGCAATCCAGAGCTTCGTCCATGACTTTTCCTTCTTTAATATTATAATTGGAAGGTAAGTTTGTTACCTAGATCACATCTGTCAGTCTACATGCAAGCGTGGAACAATGACACTCCATACTTTTGGGAATTGTCTGCTTGCCATAATTTATAAAAACGAATCTCAGAATAAAACTTTAGGTCGTGTAAGTCAGAAGTCCTACTAGAATCAGTGACATGATTACAAAAGCCCCAACCATAAATTCTGCTAACTCCTTTCAAGAATTTCTAGTCACAAGCTGGGAAAGTTGCCCTTTCTGACCTCATAGGAGAGATGTGGCCATTTAGGCTAGATGGTGCCGAAGGCCCAACCTGAAAAGTTTCACATCCATCAAATACCTAGGACAGAAATGAGAGGATGACATCTAGTATCGCAGATGGATTGACAGCTGGTTGGGTTTTAATATAAAGAAGTAGAAGCTGACTGAGGTATCATCATTGCCCATCTAGGAAGATTACCAGCTCATACCATTATTCCAACAGTGCTCCTGTATATTGTCTGATGCCTGCCAAACTTATGATGATCTGTCTGCTTTCCCAGTCTCTGCCTGGTATTTCCTAGGCAGAGAAAAACTGCATTTAAATCACCATAAAGAGTAAAGTCAATCATTGTCCTAACCAGGCCTTGAACATACCAGGTGTATTCAATTTCTGTCTCATTTGAATTGTTTGGAAGCTATTCTTTCTGAAAAGAGAGCTATTCCTCTTTTACCCGATTAGCAAAGGACAGGTCATCGCTTGGAAAAGGTTTACTCCAACTGCTGCATGCAGGAGTCATCTGCATTATTTCAGCTGCTTCAAAAGATTACAGATACTGTATTTGCAGATAAATGAAAACCGGCCATATAAATGGAGGAAAAGCCAAGGTTACTCTTCCTGCCTTTTCTTTCCTAAAGTTACAATTCCATCTACAAAGGCCCCTTCTCTTTTAGGAGTGCTGTTTATAAAAACACAGACAGAGAGCATGATGAGCTTTCATTATGTCATCATCGATCTTCATGTCCACTTTTTAGTCAGTAGTAGAGGAACAGAAAAAGGAGTTGACTCTTTATCCTACCTACAGAATGATTCATACCTCTGTAAGCAGCAGCTAAGAGTGATAAACGTCAGGGACTGGGAGAGAGAATCAAGCTAGGTTCCTCCTGATCTTCCAGTTCTTTCTCCGGTTTGATCTCGTGAGTTTTGAATGGACTTTTAGCCGGAGACTCAGTGGGCTGGAGGGTCTCACTTCCTTTTGGATATTCTTTTGAGTGGCACCTCTGATGTTTCACCAGCACACCCCTCTGTCTGAATCTTCTCCCACACTCAAGGCAGCGGTACGGTTTTTCTCCTGTATGGATACGTTGGTGTGTAATGAGATCAGACAGCCTGGTGAATCTTCTGTCACACTCATCACAGGCATAGGGTTTCTCTCCTGTGTGGATTTTTTGGTGCCGGGTAAGATCTGAAGGGTAGGCAAACTTCCTGCTGCACACCTTACAGGAAAATGGCTTCTCCCCCGAGTGTGTTCGCTGGTGTGAGACCAGGTTGGAGTGTTGGATGAACCTTTTCCCACACACCCCACAGGCGTGAGGTTTTTCTCCTGTATGGATCCTTCTGTGTGTAGTGAGAGAAGAGGAGGACACAAAGTGTTTCCCACAGTCAGTGCAGGCATAGGGCTTCTGGCCCATATGGTTCCTCTCGTGGATCTTCAGAGCAGACTGGTGGCTGAAGCATTTCTGGCAATAGGAACAGTGGTATGGCTGCTCTCCCGAGTGACTCCTTTGATGGCTGACAAGATATGCCCGTTGGCTGAAAGTATCTCCACACTCAGAACAGATGTGAGGCTTCTCTCCTGTGTGGATTTTCTGATGTCTTGTGAGATGGGAAAGCTGGCTAAAGCTTTTCCCACACTCGACACAAAGGTAGGGTCTTTCGCCTGTGTGAACGTTAAAATGTTTTGCCAGATCTGAGGGGCGAGTGAAGCTTTTGCCACATTCGATACAGATGTGGCTTTTCTCTTTCCTTTGGGTTCCCCTTGAGACTGGATGGACTGCCACACTCCCCTCTTCCTTGGACTCCAGATGAGGCTGTTCCAGCTCCTCAGTTCTGCTAACTGGATTGGCACCTGTAAGGGGAGAAAGGTGGTCACAATGCAGCTCCACAGATCACGGCTAAGAAGGAGGTAAGCACCTCATAGATGCTTTTCTAAACATTCTTGTGCTCCAATTCAAGGTGTTGGTTAAAGTCCTGCATGGCATGGGGCCAGATTACCTACAGAAACATCTTCATCAGCCCATCCCACCAGATCAGGCAGGGAAGGTACATTGTGGACCTCATCCGTTAAAGAATTCTGACTGGCAGGGCCCAGGACGAGAGCCTTCTCTGCCATTGCCTCAGTTCTGTGGAAAACTCTCCCCCCAGAGGTGAGGCCGCCCCCATTCTCCTAAGCTTCCAGAAAGGTGTGAAGCTTCCAGAATGGCTTTGCGGCCTTGCTTGCAAGGCACTAAGGGTCATGCAGCCATGGGGCTAGTTAGCACTCGGGAAGCCCTCACCCTGCCTTTTAATTAATGCTTAACATTCTGTGCCTCTTTTAAATTTTATATACTATATTTATGCTTTTAATATTTTATTATAGACCACCCAGAGCCCCTCTGTGAGCGGGATGGGCAATCCTTAAATATAACAAACAAATAAATAAATCTTACATTAGACCAGGAGTTTGCCTTCCATAGTGTCCAACCACATCATTCTAGAAAGATCTCTTAAAGGAATGAAACTTCCCATAGTATCTGATACTGATGATGATATGGTATTGAATGATGTTTCTTGTAAAGTCAATTATAGGTCCTCAACTTACGACCACAATGGAGCCCAAAATTTCTGGTGCTAAGTAAGGCAGTTGTTAAGCAAATTCTGCCCATTTTTCGACCTTTCTTTCCACAGTTAAGTGAATCACTGCAGTTGTTAAGTGAGTAACATGGTTGTTAAGTGAATCTGGCTTCCCAGATGACTTTGCCTGCCTGTCAGAAGATCGCAAAAGGGGATCTTAAGATCCTGGGGCACTGCAATCATCATAAATATAAATCAGTTGAATTTTGATCATGTGACCATGGAGATGCTGCAATGGTTGTGTGAAAAATGGTCATAAGACCCTTTTTTCACTGCCACTGTAACGTCGAACTGTGACTTCAAATGAACTGTTGTAAGTCGAGGACTATCTGTACAGCAATTCCCTGTAATCAAATAGTACACAGGTTGGGGGAAATTGTTAAGTCAGGCTATCATAAACTGAAGTGCCCATACATAGCAATGTATGGTAATGTATGCAGTATCTCATGATCATGTAGCTAGAACTAGTATAAAAAAATACCAAATACCTATAAACTGAGGAACACAATGTCCATTTTGAAAATCACAGTAATTCCTAACTATTTTAACCATCCTTTTTGAATACTTCTATTAGAATTAAGGGTAACTCTGAGGCTTTATACCTTAGTTTATGAGCCTATGTAACAAATTATAAACAGGCATTGTAGTTAAGAGGAAAAATCAAAATACAAATTTAAACATTAAAAGAGAAGCTAAATATAACATTCAGTTCTGGTCTGAAAAAGCTGGTGACAGGAAGTATGTTTCCCCACCCTTGAAAGACTATCTCCAAGGAAGAGTCTTGTGAGCCTTATGATCATCTGACAAACTAAAATTGAATGTTCATCAATTTTTAAAGATAGTCTAATCTTTGCAATTGAACTTCTAAATTCCATACATTCATAGAAATACTGAATGGCTTCAGAGATAAAATAGAATTCTGTGGAAATTCCTTGGAATAAGTCACATGGGGAGAGCAGGAATCTGTCTGTGTCACTTTCTGGAACTCTACTGTGCAGTTAAAGGTTAACAATTCCCACCCCCACCCTTCCTACAACATATATTGTCCTAAAAATGACAACTACTCCATAAAGACATCAATTTGTATCTATTCAAAAGTGACAAATTGCAAACTAAGGCTAAAGATGTCCTTACCCATTGAAAGGTTAACAATATCCACCCTCTGTATCTTGTTGCCGGATTGCTGCTGCCTGACCTCCAGTGACACCCTCTGTGCTCCTGAAAAATCCACAGCCACATCTTGAGCTGACCGAGTCCCCTGAAAGAACAGTGAAGGTCAGGTTCATAGAGACATGATGGGTGAAGGTGTAGTGAACTATAGACAGTGTACATATTGATTCAAGGAGTTGTGCACTTGATCTCAGGTATTAAAAAGTTAAAAGATAAATATGCGAGCTTCTAAAAAACCAATCCCTGCAAATCCAAGTGAAACACAACTGCATTTTTATAGCCATGGTGGTCTATTTTAACCAGGGCAAGAAGAATCTCAAAGATTGTAGCATTTTCCCAGCATCCAAGATTTACCGATATAAAGACAGAATGGCTCGCTGGATTCACATGTTTGTCTGTATGCCATAATGTAATTTATTTGGCTTTGCAAATCATGTCTTAGGAATCAGAATAATGTGTGATCCCAAGGTAAACAACTTTCAATACCACTAAACTCTTTTGCACAGCTATTTTTTTTCCTCCTTGCTAGATTTCCTGAAGATGAAAATGGAAGCATCCAACATAAAACAGTAATAAGTAGCTAATGATAAAAAAGAAACCCTATATATAGAACTGAAAAAACAATAAAAACTGTTTTTATACACTTCAACAACATTAGTGGAAATAGTGAAACTTTATGTTGCACTCCCTTTCATCATTTAAACATCTCCAGACTTCTAGTAAAGTATCTTCCATTATGACCTGAATTTAACTACTACTACTATTATTACCCCTTCATGGATTACTGCCTTGTCGTGGTGAAGGGGCTTGCGTAATTCAATGAAGCTATGAGCTATGCCGTGCAGGGCCACCCAAGACGGAAAGTGTTGTGATTCAGGGTCAGCCTGTGGGTTCGGCAGTTGGGTCGGACGAATCAGAGGAGGAGGGGGGTGTTGAAGACCTTGCTGAGGGGGTTGAAGATCTTGCTGATGATAGCCCTCAGGCAGGCCCCTCCCACTTGGTCACCATGGAGACCCAGCTGTGTGAGCCTGACAGTGTGGATGAAGATGACCCACAGCTGGCCCCGTTCAAGGACGCCCGACGCAGGAGGCAGTCAAGTAGGAGTAAACAGAGGAAGGCTGTGGGGCTTCTCGGAAGGAGGCAGAGAGAGGCCACGCCCTGAACTCTTTATAAAGGGAATGTTTGGGGAGGGCTGGTTTGCTGAAAGCAACCGCTCAGGTAGTGTTTCAAAGCTCCTGTATCTTGGTTCGTGTCTTGTTTGTTTTTTGTAGTAATAAATTTGGCAGACGTCATTCCAGCCTCTTGCTGTTTATAAAGGGGTTGCCTTTTCTGCAGGGCCGGTAGCAGGCTGGTACAGAACAGAAAGGTCATAGCAGAGAGTTCTGACAAAATGTGATCCACTGGAGAAGGAAATGGCAACCCACTCCAGTATCTTTGCCATGAAAACCCCATGGACAGTACCAAAAGGCAAAACAATATGATGCTGGAAGATGAGCCCCTCAGGTCAGAAGGCGTCCAATATGCTACTGGGGAAGAGCAGAGGGCTAGTACTAGTAGCGCCAGAAAGAATGAAGGGACTGGGCCAAAGCCGAAAGGACGCTCAGCTGTGGATATGTCTGGTGGTGAAAGGAAAGTCCGATGCTGTAAAGATTCTTTCTCCATAGGAACCTGGAATGTAAGATCCATGAATCAAGGAAAGCTGGACGTGGTCAAACAAGAGATGACAAGACTGAACATCGACATCTTAGGTATCAGCGAACTAAAATGGGCAGGAATGGGTGAATTTAATTCAAATGACCATCAGGTATACTACTGCAAGAATCCCTCAGAAGAAATGGAGTAGCCTTCATAGTCAATAAAAGAGTAGGAAAAGCAATACTGGGATACAATCCTCAAAATGACAGAATGATCTCAGTTCGAATCCAAGGCAAACCATTCAATATCACAGTAGTCCAAGTCTATGCCCCAAGCACCAGTGCTGAAGAGGATGAAATTGACCACTTCTACGAAGCCCTACAGCACCTTATAGAACTAACACCAAAAAATGATGTCCTTATCATCATGGGGGATTGGAATGCTAAGGTAGGAAGCCAAAAGATAACCGGAATAACAGGCAAGTTTGGCCTTGGAGTACAAAATGAAGCAGGGCACAGGCTGATAGAATTTTGTCAAGAGAATACGATGGTGATAGCAAACACTCTTTTCCAACAACCCAAGAGACGGCTCTACACATGGACATCACCAGACGGTCAACACAGAAATCAGATTGACTATATGCTCTGCAACCAAAGATGGAGAAGCTCTATACAGTCAGTAAAAACAAGACCAGGAGCTGACTGTGGCTCAGACCATGAGCTTCTCATTGCAAAGTTTAGGCCTAAACTGAAGAAAGTAGGGGAAAGCACTAGGCCACTCAGGTATGAATTAAATCATATCCCTGTTGAATATACAGTAGAAGTGACAAATAGATTTAAGGAATTAGATCTGATAGACAGAGTGCTTGAAGAACTATGAACAGAGGTTCGCAACACTGTACAACAGGTAGCAACCAAAACCATCCCAAAGAAAAAGAAATGCAAGAAAGCAAAATGACTGTCTGAGGAAGCTTTGCAAATAGCTGAGGAAAGGAGGGAAGTGAAAGGCAAGGGAGAAAAAGAAATCGAATGCAGAATTCCAGAGAATAGCTAGAAGAGAAAAGAATGCCTTCTTAAATGAACAGTACAAAGAAATAGAAGAAAACAATAGAATAGGGAGGACCAGAGATATTTTCAAGAAAATTGGAGAGATGAAGGGAACGTTTAATGCAAAAATGGGCATGATAAAGGACCAAAATGGCAGGGACATAACAGAGGCAGAAGAGATGGCAAAATTACACAGAAGAACTATACAAGAATGAGCTTAACGTCCCTAATAATCACAGTGAGGTGGTCACTGACCTCGAGCCAGACATCGTAGAATGTGAAGTGAAGTGGGCCTTAGAAAAGCTGAGCAACAACAAAGCTAGTGGAGGTGACAGTATTCCAGCTGAGCTATTCAAAATCTTAAAAGACGATGCAGTAAAAGTGCTACACTCAATTTGCCAACAAATTTGGAAAACTCAACAGTGGCCACAGGATTGGAAAAGATCAGTTTACATTCCAATTCCAAAGAAAGGCAGTGCCAAAGAATGTTGCTAAGTGAAATATGCGTTATGTGGGTTTTGCCCCATTTTGCGACTTTTCTTGCCATAGTTGTTAAGTGAATCATTGCATTTGTTAACTTGGGAACATGCTTGTTAAGTGAATCTGGATTCCCCATTGACTTTGTTTCTTCGAAGGGCGCAAAAACTGATCACATGACCCCAGGACACTGCAACCATCATAAATATGAATCAGTTGCCAAGCATCTGAGTTTTGATCATGTGACCATGGGGAGGCTGCAACAGTTGTGTTAAAAACAGTCATAAATCAGTTTTTTCCAGTGCCATTGTAACTTTGAATAGTCACTAAGTGAACTGTTGTAAGTTGAGGACTACCTGTATTGTACAAATTACACTTCCCATTTTGCTTTTTCTCAGCGTTCCAGCTTTTTGGAAACCTGAGACTTCAGAAAATGAAAACTAGCCAAAGAGGAGAATAATGGGGTCTTTTTCATTAATGGGGGACCACTTCCTTTCTCTTTATTCCCAGAAGGTGACTAAAGAGATGAACAGATTTGCTTGCTGCTAGTTTATGCAGCAATACTAGCTGTTACTGCACATTTTTAAATAAAAAGGTGAACGGGCAGAGTAGAGGTCAATCACCTTTCAGCATTGGTCTCTTGATCTGGGACTGGCAGGAGCCATAGTTCCACCCTAAGAGAAGTGGCATAAATTTCCTAGCCTGAGATGGACATGACCCAAACATAGCATCTGATATCATGGGCAGAGGGACAAGGGGGCCAGGTATAAGGCTTCATCTTGCCTACTGCTTGTCCTGGAACAAACAGGCCTCACCTGCTCCTCCTGCTGCTTGTCTTCTTGCTGCCGCAAAATGAAGCCTTCAGCCAGGGCCACTGCTTGGGCACAGGTCTCTGGGCTACGTTCCCTGACCTGATTTTGGATGTCCTGAGGCAAGATGATCAAGAACTGCTCTAAAATCAGCAGCTCGACAATCTGCTCTTTGGTGTGGCACTCTGGCTCCAGCCAGCAAAGGCAGAGCTCCCGCAGGCGGCCACAGACCTCCCGAGGCCCCTCAGCTTCCTGGTAGCAGAACTGCCTGAAGCGCTGGCGGTGTAGCTCCGTGCTGGGGGAGTTTTTTTGCAAGAAGATAGTCTTGACTTTGCCACAGGCTTTTTTGCTTCTAGCGTTCTTGCCACTCAACACTTGCTGGCCTTCTGCACTGAAAGCTGGCTTCAGTCGGGGCACCCCGTCACCTCCAGGCCACTGACAGACTCCAAATACTCTCTCAAAAGTGATCAGGTCATCCCAAGAGGTCAGATCTGGGAGGACTGGGCTGCCCCATACTGTGGCTGGAGAGGGCTTGGTCTTCAGGTATTCCCACCACTGGGTAGGCATGCCCTCTGGCTGTAACATTGTCCCAGGGGGCAGTTCCCATCTGATCCTAGGCTGAATGGCAAAATGGTCCCTTCCAGCTCGTTCTGATGCCTCTGTTGGTCCTAGCCCTCCTGGCACCTTCTCCATTTTCTGTACCAGGCACACCACCTTGTCAAATGTTGCCTGAACTACTACCTCACAGTCAGCCACACCTATGTACTGAAATCAGGTATTTTATCTTGCTGGAGATATTTCCAAATCCAGGCTTATTTCCCCCCACACAATCATTGTCTTGCAATTTTGGGAGCCTCCCCTACTTGCAATTTTGGGAGCCTCCCCTACTTTCACGTCCTTGCCCTCCTGTGTCCTTGAATCCACCAACAGCTACTACAAAACAAAATAACTCCACACAACTGTGGGCTTGATGCTAGGAGCCAAGGCCTATTGGTGACTGGCTCAGATTTCTTGTTCAATTATCTTCTTCCTGTAAAAAACAGACATAAAACACCCCTTATAACTTTGTCTTATATTTTCTCCCAAAGAGCTTGGGACTGCGTACATAAACCTTTTGAGTTTCTTCTTTAAAAAAAATTGAGACAAGTGAAGTTGAGGATGGTTGCTCATTCCGTTCAGGAGCTTCTCTTGAACAGACTGACAGTCAGTATTTAAATATGGCAGAGTCTAGGTTGTATTTAGGCCACATATGACACATACACCCATGTATACACTTACAGCCCCAGAACTAAATTTAAAATGCGTGACATATAAGCAAAAGATTAAAACCACAAATTGTATCAACAAAGCTGATACTAATGCTGCTATGTAAATTATGAAAAAAGATGCTGACTCTGATAAAGATGTTACACTTGATTCTGATAATTCCTGTTTTGTTCCAATTTTGTATTTTTTTGGTGCAAAAAAAAAAGTGCTATGGCTCCCTGACCTCTTTTTCTGAATTATGGATAGTCCTTACTCATTCAGCAACCATTCAAAGCTACAACAGCGCTAAGCAAGTAGGCTTACTGATGGTCCTTGAAGTTAGGACAATTGCAGCGTTTCTGTGGTCATGTGATTGTGATTTGTGCACTTGGCAATTTATGCACAATTACAAGGACTGCAGAATCCCATGGTCAGGTGATCACCATTTTGTGATCTTTGATGCTGGCTTTTGCCAAGCACAGTCAATGGGGAAGCCGGCAGGAAGTCACAAGTTGTGATCAAGTAATGACTCAATAACTGTTACTGATTCACTTCATGGCCATAACAAGAACTGCCAGCATAAATCAGTGCAGTCACATGATTTTTCCGGTTTATGCCCACGTTGGCCAGAGACACAGCTCCCAATCCCAATTATGTTCACTAATTGGGGGACTGCCTCCAGATATAACTGAATGTACAGGTATGACCACAACTGAGCCCAAAATTTCTGCTGCTAAGCAAGGCAGTTATAAAGTTAATTTTGCCCCAGTTCTAGTCCCGCCTTAGGCAAAAGCCAGTTGAGTGACCTTGGACCAGTCATTCCCTCTCAGTCCCAGGAAGCAAGCGAGGGCAAACCACTTCTGAAATCTGGCCAATGCAACTGCAAGGAATAGCCCAGGTGGTCATCGGGAGTCAAAAACTGACTCGAAGGAACACACAGTCTCTACCAGAACATGTCAATTTTGGCCTGAGAATAAGGAACTCCTCGATTTCATTTATTTTATGCATCAGTGCAACAGTCCTGTATTTCCCCTGTACAAGCTGATTTACAGCTCTCCCTCTGTGTACTATGTATCTTTCTTTCAGTTTTTAGAAAAGTGCATGATACTTTCAAGGGAAATTTTCATCAAATGTTCTGGTCAGGCCCTGTGCTTTGATAGCCAAAGAGACTGAACCATTATTATTATTATTATTATTATTATTATTATTATTATTATTATTATTATTATCATTATTATCATTATTATTATTAATATTTATTTATTTATTTATTTATTTATTTATTTATTTATTTATTTATTAAATTTATATACCGCCCTTCTCCCGAGGGACTCAGGGCGGTGAACAGGGCACATATAAATAACAAATACAAAAGTTAAAAAGAGAATTAAATAATCGCCCAATAAAACAATACAGTATAAAAACCCATTAAAAACGCTAAAATCCCCCCATCAGGCCAGGCCAGCTTGTTCGAATAAGTGGGACTTCAGACCGTGTCGGAAGGAGCGAAGGTCTGGTGCCGTCCGGAGCTCGACCGGCAGCTGGTTCCATAAAGCCGGAGCGCCCACAGAGAAGGCCCTCCCCCCGGGGGCCGCAAGCCGACATTCTCTGACCGGAGGCACCCTGAGGAGGCCCTCTCTGTGGGAACGCACAGGGCAGAGGGAAGTTGACGCCGGCAGCAGGTGGTCCCCAAGGTACTCCGGACCCATGCCATGTAGGGACTTAAAGACCATAACTAGAACCTGAGTAGTTATGAGTAGTTTCTGTCACTTTTGATGCTTTGATCCCTGGTTAGTTATCTAAAAGCTTGGGACCAGCTCTGTTAACAGAGTAACAGAATAATAGGGTTGGAAAGGACCTTGGAAGTCTTCTAGTGAGTAGTCCAACCTCCTGCTCAAGCAGGTGACCCTGTGCCATTTGAGGCAAACTGCTGTTCAATATCTTCTTAAAAACCTCCAGTGATGGAGTACACACAACTTCTGGAGGCAAATCATCCCACTGATTAATTGTTCTATTAGGAAATCTCGCCTTAGTTCTAAGTTGGATCTCTCTTTGATAAGTTTCCATCCCTTGACTCTTGTTCTGCCTTCAGGCTCCTTCTACTATGACAAGAGAAAAAAGTTGTGGCCCACAGAGATTTCCTGCCTGTCATTTTCAGTAAAAAAAAAAGGTTCAGGGAACAGGGAAAGAGAAAACTCCTTCCCTTCTCTTTGAAGATCTGCTACTCAAGGTTAACAGTACAGGTTTAGATAGCACAATTTTCCTCGCTGGCTCCCTCCAACCTGGTGCCTCCCAAAGGTTTTGGCACGACAGCTCCAGGACCTTCTAGCCATTGCCATGCTGGCTAAGGCTTATGGACCTGAAGCATCAATGCTTCTGCAGGGTGTCAGTTGCGATGAAAACACCACAGAAGCAGCAGCCTCTCAAGAGTTAGAGGGAGGCCATCAGAATTCTCTGTTTACACATGTTGTCTTTGAAAACTTGCTCTCCTTGACAGTGGGTGCTCAATTTTTAGGGAGCCTTTATTATGCTAAGTATTACCAAAAGACAAGGCCCATGTTAGGCTATTTGTACTTTATTGTTCTCTGAGAGCAGCACAGGACAAGAAGTGATAGGCCGACCAAATGCACAATATACAATCTCCCCTCCCATTTATGACAATGTGCACAAGGGTTTTTTTTGGGGGGGAGGAGATGGAAGACAAATGTCAAATATTCTCAGAATTTATCACTTGGAGCCATTAGAAGTGTGATAATGGGTGTTACCTAAATATTTCCCTGGCTTTTGTAGTTTCCTTATTTACTGGCTAAGCTAAACTAAGCTAAGCTATAATAAGACTAAAAAAACCCTCAGAGGTATGTTAAATGAAGACAGATACCAAGTGCGGGCTACGTTCACAGAGCCCTTAAAATCTTTTTGCAGAGTTAGGGGGCTACCCCCTATCATGCACCAGGGCTCCTCTGACATTCCACAATCTCCACAGGCATTAGAAAACTGGAAAAGCCGACTGGAGAGATAGGGAGACGGGACATTTATCAGATCCCGTGATTCTCCATCTCCATTCTCTCTCTCTCTCTTCCTCCCTCTCCCAATTACAAAGTCGGATTGACTCTTCCTTCACTGGGAGGCAAGAGAACTTTTGGGTTGAAAAAAATGGCCCGATGGGACACCACCACCACCCTCCCCAAATCCTGTGTCCTTATTCAGGCTTGGTTAACAAGAGGGGGGGGGTGGAGTTCCCCCTTCCTTTCTTCACCATAAAATACAAAACAAAAATCTGGCATTTTGTTGTTGTCAAGAAGGAAGAAGTGAAGCCAGCCCTTCCTTCCTTCCCTCCTTCTTCCTTTATCTCCTTCTTCATTTCTCTCCTTCCTTCATCTCCTTCCTTCTTTCCATATTTTTCTCCTTCCTGCCTGCCTTCCACATTTCTCTCCTTCCTTCCTCATTTATCTGATCCTCCCTTTTCCCTTCCTTTATCTCTTTCATTTACCTCCTTCTTTCCTACTTCTTTCCATATTTCCTTCCTTCCTTCCTTCCTTCCTTCCTTCCTTCCTTCCTTCCTTCCTTCCTTCCTTCATCTCCTTCCTGCGTTCCTTTTTAACGTATCTAGATAGCCTGGGGCGGACGTGTACGGCTGCAGTCCGGTGAGGCGGAGGGTCAGCGACAAACGAGCAGCGCCGGACAAAGGAAGCGCTAGGTTTCCGTGGAAGGGCCGCCAAAGCGCCACCCTGCTCGCCTCTCTCCGGACTCCGCGGGCCCGCTGCCTAACTTCACAAAAAGGCGGGAGGGGGGGCGTCCCCCCCAAAAAAACTCTACAGAAGTCCGCGAGGAAGCCCCCCAGCCTCTCCCGCCCCTCCTCTCCCCACCCAGATTTTGTTCTTCGACTCCGCCTGATTTCCCTCCCCCTCCCCCTCTCCCGCCCTTGCAGAGGCGTCGGCTTCCCTTCGCCCGGCTGCCCCTTCAACTCACCGCTCCCCACAACTCCTGCCTCCGTGCAGACAGCCGAAATCTCGAGCCCCGCAGACCAGCCCACCAGCCTTTAACAGAATTCAGATGCCAAGGCTTTTAATCCCAGGGCGGAGCGGGATGGAGTCTTGGCTATACCGCATCCCCCCTTCTCGGCTTCCTGGGCCTCTCCAGGGTTTAGCTCTCGCTCCATAGGACTAAGCCGGCTTAAATCCAAAGGCTCCCGTTTAACTGGTTTGAGGATCGGACTGCCAGTCACTGAAACTCTTGACGCGTCTCGGCGCTGTGGGAGGTGGGGATGGGAAAGGGTGGAAAGAGTTGAGGGTGACTTGGACGCTTAGCAGCGCCAAGGATTCCTGGTGGGACTTAAAATGCGAGCTTA